>NC_053499.1:101417384-101721967 GCF_905171775.1 Rana temporaria
CTCTGGAGCAGTAATGAAATCACAAAAATGGTAGAGGTGCAGTTGCAAAGTGGTGATTAAATCAACATAAACTAGACAAAACTGTGCATATCACTGAAGAGGACTGAGAAAAAACTACAGTACATATATCTGACAGTCCCAAGTTAGATGAAAAAAAGAACCAAAATCGGGGTGTGGCCAGGGATGTGAAAGGGAGCAGACGTGCGTTAGCTGAGCTCCGCTTTTACCCTTATCCTGACTGACTTCCAGCGCAGATTCCTGCATCCAACACCCGTCTCGCAGGCACCCTGGGGCGAAGAAGGCACCCGGTACCCCGCGAGCCCCTCCGCTGTCGCCGGGCAAGCTCCGTTCGTCCTCGACGCCTGGAGCCCAGGTCAAGACGGCCATCTTGCCCACGAGGCTCGCAGCCCTGGAGATTGTCCATCGATTTTCCACCCCTGCCTAATCCATCGGGCATCCCATGCCGCCTCTCATGCGGAACTCCTGGCAGCTATCACGGAGGGCCGGGACTCCGTGATGGTGAAGATTGACCATCTAGTGGCGGATGTCAGCCTCATTAGGCATGACATGGACAAATTTAGGGCCCCGGTTTCGCCGAGGCGGAGGGCCGCATCTCTCAGCTTGAGGACTCTACAAGGGCTGACTCCAGGGATCTCCATGCCCTGCAGATGCAGGTTAGAGCCCTGCAGGAGAAATCCATCGATATGGAGAATAGGCTCAGGAGAAACAACATCAGGATCCTGGGCCTCCCGGAGCGGGCGGAAGGGCCCAAGCCTGCGGAATTTACTGAAACCTTCCTCATCTCCCTGCTAGGCCTACCAGCCATGCCACCTACGTTTGTGGTCGAGCGGGCACACAGGGTTCCTCCTAAGCCTCCGGTTCCAGGGGCCCCTCCGCGGCCTTTCCTGCTTCGCCTACTGAACTATCGTGACAGAGATCGCATCCTGGCGGCTGCCAGAGAAAAGAGGGATCTGATGTATGAGGGAGCCAGGATCATGCTGTTCCCGGACTACTCTCCCGAGGTGCAACGCCAGCGCCGCTCCTTCCGGAGGTGCGAAGAAGTCTGCGGAGACCAAGGCCTTAAATTCAGCCTGCTGTAACCTAGCAAGTTGCGGGTGATAGATGGGGATCGCACACGCTTCTTCACGGACCCGGAGGCCGGCTATGTCGTGGCTTGAGGCCCGCTGATGAAGTATACCTCGTGGCAAGTATGGCGGCTAGTTTTCTGCTTTCTCCCTGGGTCACCCCTCCCCCCCCCCGCTGTGGTGGGGACTCATCATTTGTTTTTTGGTAACAGATATGGCCTCTTGGATCTCGATGATGATCGGTTTCCCCCCTTCTTCATCCTGATGAACTGTTCTGTGTTTCTCCCTCTTTCCACTGTGCCACTACCATCCGTTCTATGCTGGCTGCTGTTGCCTTGGTCCCTGATCCTGCCGCTGCGGGGAGATAGCTGCTTTTGTGTCCCCAAGAGTTTTCTCTCTACATTGTGGACTGAGATCGGTTCCCCCTATCTCTCTTGTTTTATCAGTACATACACTTTATTTGTTTTTTATTTATCTTTTTTCCTTCTAATGTGCTGATTTTGCTCCTCACCCGTGGCATTACACTCCGAGTGTCATTACCCCCCGAGCCTTGGCCCCTATGCCCTGCCCAGGCAGGGAATCTGCCCATACTACTATATAGAGTTGGTAGCTCAGCGCGCCGACATGGAGGCACATCACTCAGAAGTCCAGGAACTGTGACGCGCGGAAGCCGTCAAACCCCCCCCCCCCCTGCACTTGTGTTCTATACTGATTTTTATTTCTTTTGTTCTAAGTTTATTTTTTTGTCCTATTTTTGTGCCCTATCCCACTGGGGCACTGTGTCCAATGAACATTGACCGCAGGCCTCCGCCGTGAGAGGCAGCCTCGCGGATGCCGTGTAGGGCCCAAGTTTGAGGGCTCATTTACACCCTATGTTTTTGACTGTTCTTGTTCGGGGGAAAACTATTCCCACCCCTCAGGCAGTTGCTGGAGGGATGGGACATAGTCGGATAGGCACCTGGTGCCTGGGAAGTTTTGTTGTTTTTTGTGTTAAATGTGTATGTTCTGCTCAATGTCTTTTGCTCTGTAAGGATGGTGCCCTGCACAGGTTTTGTTGACAAGATTTGTGGTGTACTCGGGGTCTTGCTGTTCCTGGGGTGTCTCGAGATGCTTCATATTTGGTATCCTGCCCTCCCTCCACCCCCTCGGCCAGATGGCTGACCGCCCCGCCTGACTCATTCTCTATCCTTTTCTTGGAATGTCAGGGGTCTTAACTCCAAGTTTAAAAGGGCCACCCTTTTTCAGTATTTGAAGTCCCGCCCTGTACAAACTAATCTTACTCCAGGAGACTCACCTCATGGGCAGCAGGATCTGACCCTAAAAAAAAACCTGGGTTCAGCGAGCGATACATGCTACATATTCCACGTATGCTAGGGGGGTGACAATCCTTATTCATAAGAATTTTCCCTGTGTAATTGAAGAAGTCCGCACGGACCCCCTGGGTAAATATGTGGTACTTGTTTTTACATTATGGTCACAGAGGTACATTGTTGTCAATTTATACATTCCCCCTCCCTTTTCTTCAGCCCTATTGTATGATGTTTTGAATAAGATTGCGCAATTCTGTCCGGGGAAGATTATGGTGATGGGGGACTTTAATGCCATCTTGTCCCAAGAACTAGATAGACCTACCCCGCCGAAGTCCCGGTCCTCCGACCTACTGGCCTGGGCTCAGGCGGTGGGTTTGGAGGAGGTCTGGAGGTGGAAGCACCCGGATGTACGTGCATATTCCTGCTACTCTGCTTCCTACAAGACCACGTCCCGGATAGATCTGGCCTTCTCCAACCCCGCACTGTAAGCGGATGTGTTGGAGGCGGACTATCTTCCCAGCGGTCTGTCGGATCATAGCACGCTGTTGGTGGTGCTCCGCTCTCCGGCCTCGCGCTGTGCCGCTCTTTGGAGACTAGGTGTGCAATGGGTAAATCATCCAGACGTGGCCGCTACTGTACCCCCCTACTGACTGAATTCTGGGAGCGAAATGCTGATACGCCCCCCCCGGCTGTAGTTTGGGATACCTTTAAGGCATATACAAGGGGGCAGTACATCTCCTCTATAGCCAGTGTCAAAAAACAGCATTCGGCACAGCTGGGCGACTTAGAACAACTGGTTACAGACCGCACTGCTACATACAATGCTGACCCCTCATCGGATCATTTTGAGCTGATGATGGCGGCCCAGCGTGACTTCGCCACTCGTCTGGAAATGCACAAGGGTAGGCAGAGGGCCTTCGAACAGGGTGACAGAACGGACGATTTCTGGCCATGATGGCTCAACATGATCAGCCTCTCACGACTATATCTCTCCTCCAGACCCCGGGAGGGGGGACTGTGTCCTCCCCTCAAGACATACTGCAGACCTTTAAGGACTTTTATGGAACTCTCTACTCTTCTGGCTGCCGGCGGACTTCCGGCCCGAGACGCTAAATGACCTACTAGATCCTTTGGCGCTGGGCTGGCTCTCCGACAGGAGAGGGAGGCCCTAATACAACCGTTTACAGCTCCCGAGGTCCAGAATGCCATCCAGTCCTTTCCACCGGGCAAAGCGCCCGGACCGGATGGGCTTCCCTTAGATTTCTATAGGGCCCATGCTAGCCTCCTGGCGCCCCTGTTGGCTCAGCTCTACACCACGTGTTTGGCTGATGGCAACCTCCCAGTTTCTATGTACCATTCCCACCTGACACTGATATACAAACCTCCCAAAGACCTACTTCCTGTGGCTCCTACCGCCCTATTGCACTACTGAACACTGACTTTAAAGTACTCACCAAGCTGTTAGCCCTGCGGTTATACCCCATGCTGCCCACGGTAATAGACTCTGACCAGACGGGGTTCATGCCCAGAAGGTCTACGGACGTAAATCTCCGGAGGCTTTTCACTATCATTCGACACATTAATACCGGAACGAGGACTGTGGCCTCGTTAGATGTGGAAAAGGCCTTTGACACGGTCGAGTGGCCTTTCCTGTGGGAGACTTTGCGCCGGATGGGGTTTCCATTACTCTTCATAACTTGGTTACAGGTAATCTACAGGGCCCCCACTTCGTCGGTACGCCTAGGCGGTGGTGTTTCCGCCCCCTTTCAGCTTTCCCGTGGCACTAGGCAAGGCTGCCCTCTTTCCCCGGCCTTATTTGCCCTTGCCATCGAACCAGTAGCAGAGGCATTACGTACATCTCGTCACATTAAGGGACTTAGGGTGGGTCTGCTGGAGGAGAGGGTGGCCTTATACGCTGACGACATGTTGCTTTTCCTAAACGATGCTGGCCCCTCCCTGCAGGGTGCTCTATCTGTACTGGACACGTTCGCCCTGGTCACTGGACTCAGAGTGAACTGGTCCAAATCCCTCCTTTTCCCAATAGACCAGGCTGCCAGATCTACCTCCCCTCAGGACAACCCCTATGCTGGGTAGACACGTTTGAATACTTGGGAGTACAGGTTTCTACCTCGGCCTCTGACTTATCCCCCTTAATCTTTCCCCTGTTTTGGTAGACGTCCAATCCAAATTCAAGGCATGGGGCAATCTTCCTCTGTCGGTATGGGGAGGGTGAATCTTCTTAAAATGAAAATAGTCCCCAGACTTCTCTACCTCTTCTGCCATTCGCCGCAGTGGGTGCCTAAGTCCTTTTTTGCTAAATTAAATCGACTTTTTTCCTCATTTATCTGGGGGACCTCTTCGCCGAGGTATAAACTATCTACCTTAATGAGGCCGCGAACGCAGGGTGGAATGGCATTTCCTGACTGCCACAAGTACTACCTCGCCGCCCAGCTGGTAACGGCGGCCTGGTGGCTGAAGCCGGATGGTACAAACACCTCCACTGCTCTTGAGGCCTCGGTGGTTGGCTCGTTGGAGGCCCTTCAGCTTTTGCTTTTCAGGGGCCCCCGCGCGCCATACTCTCTGACCCCCTCTATGACCACCACCCTGCGGGCGTGGCGAACCGGCCTGGCCATTGAAAAATGTAAGCCCACTGAAATTTCACCCAACGCCCCGATCTGGAAAAACCCTACCTTGGACCATGTTTACAGACTGATGGATCCCCTTGCGTGGTCAAAGTACGGCGTGAAACTGATATCACATATTATTTCGCAGAACGCGCTGAAAACCTTTACCGAGCTTTCGTCTGAATTTAATCTGCCCTCTCACTATCGTTTTAGGTACCTGCAACTATCGCACGCTTTCTCGGCGCAGTTTCCTTTGTCCTCCTGTATTGTGGCCCAGTCGGAGTTGGAGAGGACGCTTAGATTTGATTGTGGCGTGAAGCCCACCTCGCACGTATACTCCTTCCTACTCTTTGTGTCCCTCCCTCCCCTTGATGGGCTGCGAGCCAGGTGGCAAACGGACATTCCCACATTAGATACAGACGACTGGGATGACATATGGGACCTTCCCTTCTCCACGTTGGTGTCAGTTCGTGACAGGCTGGTGCAATACAAAATAGTGCATAGGGCATACCTTACCCCCCACAGGTTACACAAAATGAACCCCACGCACTCACAGGAGTGCTGGCGCTGTGGCGCCTCCCCAGGAGATTTTTCACATATTTTCTGGCAATGCCCAGAGGTGGTGCATTATTGGGAGGCTGTGTTGGAACTGACCAACAAAATTGCTGGGACTCACTTGCCCTTGACTATGGAGGTATGCCTTCTGGGCATCGTAGACAACGTTGTCCGAACCTCAGCCAAACGCACACTAGTGAGCGTACTGCTCTTTTATGCCCGTAAAAATGTGGCCATGCATTGGAAAAAACCCTCACCCCCATCCCTGGTACAGTGGCGGCGCCTGGTAAACACCAGCCTTCCCTTATATAAAGACACATATGCCAATCGCGGATGTCCGCAGAAATATGACAAGGTATGGCGGGTCTGGGTGGAGGAGCCGGAGACTGCCGGCTAAGTCATTCATTTTTTTTCTTTGTTGTTTATTGTTTGATGTGACATTCCCCTTTCCCCCCCCACCACCTCCTTCCTTGAATATGTTGGTTGATACGAACCTCAGTTTGCTACCGTGTCTAGTTTGCAAGGGTTACTGTCTCCCTGATGTATCAGCTGCATCTCATGACGAATTGTACGACGTTGAGCTGTCCATGTCTTGTATTGTCTAACTGTACTGTGTATTGTGTTTGAAATTCTTCAATAAAAATATAAAAAAAAAAAAAAAAAAAGAACCAAAATCAAATTCCAAAAAGTGCTGTTGCAAGAAAGCATACTGAGTAAATAATCAAAACTAAAGTTCCAAAGCCAATGATGAATGAAGATGTGCGGGAAAATCAAATCCAAATGAATGAAGATGTGCGGGAAAATCAAATCCAAACAAGTGCGCCCACACCGTTAGTGATCCAAGCAGCTTACCTCCTGGTTATCATTCAACAACCCCAAAAATGGGTGCTCTGGCCTTTCATTTGGTGGGGATCTTCCTGGTGAGTCTCAGTAGTTGGTCATGTATGGAAAATATATAATAATAAAGATAATGTGGCGTGATGCTGGTATCACATATAATTGTTTTATTTATGTGATACCAGCATCACGCCACATTATCTTTATTATTATATATTTTCCATACATGACCAACTACTGAGACTCACCAGGAAGATCCCCACCAAATGAAAGGCCAGAGCACCCATTTTTGGGGTTGTTGAATGATAACCAGGAGGTAAGCTGCTTGGATCACTAACGGTGTGGGCGCACTTGTTTGGATTTGATTTTCCCGCACATCTTCATTCATTTGGATTTGATTTTCCCGCACATCTTCATTCATCATTGGCTTTGGAACTTTAGTTTTGATTATTTACTCAGTATGCTTTCTTGCAACAGCACTTTTTGGAATTTGATTTTGGTTCTTTTTTTCATCTAACTTGGGACTGTCAGATATATGTACTGTAGTTTTTTCTCAGTCCTCTTCAGTGATATGCACAGTTTTGTCTAGTTTATGTTGATTTAATCACCACTTTGCAACTGCACCTCTACCATTTTTGTGATTTCATTACTGCTCCAGAGACCCACCTGACTTTAACCCTCCCCTCCCCCCTCCCCCTTTAACCTTAATTCTCCCCCCCTCCCCCCTCACCTTTCTCTCTCCCCTGCCCACAGTGGTAATCATTCACAGCGCAGACATCATCACCTTTGCAAATTATCTTTTATTGTCTAATTAGGATAGACTTTCTTTGTCTGCTGCAGTGTTCCCATTCACGTCCCACATTCCCCTCTCCCCCATTCACCTATCCAAGACAGCGCAGGAGTTTCACCCAGTCTCCACACCCTGTTTTTGTATCACCCGCCCAGGAATTTTCAGGGCACACACACACACACTAGTTCTGGGGGGGGGGGGGGGGGGGGTTACTGGACTCCCTTAATTTGCATAGTTTTTCTCTCACTTCCTGTTTGGCTATGGGGCAGGAAGTGAAGGCAAATCTCCCCAATTGGACAGAGATAATACAAAATAAACTGACAGGGCCTATAACCCTCCCTCACTCTATCCAAAATTAAAGAAAATAAAAAGTGTTGATTATAGTTCTAGTCAGGGGCGGACTGACCATTGAGTCACTCAGGCACTGCCCGAGGGCCACATGCCACTAGGGGGCCCCCATCAGGGTTGCCAGGCTCAGTAAAACCAGGGACAGTATGTAAAAATCTTTTATTTTTTTAGATCTGTCCCTGATATGTCCGAAACTGACATGCTTTTAATGTGAATATCCCAAGATTTTAGCTGCCCTGCCTCTGCACTGCCTCCTGGCGTGGTGGCCATCTGTAAGCCAGAGGGGCCCCATAATCTTCTATTGCCCGGGGGCCCCATGAGTTGTCAGTCCGCCCCTGGTTCTATTTTAAGCACAAATTTCATAGAGTTTTATTGAGAGGCCTAAGAAAATATAACCATGCCAATAGGCCAGGATACAGCGTGGCTAATATGTATGAATGTGTGTGTTAGAGCACCCCACCCAATGTTAACTAAAAAATTATTAATTTGCAAATAAGTATTATCTGCTCATTTTTTTGGGGATGTCTGCACCCCTGATAGTGACAACATTTGTGAGGTGTCTTCACCCTTTCTAATTCATTCACTTCCTGTCACATAGCCAAACAGGAAGTGAGGGTAAAACCTTACTAATATCTTTTCTTGGGGACACAGAGATCAATCTAAATAGATTCCCATTATGTAAATTGCACTCTAGCATTTTGCTGTGTACACCTCAAATTATTAGGGATCTTGGACTTTGGGGTCCATTAACTAAAGGCAAATCCACTTTGCACTACAAGTGCAAAGCAAGGAAAAAAACAAAACAACTTTGCTTCTACAGGATTGGATGTTAAAACCATCAGTGCTTCCTCTCTGATTTTCAGCAACTATGCTTGTACTGCAGAGTGGCTTTGCCTTTACTAAACCCCAAACTAAATAATCATTTGGGGATGGGATCCTCAAACTACGCCCCCCTCCAGCTGTTGTAGAACTACACATCCCATGAGGCCTTGTAATGCACTGACATTCACAGACATGACTAGGCATGATGGGAATTGTAGTTCCTGACCAACTGGAGGGCCGTAGTTTGAAGACCCATGATTTGGGGTGTACACAGCAGTGCTGGAGTGCAATTTGCTTAATGGGGACACTAGTTAGATTGACCTGTGTCCCCAAGAAAAGACACTGGTAGGGTTTTAACCTCACTTCCTGTTCAGCTGTGTGACAGGAAGTGAAGCCAATTTTAAGAAAAGGGACACAAAGCTCAACCCCCAAAAAAAACACAAAGCAGGGGTTCTAACACTCACTTGGCTTCCCTCAAACACCCACAATTAGAATAGGATTGCCTTGCGCTAGATTTAAGCACAGTGCTGTAAATCAACACGTCAAGCCTGTCCACCAATAGCAACCCCCCCCCCCCCCACAGGCCATGTTTGCAGGTTTTACTTCATCTTGCACATGTGCTTTAAAAGACAGTCTGGACAGCAATTCTTGATAAGAGAAATCCACAAAACATGTCCTGTCGGGGGTACTTGAGGGCTGAGGACTACTGCAGAAAAAAGAAAATACTTACCAGTTTGTCTTTAATTTCCTCAAGATTAAACATGGCAAACATTTCATGCCTACACACCAGGAAAGAAGCTTAGACAAAAATCACACATAATTTGTTAGGCCCAAACCTATTTCAGCTGCAGCTGTCAAAATATAGCATGAAAAAGTAACAAAAAACAAACTTCCAAATTTTAAAGTAATTTTTATTGGTCAACAAAACAAGGAAAGCAAAAAAAGACAAACAAACACACAAACAAAAATACATTTCAAAAATCAAAATAAACATAGTTTTAACCTCGCAACACCTTGACAATTTTTCATAAAATAAGGCCGCATAGACAAATACATCAAAGTGAACATCATTTAAAAATAAACAAAAACCATTGGCAAAATAAAAAAAAAAACCATGCAACAAACCACATTTGTGTTTAGCAACAGCATTTCTGCCAGCCTGCCCCTTCTGAGGGCAGCTGAGGAATGATCGATCCATGCTTTTTATAACAGTGCTAGTAATGAAGCAATTGAAATCACATGAACAAATTGCAGTCTCTAGTTTGGGTGAGCTTGTAATTGCGCACACCTGGTATTAACCCAAACCACGCTCTATGAGCATCAAAGTGATTTTCACCTTTTAAAAAGAAAGGATAATTTTTTTCTAAGTGTCTGAGCAGACTCAGTTCATCACACATGTAGGAACAAAGCTGCAATGGCATGAGAGCTTTTTTTTTTTTTTCCCCCTGATCTGATGCTTTCCAGCCTGAAGGGGAGGTGTTAAAGACAGAATTGAACACGCACATTTAATAATCTATTTGTGGGAAAAAAAAGGTTGCCAATTTTGTTTGGGAGCCACGTTGCACGACTGCGCAATTGTCAGTTAAAGTGACGCCGTGCCGAATCACAAAAACTGGCCCAGTCATTGACCAGCAATATGGTCCGGGCTCAAGTGGTTAAAAATTCACAAAACACTAAAGTTAGCCCAATTTTTGGTGATAATGTGAAAGATGATGTTACACCGAGTAAATAGATACCTTACATGTCACGCTTTACTATTGAAAACACTCCTGCAATGGGGCCAAAATTCAGTACTCCAGTAACTTGAAAAAAGACGTGCCCTTTATTGGGTACAGGAAAAAATGCACTACAGGTATCAGCACACAGTGGGATAAACAGCTGACGTGTTTCGCATTGAGTGTCAATGCTTAATCATAGCTATAGATGAAATAAAAAATAACAGGTATACATATACACACAGAAATCTATGCTTAATTGGACCCACCCAGCATGTGATTGACTACAGCAATTAGCCAGTATCCAACACACATGCGGGGGGGGTGGGGAGAAAAGGCATAGGTGAAAAAAAGCACACATAAAACAAACTGGCTTGCAAAGTGAAACAAATCTGTAAATACAAGTGTGGACAATAATAAATGTGACCAAAAAGGCAACACATAATTATGTAAAAATATAAATAGTAATCAAAGACATATTAAAAGCTGAGGTATGACAGGGATGTGGTGTAAATATAAATGTGAATAAAGAAAGTGAGTTGATGATTAATGAAAATGTATTATAAGCATGTGCTAAATGAAGACCGACAAGCCCATATAATCGAAGCATGTGATGTCACTTATATTTAAAGCAAGGACAGAATGATGTGAGCAAGGAACCAATTGCAATATATATTATAATAGAAAAAATTCTGAGGGCAGCTGAGGAATGATCGATCCATGCTTTTTATAACAGTGCTAGTAATGAAGCAATTGAAATCACATGAACAAATTGCAGTCTCTAGTTTGGGTGAGCTTGTAATTGCGCACACCTGGTATTAACCCAAACCACGCTCTATGAGCATCAAAGTGATTTTCACCTTTTAAAAAGAAAGGATAATTTTTTTCTAAGTGTCTGAGCAGACTCAGTTCATCACACATGTAGGAACAAAGCTGCAATGGCATGAGAGCTTTTTTTTTTTTTTTTTTTTCCCTGATCTGATGCTTTCCAGCCTGAAGGGGAGGTGTTAAAGACAGAATTGAACACGCACATTTAATAATCTATTTGTGGGAAAAAAAAGGTTGCCAATTTTGTTTGGGAGCCACGTCGCACGACTGCGCAATTGTCAGTTAAAGTGACGCCGTGCCGAATCACAAAAACTGGCCCAGTCATTGACCAGCAATATGGTCCGGGCTCAAGTGGTTAAAAATTCACAAAACACTAAAGTTAGCCCAATTTTTGGTGATAATGTGAAAGATGATGTTACACCGAGTAAATAGATACCTTACATGTCACGCTTTACTATTGAAAACACTCCTGCAATGGGGCCAAAATTCAGTACTCCAGTAACTTAAAAAAGACGTGCCCTTTATTGGGTACAGGAAAAAATGCACTACAGGTATCAGCACACAGTGGGATAAACAGCTGACGCGTTTCGCATTGAGTGTCAATGCTTAATCATAGCTATAGATGAAATAAAAAATAACAGGTATACATATACACACAGAAATCTATGCTTAATTGGACCCACCCAGCATGTGATTGACTACAGCAATTAGCCAGTATCCAGCACACATGCGGGGGGTGGGGAGAAAAGGCATAGATGAAAAAAAGCACACATAAAACAAACTGGCTTGCAAAGTGAAACAAATCTGTAAATACAAGTGTGGACAATAATAAATGTGACCAAAAAGGCAACACATAATTATGTAAAAATATAAATAGTAATCAAAGACATATTAAAAGCTGAGGTATGACAGGGATGTGGTGTAAATATAAATGTGAATAAAGAAAGTGAGTTGATGATTAATGAAAATGTATTATAAGCATGTGCTAAATGAAGACCGACAAGCCCATATAATCGAAGCATGTGATGTCACTTATATTTAAAGCAAGGACAGAATGATGTGAGCAAGGAACCAATTGCAATATATATTATAATAGAAAAAATTGTGATTATTATGTTATGTTAATAAGTATGTATAAAATGTGAAAAGTATACATGGGTATATATACACAAATATATGTGTAAAAGATATATATGTATAAAAGGTGTCATAAAACTAATAATGAACCGGTAAAAGATTATATAAATGCAAAGGTGCCCAGTAGTGTGTGGTGTTGGAAAAAAGTAATAAGTAAAAGAATAGACAGAATTTCAAAAGGTACATCACTATATGTATAGAGGTCCATTACCGTGTGCTGTGGAAAAGCCCAACAAGGGCAATAAAAAATATATATGTAAATAAATACATATATATATATGCACAGAACGTATGAAGGCCGTACACATAAGGAGAGGGGGGGAAAGGGGTACCAAATGAAAATGTGTCTTTGGAAGTAGTGAAATTTTCCAGATAAATAAAACCTTGTTTTCTTCATTTTTGAAATTATAAGTAAAATATTAAATGAAAGTAAAAATGAGTGAGTAGAACCCTCTAAAACCAAAATCATGTAAGTGGTAGGTATATTGAAATATTGTATAGATGATGTAAAAATTACAACACGTATATAAAACCATACCAAATAGACAATTATGGTGGATAACCTGTAAATCATGAACCGATGCCAGAACCCAATAGGTACATGAAATGAGATCTGCAGTTAATCAGGCTAGTAATGGATATATATATGCACATGAGGGAAAACCAATGGAAAAAAAAAAAAATAATAAAAAAAAACCTCCAACTGCACATGTATATAATATGCATGCATGTGAATGCATGTGTATATGTACTCAGCTAGGGCATATACTAGTCCTTACTGCCAATGATGTAGTATATCTGATATTGAGGCGCTTGACCCCACTAGTACAAGAACAAGTGTGAAAGGACCCTGTGTGAAAGGGCCATGTAAAAAGAGGTTACATATGGGAATCGCGTCTAAGCAAAATCACAAAGCATGAAGGGTTGGAGCGGGGTACAAGAGCTATATATAGTATGTATGGTGGGCTGAATAACCACACACATGAGTACCCACATGCAGATTAGTAAATACTGCATGCAGACAGCCATTTTAGTACTAGTCATAAACCGTTACCAAAACCCAATAGGTACATGAAATGAGATCTGCAGTTAGTCTGGCTGGTAATGGATGTATATATACACATAAGGGAAAACCAATCGAAAATAAAAATGAAAAGCTCCAACTGCACATGTATATGATGTGCATGCATGTGAATGCATGTGTATATGTGCTCAGCTAGGGCCTATACTAGTCCTTACTGCCAATGATGTGATATATCTGATGTTAAGGCGCTTGAACCCATTGGTATTGAAACAGGTGTGAAAGGACCCTGTGTGAAAGGGCCATGTAAAAAAAAGGTTACATGTGGGAATCACGTCTAAGCAAAATCACAAAGCATAAAGGGTTGGAACGGGGTACACGAGCTGTATATGATATGTATGGTGGGCTGAATAGTCACACATATGAGTACCCACATGCAGATTAGTGAATATCGCATGCGGACAGATTTTGGTACTAGTCATACAACCCAATCATGCCCATCTTTCACCATCTGCCCAAAGTTCACAAGGGTCTCTGCCCACTAGTCGGCAGACCCATAGTGGCAGGCATAGGCTCTTTAAATGAACGCCTGGGCGATTGGGTTGACAGCCAACTACAACCCCTAGTCTTGAGCCTCCCAGGATATCTTCGTGACACCAAAGATTTACTTAACAAACTCCATGAATTTGCATGGTCCAATGATCACAGGTGGATCAGTTGTGATGTCACAAGCCTTTATTCCTGCATTCCCCACCATCTAGGGATTGAGGCAGTCAAGTTTTTCTTAAAAGAGTCAGGGAAATTTTCCCTGGTCCTACAGGAGTTTATATGTCAGGCTTTAGAATACCTCTTGAAACATAATTTCTTCATGTTCGATGGGGGCTACTACCTCCAAAGATGCGGGGCCTCCAAGTTTTCTCCCTCTCTTGCCAACCTCTACATGGGCTGGTGGGAGAGGTCCCGCATCTTTGGATGTGGTAGTCCCCGTCGTCTGGACACTGCATTCTATTGTCGCTACATAGACGACTTGCTATTCATTATCAATGACAACAATATAGATCTAGAAACCTGGTTGGCATACCTAAATGACAATTGTTTAAACCTAAGATTCACAGGAGATCTGCAAGCCACCTCTATAGAATACCTGGATGTCAGACTTTCAGGCACTGGTGGGGGCATCGCCACCAGTCTTTTTCGGAAGCAGACTGCGGGCAATGCCCTTTTACGGGCGGACCCCGCACATCCCGGACATACTATTAATGCCATCCCTTACGGCCAATTTCTTAGGCTCAAACGCCTGTGCAGTTCTCCTGAGAATTTTTCTGTAGAGGCCACTGAAATGTCACACAGGTTCAGAGATAGGGGATACCCTGTTAAAATCATTAATAGAGCTCTATCAAGAGCCAGTGCCATACCCAGGGATTCCCTCCTGAGCAATATCCACATTCCAGCCAGAAATACACATAGCATTCCCTTTAGCGATGTTCCTGTCTTTTCCACTCCTTATAGCTCTGAATTTAACAAAATCAAGTCCATTGTCAACAAATATCTCCCCATACTATATGGTGATACAATTTACCAACATATTCTGGAGAAGGGCATTAGATCTGTCTCCCGCAGAGCACCCACCCTCGGTAGCAAACTGTCTCCCAGCCTTTTTCAAAGTCACAATACTAACATGAATTGGCTTCAGTTTCAGGGCACTTTCAAATGCGGTATTAGTGGATGTAGGTACTGCAAACTAATCAAAAGTGGACAGCATGTCCACTCCTATTCCAGCGAGAAAAGCTTTTCCATCAAACATTTCATAAACTGTAACACCAAGTATGTCATATATGTAATTGGTTGCAGCGCATGCAAACTTCAGTATGTGGGTCGCACTACCCGCAGAATGAAAGACAGGTTGCGTGACCATCTATATGACATCGATAAAAATCATGACACCAATGTGGCTAGACACTGGAACCTCATACATCATAAGGACATATCTAGTCTCACTGTGCAGGGAATTGAAAAAATCACAACACCCATTAGAGGGGGGGACAAATTCTGAATTTTGTGCAAAAGAGAGATATTCTGGATATTCTCCCTTTACACGAGAATTCCCAGGGGCCTCAATTTTGAATGGGATGTTTCCCACTTCTATGACTGACCAGCCTACCGGCCCTTTCACACAGGGTCCTTTCACACTTGTTTTAGTATTAGCGGGTTCAAGCGCCTCAATATCAGATATACTACATCATTGACAGTAAGGACTAGTATATGCCCTAGCTGAGTACATATATACATGCATTCACATGCATGCACATCATACACATGTGCAGTTGGAGCCTTTTATCTTCAATTTGTCTTCCTTTATGTGCATATTTATATCTATTACCAGCCTGATTAACTGTAGATTGTATTTCATGTACCTATTGGGCTCTGGTATCGGCTTATGACTAGTACCAAAATCTGTCCGCATGCGATATTCACTAATCTGCATGTGGGTACTCATATGTGTGACTATTCAGCCCACCATACATATCATATACAGCTCGTGTACCCCGTTCCAACCCTTTATGCTTTGTGATTTTGCTTAGACGTGATTCCCACATGTAACCTTTTTTTTACATGGCCCTTTCACACAGGGTCCTTTCACACCTGTTTCAATACCAATGGGTTCAAGCGCCTTAACATCAGATATATCACATCATTGGCAGTAAGGACTAGTATAGGCCCTAGCTGAGCACATATACACATGCATTCACATGCATGCACATCATATACATGTGCAGTTGGAGCTTTTCATTTTTATTTTCGATTGGTTTTCCCTTATGTGTATATATACATCCATTACCAGCCAGACTAACTGCAGATCTCATTTCATGTACCTATTGGGTTTTGGTAACGGTTTATGACTAGTACTAAAATGGCTGTCTGCATGCAGTATTTACTAATCTGCATGTGGGTACTCATGTGTGTGGTTATTCAGCCCACCATACATACTATATATAGCTCTTGTACCCCGCTCCAACCCTTCATGCTTTGTGATTTTGCTTAGACGCGATTCCCATATGTAACCTCTTTTTACATGGCCCTTTCACACAGGGTCCTTTTACACTTGTTCTTGTACTAGTGGGGTCAAGCGCCTCAATATCAGATATACTACATCATTGGCAGTAAGGACTAGTACAGGTGGTTCTCAAAAAATTTGCATATTGTGATAAAGTTCATTATTTTCTGTAATGTACTGATAAACATTAGACTTTCATATATTTTAGATTCATTACACACAACTGAAGTAGTTCAAGCCTTGTTATTGTTTTAATATTGATGATTTTGGCATACAGCTCATGAAAACCCCAAATTCCTATCTCAAAAAATTAGCATATTTCATCCGACCAATAAAAGAAAAGTGTTTTTAATAAAAAAAAAAGTCAACCTTCAAATAATTCTGTTCAGTTATGCACTCAATACTTGGTCGGGAATCCTTTTGCAGAAATGACTGCTTCAATGCGGCGTGGCATGGAGGCAATCAGCCTGTGGCACTGCTGAGGTGTTATGGAGGCCCAGGATGCTTCGGTAGCGGCCTTAAGCTCATCCAGAGTGTTGGGTCTTGCGTCTCTCAAATTTCTCTTCCCAATATCCCACAGATTCTCTATGGGGTTCAGGTCAGGAGAGTTAGCAGGCCAATTGAGCACAGTAATACCATGGTCAGTAAACCATTTACCAGTGGTTTTGGCACTTTGAGCAGGTGCCAGGTCGTGCTGAAAAATGAAATCTTCATCTCCATAAAGCTTTTCAGCAGATGGAAGCATGAAGTGCTCCAAAATCTCCTGATAGCTAGCTGCATTCACCCTGCCCTTGATAAAACACAGTGGACCAACACCAGCAGCTGACATGGCACCCCAGACCATCACTGACTGTGGGTACTTGACACTGGACTTCAGGCATTTTGGCATTTCCCTCTCCCCAGTCTTCCTCCAGACTCTGGCACCTTGATTACCGAATGACATGCAAAATTTGCTTTCATCCGAAAAAAGTACTTTGGACCACTGAGCAACAGTCCAGTGTTGCTTCTCTGTAGCCCAGGTCAGGCGCTTCTGCCGCTGTTTCTGGTTCAAAAGTGGCTTGACCTGGGGAATGCGGCACCTGTAGCCCATTTCCTGCACACGCCTGTACACGGTGGCTCTGGATGTTTCTACTCCAGACTCAGTCCACTGCTTCCGCAGGTCCCCCAAGGCCTGGAATCGGTCCTTCTCCACAATCTTCCTCAGGGTCCGGTCACCTCTTCTCGTTGTGCAGCGTTTTCTGCCACACTTTTTCCTTCCCACAGACTTCCCACTGAGGTGCCTTGATACAGCACTCTGGGAACAGCCTATTCGTTCAGAAATTTCTTTCTGTGTCTTACCCTCTTGCTTGAGGGTGTCAATGATGGCCTTCTGGAGAGCAGTCAGGTCGGCAGTCTTACCCATGATTGCGGTTTGGAGTAATGAACCAGGCTGGGAGTTTTTAAAAACCTCAGGAATCTTTTGCAGGTGTTTAGAGTTAATTAGTTGATTCAGATTATTAGGTTAAGAGCTCGTTTAGAGAACCTTTTCATGATATGCTAATTTTTTGAGATGTATGCCAAAATCATCAATATTAAAACAATAACAAGGCTTGAACTATTTCAGTTGTGTGTAATGAATCTAAAATATATGAAAGTCTAATGTTTATCAGTACATTACAGAAAATAATGAACTTTATCACAATATGCAAATTTTTTGAGAACCACCTGTATATGCCCTAGCTGAGTACATATACACATGCATTCACATGCATGCATATTATATACATGTGCAGTTGGAGGTTTTTTTTTATTATTATTTTTTTTTCCATTGGTTTTCCCTCATGTGCATATATATATATATCCATTACTAGCCTGATTAACTGCAGATCTCATTTCATGTACCTATTGGGTTCTGGCATCGGTTCATGATTTACAGGTTATCCACCATAATTGTCTATTTGGTATGGTTTTATATACGTGTTGTAATTTTTACATCATCTATACAATATTTCAATATACCTACCACTTACATGATTTTGGTTTTAGAGGGTTCTACTCACTAATTTTTACTTTCATTTAATATTTTACTTATAATTTCAAAAATCAAGAAAACATGGTTTTATTTATCTGGAAAATTTCACTACTTCCAAAGACACATTTTCATTTGGTACCCCTTTCCCCCCCCTCTCCTTATGTGTACGGCCTTCATACGTTCTGTGCATATATATATATATATATGTATTTATTTACATATATATTTTTTATTGCCCTTGTTGGGCTTTTCCACAGCACACGGTAATGGACCTCTATACATATACACATACACTGAGGGAGGTGATACATCCCTTTAGTGATGTACCTTTCGAAATTCTGTCTATTCTTTTACTTATTACTTTTTTCCAACACCACACACTACTGGGCACCTTTGCATTTATATAATCTTTTACCGGTTCATTATTAGTTTTATGACACCTTTTATACATATATATCTTTTACACATATATTTGTGTATATATACCCATGTATACTTTTCACATTTTATACATACTTATTAACATAACATAATAATCACAATTTTTTCTATTATAATATATATTGCAATTGGTTCCTTGCTCACATCATTCTGTCCTTGCTTTAAATATAAGTGACATCACATGCTTCGATTATATGGGCTTGTCGGTCTTCATTTAGCACATGCTTATAATACATTTTCATTAATCATCAACTCACTTTCTTTATTCACATTTATATTTACACCACATCCCTGTCATACCTCAGCTTTTAATATGTCTTTGATTACTATTTATATTTTTACATAATTATGTGTTGCCTTTTTGGTCACATTTATTATTGTCCACACTTGTATTTACAGATTTGTTTCACTTTGCAAGCCAGTTTGTTTTATGTGTGCTTTTTTTCACCTATGCCTTTTCTCCCCACCCCCCCCGCATGTGTGTTGGATACTGGCTAATTGCTGTAGTCAATCACATGCTGGGTGGGTCCAATTAAGCATAGATTTCTGTGTGTATATGTATACCTGTTATTTTTTATTTCATCTATAGCTAAGATTAAGCATTGACACTCAATGCGAAATGCGTCAGCTGTTTATCCCACTGTGTGCTGATACCTGTAGTGCATTTTTTCCTGTACCCAATAAAGGGCACGTCTTTTTTCAAGTTACTGGAGTGCGGCTGTCCATATCCTTATTGTTTTTGCACATCCTGTGCATTGCCAGCACCCATCTGCTTCTGAGTGGACATCAATTACCCCAGTGAGCTCACCTGGAGCGGCAGCTCTCTTACCTGTTGGCCAAAATTCAGTACTTGAAATTCCCCATAGGCGACCTTTTTTTTTCAGGTTACCAGTTTATAGTTACAAAGAAGGTCTAGTGCTAAAAGTATTGCTCTCGCTCTAACGCACGCGTCAATACCTCACATGTGTGGTTTGAACGATGTTTATATATGTGGGTGGGACTTGCGTAAGTCCCGCCCACATATGTAAACACCATTCAAACCACACATGTGAGGTATTGTCGCGTGCGTTAGAGCGAGAGTAATACTTTAAGCACTAGACTTTCTCTGTAGCTATAAACTGGTAACCTGAAAAAAAAAAAGGTCGCCTATGGGGAATTTCCAGTACTGAATTTTGGCCCCATTGCAGGAGTGTTTTCAATAGTAAAGCGTGACATGTAAGGTATCTATTTACTCGGCGTAACATCATCTTTCACATTATCACCAAAAATGGGGCTAACTTTAGTGTTTTGTGAATTTTTAACCACTTGAGCCCCGGACCATATTGCTGGTCAATGACCGGGCCAGTTTTTGTGATTCGGCACGGCGTCGCTTTAACTGACAATTGCGTAGTCGTGCGACGTGGCTCCCAAACAAAATTGGCAACCTTTTTTTTCCCACAAAGAGAGCTTTATTTTGGTGGTATTTGATCACCTCTGCGTTTTTTGAATTTTTAGAGCTATAACCAAAAATAGAGCGACAATTTAAAAAAAAAAAAAGAAGAATTTTGACTTTTTGCTATAATAAATATCCCCAAAAATATATATTCTAAAAAATAAATAAATCCCTCAGTTTAGGCCGATACATATTCTACATCTTTTTGGTTCCAAAAAAAATCTCAATTAGCGTTTATTGATTGGTTTTGGCAAAAGTCTCCAAAATATGGCATTTTTGTTATATTTTTTTTTTAACTAGTTATTGCGACGATCAGCGATTTTTATCGGTACTGCGACATTATGGCGGACACATCGGACACTTTTTTGGAACCATTGGCATTTTTCTAGCGATCAGTGCTGTAAAAATGCATTGCTTACTATAAAAATGACACTGGCAGGGAAGGGGTTAACACTAGGTGCGAGGGAGGGGTTCAATATGTTCCCTGGGTGTGTTCTAACTGAAGGGGGGGGTGGGACTGACATGGGTAAATGACAGATCGCTGTGCATGAAGGAGAGCTCCAGACCAAAAAGCTTCCAGCTCCTCCCAGTTTGGTCATTCCACTTCCTGCTGGAGTAGAGAGAAGACCTGTCTTCCAGAGCTCCTGTGTTCCAGAGACCAGCCACCAGGACCAGCCTCCAGCCCCAGCCCCGGAAGAGGGGAGGGATGGCCTCCCTCAGCCCAGGAGAAGGACCAGCATCCGGCCTCCGGAGTAACCAGCAGCACCTGCCCTCCTCCAGCCAGACGAAGATCAGCAGGGATGACCGCCTCTTCCTGGGCACCCAGCAGGGTCTCTTAGACTGGACTACCACACTACCAGGTGAGACTGAGGCCAAAGCCAGGAAGAGGTGTGATAAGATCAAGTCCCTGCTGGTTAGGATAGCCCAGGCCTGCGTGGAAAAAATGACAGCTCTCGCAGGCCTGAGGGACAAGAGGGACAGGTGCTCTAGTAGTAAGAGGTCGGAGTATAGGGGGGGCCATCAATACCCTCAAGCTTGAGGTAAATGAAATCTGGGGTTACCTGGGAGGTTTTTTCGAACGTGGGGCTGGAGAGGTGTGCTTTCTTGAGGAGCTCCGGAAGACCCTCCAGCAGGCCAACCAATCAGGAAGTCAGACGGCAAGGAGGAGCAGCGGGCGGTCGGGGTCCCAACCCTCCAAGCAGCCGGGGAAGTCAGGAGAGCCTGGGTGTAGTGGGGGGGGTGGAAGCTCTGGTGGTGCAGGGCCCAGTAAGGCCATAAAACCTGGGGAGGGCTCCCGAGAGCCGATCCCTCGGTCCGTGAAAAAAGGGGCTGGGGGGTTGGCTATGACAGGGGAGCCCAGTGATCCAGGAGGCCGCAGGGCCCAGGCGCCGCCGGAGGTACCCCCCCGGTGTCTTCGGGTCAGCATGCCCAGGCTCCCTCAGGATGGTCACGCTGCCACAGCTGGGGCCCACCATGTGCCGGCCTCCATGACCCCTCAGCGTGCAGTAGAGCGGGATGATCTGGCAGTGAAAGTGTCAGGGACTGCTCCTGCAGCTGCTATGTCACCGGGAGAGAGGCAGGTACATGGTGGAGGTATAATAACAAAGTCAGCTTCAGGCAAACAGCTGGTGTGTAGTGTGACCAAGATGGCGCCGGCTGCTGGGGGAGGAGCAGCTGAGGCCACATTCCCCAGTGGGAACCAACCCCTTTTCAGGGAAGGGGGATGTGGCCAGCTCCCATCCAGTGCTCGGGACCCGGAAGTGACCAGTGCACCCCCCGCGACCGGAAGTGCACCCCCCGCGACCGGAAGTGCACCCCCCGCGACCGGAAGTGCACCCCCCGCGACCGGAAGTGACCCCCCACGATCAGAACTGCCCCCCTGCGAATCTGCGGCTGGTGTCACCGGCTTGGAGGACCTGGGGGATGAGAGGCCGGGGGTGCGGGGGTGCCTAGTCCCGGATGCTGCAGCAGGCACCTCCAGGCACCCCCGGCAAGTAATGGACAGCATGGACGGTAATATGGACGGTAACATGGACGGTAAGCTGCCACCCCCCCAGGTCCCCATGGACATTACCACAAGCCCCGAGGGGCTCCCTGCAGGACAGGCGGGGTGGGGGGAATGTCAGGTGGGACCCCTCCCGGTGGACTGTGCAGCTTATGACTTTATCCGGCAGTTGGAGGGGTCCCAGGGGGGCATCCCCCCAATACGGGTTGAGTCCCAAGGGGCTGGTGAGGTCGCAGAGGGGTCTGGTTGGGGGAGTTTGGTGGGGGAGGTACCCCCCTCTGCTGTGGCCCCAGGGGGGGAGGGGCCTGTAGTCAGGCCAAGGGTGGTGGGTCAGGGGGGTCAAGGTAGTTCAGTGGGGGTGGGTGCAACACCACCGGCAGGGATGGGGGCCCCCCCGTTCCCCCCCACTTCTGGGGGTGCTGAGGGGGGTGCCCCGCTTCCGGAGAACATCTTTCGGGGGTCTCCGGAGGCCAACTTATTATCTGCCCTAAAGGGGGGTCGCTCTTTCGCCCAGGTGGCGGGCTCTCGTGCCCCTCTGGACCACCTGTACAGCCGGTTTGGCGCCCAGAATTTCCGCGCCCCCCCTGCTGACCAGGAGAGGACGCAGGGGTCGGCGTGGACGAGGGGTACAGGTGGTCCAGAGAGGAGGCGTAGGAATGTTGTCCAGCTTCGGTACGAGGGTCCGGACCCCTGCCCCGCCCGAGGGGAGGTGGTGGACCTGGTACTCTCCTTGGGTTTTGGGGTGGGTGACCTTTTTGCGGTCATCCATCCCACCAACACACGGGAGTTTGACATCAGTTTTGTCACTCCCGTGTGTATGGAACGCTTCATCACCAGCTTTGGGCTGGTGAGGGGCGTTGACCCTTGGAAGAAGTACAGGCTCATTCCCATCTCCAGGCAGGAGGAGGTAAAGAACATCACCATCCTGGTGAGGAATGAGTCGCTCCCTCCGGAGGACATTGCCACCTGGCTTGGGAGGTACGGGCAGTTGCAAACCCCCCTGAGAAAGAACCTCGATGAGCGCGGGGTCTGGACCGGGGCTTGGTTGGCCAGGATCCGGCTTAAGAGGGAGGGCAACAGTGTTGCCCACCTCCCTGGCAGCGCCTTCCTGGGCAGAGACCGGATCCTGGCCTTCTACCCGGGACAGCCCCGTCGTTGCTTCAAGTGCGGCAGCCCGACCCACATGAGCTCGGACTGCACGGTGGTCAGATGTGGCCAGTGCCACGAGTTTGGCCACCAGTCCGAGTCATGTGGGAAGATATGCTGCAATTTGTGTGGTGAGATGGGGCACCCATTCAGTCGGTGCCCCAAAGCATATCGGGGTTCTTTCTCAGGGGGGGGACCTCCCGGGCCGGGAGCGGCCGAAGCCCCCCCGGCGAGTGATGGCCGGGGGGGTGGGGATCCTGGGGCCCCTAATGCCCCTCCGGAGGGACCAACAGGCCCACAGCCTCAAAGAAGGCGGAGCAGGCGTGGGCGAGGGGCTCCCCCCCCGGGAGATACGGGCTCAGTTGGCCAGGAGGCTCCCGATCCTCCGGAAGGCGAAGCCGGTGGGGAGGAGTCGGGGAGGCCTGGGGGTCCCGGGCCTGAGGGTCCGGGGCCCCGGCTTTCCCCTCCTTTAGTTGCAGGGCCGATCCCCCCCCCTCCACCTGTTCTATCTGCCTCCCCATGCAGCCCCCCCTCATCTTCCCATCCCCGGCCCCCCCCCCCTCGTCCCCCCCCTCCCAAGTCCCGTCCCCCCCCTCCCCCTTCTTCTGCCGATCCCCTTTCTGTCCCCCCCCCTGTCTCTGGCCCCCCTCCTGCCTCTCCCATCCCCCCCCCTTCTGGACCCAAAGTCTCCTCTGGCCTTGTGGCCATGGAGACGGAAGCTGCTCGAGCCTCATCTAAGAGGGAAATCTCGAGCAGCGGGTCCGAGGAGGGGGGTGGCGTAGTCACCTCAGAGAGATGGCAGGAGTGGGAGCAGGTGAGACGCAGGAAGAAGGGGAAGGCTGTGAAATCTGGGGGCGGGAGGTCCCCTGTGAAGGGTGGGGTTCCCCCAGGGGCACGAAGTGGGGTGTCCCTGGGGAACCCGTTTGGTGTCCTCTCCTCCTCCTCGGACTCAGAGGAGGAGGAGGGAGTGTAAATATGTAAATATGTTTTGGTGTATGTAGTATGAAGGAGAACGTGACCCTTTCAATCATTTTGATGGCGGTACCCTCTCCAATACGGCTTGCGACCATTAATGTCGCAAGTATTCGTTCTGCACGAGCTCGTTTTATGGCCTTTGATTTTCTCAGCCGTGTTGAAGCTGACATTTTGTTTTTGCAGGAGACCTGGCTGGCATCTGTGGCAGAGATGCATCTAGCAAAGAGGGAGTGGAGATGTGGGCCCTCCCTCTGGTCTCTTGCGGCCGAGCCCTGCAGTGGTGTTGCGGTCCTTTTTAAGACTGGTTCGGTGGCTTGCCGGCGAGTGATTGAAGTGGAGATTGGTAGATGTCTGGTGGTGGACGCTGTCGTGAGGGGGCAATTCCTCCGGCTCATTAATTTTTATGGGCCTCAAACCAAGAGGGAGAGGAAGAGCCTCCTTACGGCGGTTAAGCCTTATCTTTTTACATCCCAGCAGGTGATCTTTGGTGGTGACTTCAATATGATCACTAGGCCCAAAGACCGGGCAGGTGCCGCCAACCCTCTGGGATATGATAGTACTTTTTTGAATAGCGTAGTGAGGGAGGCCGGGTTGGTGGATGTGCACGTTCGTCACCTCCCCAACCTCACTGGTTTCACATTTTCCCGAGGTAGTTCTAAGAGTAGATTAGATAGGTTTTTTTTAAAGGGGGACTCTGCTTGCTCGGCTCCAGAGCTGCAGTCGGTGGAGTTCTCCGATCACTGTATGGTATCTGTGGCCCTGAATGTCGCCGACACTCCTCAGAAAGGGAGGGGTATGTGGCGCCTGAATGGGTCGCTACTGGAGGATCCTGAGGTTAGGGAAGCCTATGAGGTTTTCTTCCTGGACCAGACCTCGCTCCTTGAGGGCAACTGCTCCCGCCTTGAATGGTGGGAAGTAGTTAAAAAGAGGTCTGGTGACTTTTTCCGGGAAATCTCTGGGTACAGGGCAGCTTCCAAGTACCAGGCCTACCAGAGACTACGCAGGCAGCTTGACCGCCTGGTGTCCTCTGGGGGCTCTCGGGAACAGATATCCGGTCTGAAGGCGCAGATGAAGGAGTGTCAGTACGACCGTCTCGCCTCCCTGGTTTTTGAGAGGGATTATGGGAAGTTTATCTCTCCTGATCCCTACAGGAGCTGTGGTGAGGCGGCGAGTTCGAAGGTCGTACACGGCCTGAAGGATGCCTCGGGATCTCTGGTCCGGTCCAGATCGGGGATCCTGGGTGTCGTCAGAGACCACTTTTCGGACCTCCTGAAGAAGCGGCCTCTAGACATGGAGAAAGTCAGGGAATTCCTTGATGAGACCCCACTGGAAGTGAGGTCTGACCTTCCTGACTCTCTGACAGAAGAGATCTCGGTGGCTGAAGTCGAGCAGGCTATCAGCTCTTTAGCATCTAAAAAGTCGCCTGGGCCCGATGGGCTCACGGCAGAGTTTTACAAAACCTTTAAGAGCCTCTTGGCTCCTCATTTGAGGGATGTGTACCGTGAATGTTTGGCCTATGGCCTGCTGCCTCCCTCAATGAGAAGGTCAGCTCTGATCCTTCTGTCAAAGGGGAAAGACCCGTCTGTGGTGGAGAATTGGCGTCCGATCGCCCTTCTTACCACAGATAGGAAGATACTGGCAAAGATCTTGTTTACACGTCTGTCTGCTTTGGCGGGCAGGATGCTGTCTCCCTCTCAGCACTGCACAATTCCTGGCCGGGGCACTTTTGGTGCCGTCCTGAACGTCCGGGAGGCTGTGGAAAGGTGCAGGGCTGATGGCAGCGAGCGGTATCTGCTTGCACTGGATCAGGCTAAGGCGTTTGATCGGGTGAACCATGAGTACCTTTGGCTGCTTCTGAGGAGATACGGTCTGCCTGATCAATTTGTTGATTGGCTACAGGTATTGTATAGGGGAGCTGAGAGCTTCCCTCTTGTCAACGGTTGGGTGGGTCGGGCCTTTTCTGTGGACTCTGGCGTCCGGCAGGGCTGCCCGTTGAGCCCCCTCCTGTACGTCTTTGCGGTTGACCCCTTCGTAAGGAGGCTAGACTGCGAGCGTCTTGTGGGGGTTCCGGTGGGACCTGTCGGGGGTCCGGTTTCGGCAGTGAAGGTTGTGGCCTACGCGGATGACGTCTCGGTGGTGGTATCTGGTCGTGAGGAGGCCCATTATGTGGAATCCCAGATCGGGTGCTACTCTGAGGCGTCAGGTTCGCTGGTCAATTGGGACAAGAGTGAAGTTTTCTGGATGGGGAAGGAGGGGGAGCAGTTCCCCCTTCCGGACGTGTTCCCCACACCCGTACCAGAGATTCGAGTACTTGGCATTCATTTCGGCCCGGGTGATTATCCCAAGCTAAATTGGGAGCGCAGGCTGGTGAGTGCCACTCGGAAGGTGAAGGCCTGGAGAGGTTGGAAACTTTCCCTGAGGGAAAGGGTATGCTTGGTCAAGACGTACTTACTGCCTGAGTTTCTCTTTGTGAGCTACGTGTGTCTTTTGCCAGCATCTCTCTATGCTCGGGTCTCTGGTCTGTTCTTCCTGCTGTTGTGGGGAAACAGACTGAACCTGATCAAGAGGGAGGTCACATACCGCCAGCGAAGGCAAGGAGGGTTGGACATGGTCAACCCGGTGGTGTTCTTCATCATCATTTTTGTAAAGTACAACTTGCAGTCCATCTTTGTGGACGCACCTTCCTGGTGGGAATGTTCATGCAAGGACTGGCTCTTGCTGTTCCTGAGGAGGTGGGGGGAGGGGGGGAGGCCCGGCGATCTGAGGAGATCGCATGGGTATCTCCCATCCTACGTCCCCCTGGCATTGAAGGCACTGAGGCAGTGGCGGATAACTGCCCTTGAGGTGGGCTCTCTGGGTCGGCGTGAGCTGTACCTGAGGGTCATGGCCTCGGACATTTTGAAGCCCCTGTCTTTAAGGGACTGTCCTGAGAGGGTCCTCACGGAGGGGTTAGCCCTCTTGAATTCTTCCAGAATTCCAAACAAGTTTTGGGATCTTGCATGGAGGTCGTTCCATGGACGACTGTACGTCCGTGCAAATCTCATATATCTGAACCTAGGGGACAGGGGCTGTCCCCGACGGGAATGTGGAGGGACATTGGAGACCATGGACCATTTTCTGGTCCAATGTCCCTTCAACATGGAGGTTCTTACGGGGGTAGGGGGTGCCATTGGCTACCCCCGCCTTCCGGCCCTGACCTATGCTGAGCGGGTGTATGGTGACTTCGGGGTCCGCAGGGGTTTTGAGTTATCGTCACTTTATTTAGTCAGCGTAGTTGTGCTTTACTACACTTGGCACGCTCGGTGTTTGGTGTCCACTAGGGACAAAATCCTGTCTGTGCATGAGGTGGTGGGCGATATCTTTCGGGAGTTGGTGAAGGTGCGGGATCTGGAAAGGAGCAGGGTCGGGCCTGAGAGGTGTGCCCATTTATGGAGGGGGTTCCTCTTCCAGCCCCCTTAGGCCATGACCCTGCCCCTCTCCATGGGTAGGGGCAACTTTCCTTTCTCACCCCCCTTAGATTTTGTTTATAGTTTATTTTTGAAATAAGGCTACAGACATGTCTAATTATCATGTTCTCACTCATACGTGGGTTGTAGGTATTTGTTGTTCTGGTGGTGGGGTGTGTTGTGGGTTGGCGATGATCTGGACAGTAGTGGTTTTTATGGACTTTAATATTTCCCTACTGTACCAGTGAGCCGTTTTAAGTTGGTTTTGTTCTTTTTTTTGTTGGCAATGATCTGGACAAGCTTTTTCTGATGGACTGTAAAGCTTTTTCTTGTACCAGTGAGCCTGTTGTAAATACCCGTTCTAATGTTGTTGTGTTTTTTTTTTTTTTTTTTTTTTTTTTTGTTTTTTTTTGCAGTTATTTTCTTGGAGGGTGGTATGATGGTTTGTGTGTGTTGTTTGTTTTGTGTTATTTAGTTTATTTTGTATATTAACTTTTTTATGGTCGTAGTTTAAAAAAATAAAAATCTCCAGACCAAAAAGCTTCCAGCTCCTCCCAGTTTGGTCATTCCACTTCCTGCTGGAGTAGAGAGAAGACCTGTCTTCCAGAGCTCCTGTGTTCCAGAGACCAGCCACCAGGACCAGCCTCCAGCCCCAGCCCCGGAAGAGGGGAGGGATGGCCTCCCTCAGCCCAGGAGAAGGACCAGCATCCGGCCTCCGGAGTAACCAGCAGCACCTGCCCTCCTCCAGCCAGACGAAGATCAGCAGGGATGACCGCCTCTTCCTGGGCACCCAGCAGGGTCTCTTAGACTGGACTACCACACTACCAGGTGAGACTGAGGCCAAAGCCAGGAAGAGGTGTGATAAGATCAAGTCCCTGCTGGTTAGGATAGCCCAGGCCTGCGTGGAAAAAATGACAGCTCTCGCAGGCCTGAGGGACAAGAGGGACAGGTGCTCTAGTAGTAAGAGGTCGGAGTATAGGGGGGCCATCAATACCCTCAAGCTTGAGGTAAATGAAATATGGGGTTACCTGGGAGGTTTTTTCGAACGTGGGGCTGGAGAGGTGTGCTTTCTTGAGGAGCTCCGGAAGACCCTCCAGCAGGCCAACCAATCAGGAAGTCAGACGGCAAGGAGGAGCAGCGGGCGGTCGGGGTCCCAACCCTCCAAGCAGCCGGGGAAGTCAGGAGAGCCTGGGTGTAGTGGGGGGGGTGGAAGCTCTGGTGGTGCAGGGCCCAGTAAGGCCATAAAACCTGGGGAGGGCTCCCGAGAGCCGATCCCTCGGTCCGTGAAAAAAGGGGCTGGGGGGTTGGCTATGACAGGGGAGCCCAGTGATCCAGGAGGCCGCAGGGCCCAGGCGCCGCCGGAGGTACCCCCCCGGTGTCTTCGGGTCAGCATGCCCAGGCTCCCTCAGGATGGTCACGCTGCCACAGCTGGGGCCCACCATGTGCCGGCCTCCATGACCCCTCAGCGTGCAGTAGAGCGGGATGATCTGGCAGTGAAAGTGTCAGGGACTGCTCCTGCAGCTGCTATGTCACCGGGAGAGAGGCAGGTACATGGTGGAGGTATAATAACAAAGTCAGCTTCAGGCAAACAGCTGGTGTGTAGTGTGACCAAGATGGCGCCGGCTGCTGGGGGAGGAGCAGCTGAGGCCACATTCCCCAGTGGGAACCAACCCCTTTTCAGGGAAGGGGGATGTGGCCAGCTCCCATCCAGTGCTCGGGACCCGGAAGTGACCAGTGCACCCCCCGCGACCGGAAGTGCACCCCCCGCGACCGGAAGTGCACCCCCCGCGACCGGAAGTGCACCCCCCGCGACCGGAAGTGACCCCCCACGATCAGAACTGCCCCCCTGCGAATCTGCGGCTGGTGTCACCGGCTTGGAGGACCTGGGGGATGAGAGGCCGGGGGTGCGGGGGTGCCTAGTCCCGGATGCTGCAGCAGGCACCTCCAGGCACCCCCGGCAAGTAATGGACAGCATGGACGGTAATATGGACGGTAACATGGACGGTAAGCTGCCACCCCCCCAGGTCCCCATGGACATTACCACAAGCCCCGAGGGGCTCCCTGCAGGACAGGCGGGGTGGGGGGAATGTCAGGTGGGACCCCTCCCGGTGGACTGTGCAGCTTATGACTTTATCCGGCAGTTGGAGGGGTCCCAGGGGGGCATCCCCCCAATACGGGTTGAGTCCCAAGGGGCTGGTGAGGTCGCAGAGGGGTCTGGTTGGGGGAGTTTGGTGGGGGAGGTACCCCCCTCTGCTGTGGCCCCAGGGGGGGAGGGGCCTGTAGTCAGGCCAAGGGTGGTGGGTCAGGGGGGTCAAGGTAGTTCAGTGGGGGTGGGTGCAACACCACCGGCAGGGATGGGGGCCCCCCCGTTCCCCCCCACTTCTGGGGGTGCTGAGGGGGGTGCCCCGCTTCCGGAGAACATCTTTCGGGGGTCTCCGGAGGCCAACTTATTATCTGCCCTAAAGGGGGGTCGCTCTTTCGCCCAGGTGGCGGGCTCTCGTGCCCCTCTGGACCACCTGTACAGCCGGTTTGGCGCCCAGAATTTCCGCGCCCCCCCTGCTGACCAGGAGAGGACGCAGGGGTCGGCGTGGACGAGGGGTACAGGTGGTCCAGAGAGGAGGCGTAGGAATGTTGTCCAGCTTCGGTACGAGGGTCCGGACCCCTGCCCCGCCCGAGGGGAGGTGGTGGACCTGGTACTCTCCTTGGGTTTTGGGGTGGGTGACCTTTTTGCGGTCATCCATCCCACCAACACACGGGAGTTTGACATCAGTTTTGTCACTCCCGTGTGTATGGAACGCTTCATCACCAGCTTTGGGCTGGTGAGGGGCGTTGACCCTTGGAAGAAGTACAGGCTCATTCCCATCTCCAGGCAGGAGGAGGTAAAGAACATCACCATCCTGGTGAGGAATGAGTCGCTCCCTCCGGAGGACATTGCCACCTGGCTTGGGAGGTACGGGCAGTTGCAAACCCCCCTGAGAAAGAACCTCGATGAGCGCGGGGTCTGGACCGGGGCTTGGTTGGCCAGGATCCGGCTTAAGAGGGAGGGCAACAGTGTTGCCCACCTCCCTGGCAGCGCCTTCCTGGGCAGAGACCGGATCCTGGCCTTCTACCCGGGACAGCCCCGTCGTTGCTTCAAGTGCGGCAGCCCGACCCACATGAGCTCGGACTGCACGGTGGTCAGATGTGGCCAGTGCCACGAGTTTGGCCACCAGTCCGAGTCATGTGGGAAGATATGCTGCAATTTGTGTGGTGAGATGGGGCACCCATTCAGTCGGTGCCCCAAAGCATATCGGGGTTCTTTCTCAGGGGGGGGACCTCCCGGGCCGGGAGCGGCCGAAGCCCCCCCGGCGAGTGATGGCCGGGGGGGTGGGGATCCTGGGGCCCCTAATGCCCCTCCGGAGGGACCAACAGGCCCACAGCCTCAAAGAAGGCGGAGCAGGCGTGGGCGAGGGGCTCCCCCCCCGGGAGATACGGGCTCAGTTGGCCAGGAGGCTCCCGATCCTCCGGAAGGCGAAGCCGGTGGGGAGGAGTCGGGGAGGCCTGGGGGTCCCGGGCCTGAGGGTCCGGGGCCCCGGCTTTCCCCTCCTTTAGTTGCAGGGCCGATCCCCCCCCCTCCACCTGTTCTATCTGCCTCCCCATGCAGCCCCCCCTCATCTTCCCACCCCCGTCCCCCCCCCCCTCGTCCCCCCCCTCCCAAGTCCCGTCCCCCCCCTCCCCCTTCTTCTGCCGATCCCCTTTCTGTCCCCCCCCCTGTCTCTGGCCCCCCTCCTGCCTCTCCCATCCCCCCCCCTTCTGGACCCAAAGTCTCCTCTGGCCTTGTGGCCATGGAGACGGAAGCTGCTCGAGCCTCATCTAAGAGGGAAATCTCGAGCAGCGGGTCCGAGGAGGGGGGTGGCGTAGTCACCTCAGAGAGATGGCAGGAGTGGGAGCAGGTGAGACGCAGGAAGAGGGGGAAGGCTGTGAAATCTGGGGGCGGGAGGTCCCCTGTGAAGGGTGGGGTTCCCCCAGGGGCACGAAGTGGGGTGTCCCTGGGGAACCCGTTTGGTGTCCTCTCCTCCTCCTCGGACTCAGAGGAGGAGGAGGGAGTGTAAATATGTAAATATGTTTTGGTGTTTGTAGTATGAAGGAGAACGTGACCCTTTCAATCATTTTGATGGCGGTACCCTCTCCAATACGGCTTGCGACCATTAATGTCGCAAGTATTCGTTCTGCACGAGCTCGTTTTATGGCCTTTGATTTTCTCAGCCGTGTTGAAGCTGACATTTTGTTTTTGCAGGAGACCTGGCTGGCATCTGTGGCAGAGATGCATCTAGCAAAGAGGGAGTGGAGATGTGGGCCCTCCCTCTGGTCTCTTGCGGCCGAGCCCTGCAGTGGTGTTGCGGTCCTTTTTAAGACTGGTTCGGTGGCTTGCCGGCGAGTGATTGAAGTGGAGATTGGTAGATGTCTGGTGGTGGACGCTGTCGTGAGGGGGCAATTCCTCCGGCTCATTAATTTTTATGGGCCTCAAACCAAGAGGGAGAGGAAGAGCCTCCTTACGGCGGTTAAGCCTTATCTTTTTACATCCCAGCAGGTGATCTTTGGTGGTGACTTCAATATGATCACTAGGCCCAAAGACCGGGCAGGTGCCGCCAACCCTCTGGGATATGATAGTACTTTTTTGAATAGCGTAGTGAGGGAGGCCGGGTTGGTGGATGTGCACGTTCGTCACCTCCCCAACCTCACTGGTTTCACATTTTCCCGAGGTAGTTCTAAGAGTAGATTAGATAGGTTTTTTTTAAAGGGGGACTCTGCTTGCTCGGCTCCAGAGCTGCAGTCGGTGGAGTTCTCCGATCACTGTATGGTATCTGTGGCCCTGAATGTCGCCGACACTCCTCAGAAAGGGAGGGGTATGTGGCGCCTGAATGGGTCGCTACTGGAGGATCCTGAGGTTAGGGAAGCCTATGAGGTTTTCTTCCTGGACCAGACCTCGCTCCTTGAGGGCAACTGCTCCCGCCTTGAATGGTGGGAAGTAGTTAAAAAGAGGTCTGGTGACTTTTTCCGGGAAATCTCTGGGTACAGGGCAGCTTCCAAGTACCAGGCCTACCAGAGACTACGCAGGCAGCTTGACCGCCTGGTGTCCTCTGGGGGCTCTCGGGAACAGATATCCGGTCTGAAGGCGCAGATGAAGGAGTGTCAGTACGACCGTCTCGCCTCCCTGGTTTTTGAGAGGGATTATGGGAAGTTTATCTCTCCTGATCCCTACAGGAGCTGTGGTGAGGCGGCGAGTTCGAAGGTCGTACACGGCCTGAAGGATGCCTCGGGATCTCTGGTCCGGTCCAGATCAGGGATCCTGGGTGTCGTCAGAGACCACTTTTCGGACCTCCTGAAGAAGCGGCCTCTAGACATGGAGAAAGTCAGGGAATTCCTTGATGAGACCCCACTGGAAGTGAGGTCTGACCTTCCTGACTCTCTGACAGAAGAGATCTCGGTGGCTGAAGTCGAGCAGGCTATCAGCTCTTTAGCATCTAAAAAGTCGCCTGGGCCCGATGGGCTCACGGCAGAGTTTTACAAAACCTTTAAGAGCCTCTTGGCTCCTCATTTGAGGGACGTGTACCGTGAATGTTTGGCCTATGGCCTGCTGCCTCCCTCAATGAGAAGGTCAGCTCTGATCCTTCTGTCAAAGGGAAAAGACCCGTCTGTGGTGGAGAATTGGCGTCCGATCGCCCTTCTTACCACAGATAGGAAGATACTGGCAAAGATCTTGTTTACACGTCTGTCTGCTTTGGCGGGCAGGATGCTGTCTCCCTCTCAGCACTGCACAATTCCTGGCCGGGGCACTTTTGGTGCCGTCCTGAACGTCCGGGAGGCTGTGGAAAGGTGCAGGGCTGATGGCAGCGAGCGGTATCTGCTTGCACTGGATCAGGCTAAGGCGTTTGAACCATGAGTACCTTTGGCTGCTTCTGAGGAGATACGGTCTGCCTGATCAATTTGTTGATTGGCTACAGGTATTGTATAGGGGAGCTGAGAGCTTCCCTCTTGTCAACGGTTGGGTGGGTCGGGCCTTTTCTGTGGACTCTGGCGTCCGGCAGGGCTGCCCGTTGAGCCCCCTCCTGTACGTCTTTGCGGTTGACCCCTTCGTAAGGAGGCTAGACTGCGAGCGTCTTGTGGGGGTTCCGGTGGGACCTGTCGGGGGTCCGGTTTCGGCAGTGAAGGTCGTGGCCTACGCGGATGACGTCTCGGTGGTGGTATCTGGTCGTGAGGAGGCCCATTATGTGGAATCCCAGATCGGGTGCTACTCTGAGGCGTCAGGTTCGCTGGTCAATTGGGACAAGAGTGAAGTTTTCTGGATGGGGAAGGAGGGGGAGCAGTTCCCCCTTCCGGACGTGTTCCCCACGCCCGTACCAGAGATTCGAGTACTTGGCATTCATTTCGGCCCGGGTGATTATCCCAAGCTAAATTGGGAGCGCAGGCTGGTGAGTGCCACTCGGAAGGTGAAGGCCTGGAGAGGTTGGAAACTTTCCCTGAGGGAAAGGGTATGCTTGGTCAAGACGTACTTACTGCCTGAGTTTCTCTTTGTGAGCTACGTGTGTCTTTTGCCAGCATCTCTCTATGCTCGGGTCTCTGGTCTGTTCTTCCTGCTGTTGTGGGGAAACAGACTGAACCTGATCAAGAGGGAGGTCACATACCGCCAGCGAAGGCAAGGAGGGTTGGACATGGTCAACCCGGTGGTGTTCTTCATCATCATTTTTGTAAAGTACAACTTGCAGTCCATCTTTGTGGACGCACCTTCCTGGTGGGAATGTTCATGCAAGGACTGGCTCTTGCTGTTCCTGAGGAGGTGGGGGGAGGGGGGGAGGCCCGGCGATCTGAGGAGATCGCATGGGTATCTCCCATCCTACGTCCCCCTGGCATTGAAGGCACTGAGGCAGTGGCGGATAACTGCCCTTGAGGTGGGCTCTCTGGGTCGGCGTGAGCTGTACCTGAGGGTCATGGCCTCGGACATTTTGAAGCCCCTGTCTTTAAGGGACTGTCCTGAGAGGGTCCTCACGGAGGGGTTAGCCCTCTTGAATTCTTCCAGAATTCCAAACAAGTTTTGGGATCTTGCATGGAGGTCGTTCCATGGACGACTGTACGTCCGTGCAAATCTCATATATCTGAACCTAGGGGACAGGGGCTGTCCCCGACGGGAATGTGGAGGGACATTGGAGACCATGGACCATTTTCTGGTCCAATGTCCCTTCAACATGGAGGTTCTTACGGGGGTAGGGGGTGCCATTGGCTACCCCCGCCTTCCGGCCCTGACCTATGCTGAGCGGGTGTATGGTGACTTCGGGGTCCGCAGGGGTTTTGAGTTATCGTCACTTTATTTAGTCAGCGTAGTTGTGCTTTACTACACTTGGCACGCTCGGTGTTTGGTGTCCACTAGGGACAAAATCCTGTCTGTGCATGAGGTGGTGGGCGATATCTTTCGGGAGTTGGTGAAGGTGCGGGATCTGGAAAGGAGCAGGGTCGGGCCTGAGAGGTGTGCCCATTTATGGAGGGGGTTCCTCTTCCAGCCCCCTTAGGCCATGACCCTGCCCCTCTCCATGGGTAGGGGCAACTTTCCTTTCTCACCCCCCTTAGATTTTGTTTATAGTTTATTTTTGAAATAAGGCTACAGACATGTCTGATTATCATGTTCTCGCTCATACGTGGGTTGTAGGTATTTGTTGTTCTGGTGGTGGGGTGTGTTGTGGGTTGGCGATGATCTGGACAGTAGTGGTTTTTATGGACTTTAATATTTCCCTACTGTACCAGTGAGCCGTTTTAAGTTGGTTTTGTTCTTTTTTTTGTTGGCAATGATCTGGACAAGCTTTTTCTGATGGACTGTAAAGACTTTTTCTTGTACCAGTGAGCCTGTTGTAAATACCCGTTCTAATGTTGTTGTGTTTTTTTTTTTTTTTTTTTTTTTTTTTTGCAGTTATTTTCTTGGAGGGTGGTATGATGGTTTGTGTGTGTTGTTTGTTTTGTGTTATTTAGTTTATTTTGTATATTAACTTTTTTATGGTCGTAGTTTAAAAAAATAAAAATCTCCAGACCAAAAAGCTTCCAGCTCCTCCCAGTTTGGTCATTCCACTTCCTGCTGGAGTAGAGAGAAGACCTGTCTTCCAGAGCTCCTGTGTTCCAGAGGATCCAGCCACCAGGACCAGCCTCCAGCCCCAGCCCCAGCCCCTGGCCCCGGAAGAGGGGAGGGATGGCCTCCCTCAGCCCAGGAGAAGGACCTGCCTCCGGCCTCCGGAGTAACCAGCAGCACCTGCCCTCCTCCAGCCAGACGAAGATCAGCAAGGATGACCGCCTCTTCCTGGGCACCCAGCAGGGTCTCTCGGACTGGACCACCATTCAACCAGGTGAGACTGAGGCCAAAGCCAGGAAGAGGTGTGATAAGATCAAGTCCCTGCTGGTTAGGATAGCCCAGGCCTGCGTGGAAAAAATGTCAGCTCTCGCAGTGAAGGTCGTGGCCTACGCGGATGACGTCTCGGTGGTGGTATCTGGTCGTGAGGAGGCCCATTATGTGGAATCCCAGATCGGGTGCTACTCTGAGGCGTCAGGTTCGCTGGTCAATTGGGACAAGAGTGAAGTTTTCTGGATGGGGAAGGAGGGGGAGCAGTTCCCCCTTCCGGACGTGTTCCCCACGCCCGTACCAGAGATTCGAGTACTTGGCATTCATTTCGGCCCGGGTGATTATCCCAAGCTAAATTGGGAGCGCAGGCTGGTGAGTGCCACTCGGAAGGTGAAGGCCTGGAGAGGTTGGAAACTTTCCCTGAGGGAAAGGGTATGCTTGGTCAAGACGTACTTACTGCCTGAGTTTCTCTTTGTGAGCTACGTGTGTCTTTTGCCAGCATCTCTCTATGCTCGGGTCTATGGTCTGTTCTTCCTGCTGTTGTGGGGAAACAGACTGAACCTGATCAAGAGGGAGGTCACATACCGCCAGCGAAGGCAAGGAGGGTTGGACATGGTCAACCCGGTGGTGTTCTTCATCATCATTTTTGTAAAGTACAACTTGCAGTCCATCTTTGTGGATGCGCCTTCCTGGTGGGAATGTTCATGCAAGGACTGGCTCTTGCTGTTCCTGAGGAGGTGGGAGGAGGGGGGGAGGCCCGGCGATCTGAGGAGAGGGCATATTATTGGGGAATAGCGCCCAGATCCCATCCGCATAGTCCGATCGCCTCGTGGTCGACATACGAATGGGCGACTTCATGTAAAATGGCAAAGCAGACGAACACAATATGTCCAGTATACGGATGGGTCCGTCACATGGCTCCCTCCTTGTGGAACACTCCGGCAGACCCGGCTTGACCCTTTGGCGGGTCAACTTGGGGATGACCGGACGGAGAAGGCGTAGAGACGTCTGTTTGCCGAGATAATCCATCCGCATTCCCATTCTGCTTACCGGGTCGGTAGCTGATGGTGAAATTGTAAGGCTGTAGTGCCAGACTCCACCTCAGCAGTCTGCCATTGTCTCCTGAGACCCGGTTAAGCCAAACTAGGGGGTTGTGGTCCGTAATGAGGGAAAATTCTTGTCCGTATAAATAAGGACTCAATTTCTTTAGTGCCCAGACCAGGGCTAAACACTCCTTCTCCACTGCCGCATAACTCACTTCCCTGGGTAGTAGTTTTCTGCTGAGATACGCGACAGGGTGCTCCCCTCCATCTTCCCCGACCTGGCTTAGCACAGCCCCCAGTCCATACATGGAAGCATCTGTATGGACGAGAAAACGTTTGTTAGGCACTGGGGCAGCCAGGACAGGGGCATTCACTAGAGCTTGCTTCAGGGCCCGAAACGCGGCTTCACAAGCTGGCGACCACAGGACCTGCTTAGGTAAGTTTTTCTTAGTCAGGTCCGTCAAGGGCTTGGCCACCGTACTGTAGTCGGGGACAAAACGTCGGTAATACCCTGCCGTCCCCAGGAAGGCTAGCACTTGGGTCTTGGTGATAGGTGTGGGCCAGTTAGCTACCGCCTCGACCTTAGCTGGCTCTGGTCGCTGGGTCCCACATCCTACCCTGTGACCCAAGTACTGCACTTCTGCCATGCCTAAATGGCACTTATCTGGCTTCAAGGTCAGGCCGGCGGCCCGAATCTTGTCCAGCACCACCCCCACGTGGACTAAATGGTCTTCCCAAGTCTCGCTGTAGACCGCAATGTCATCCAGGTATGCACACGCGAAGTCCTGGAAGCCATCGAGGAGTCTATCCACCATACGCTGAAAGGTAGCCAGAGCATTCTTCATTCCAAATGGCATAACCTTAAACTGGAATAGGCCAAATGGGGTGACGAAGGCCGACTTAGGGATAGCATCCTCGGCCAGGGGGATCTGCCAATAACCCTTGCACAGGTCAATGGTGGTCAGGTAGCGCCCCCTGGCAATGCGGTCTAATAATTCGTCTACCCGGGGCATCGGGTATGCGTCAGTGGTGGTCCGTTCGTTGAGCCGCCTGTAATCTACGCAGAACCGGGTGGTCCCATCTTTCTTCGGCACCAGGACTACAGGCGAGGCCCAAGGGCTGTCTGATGGCTCGATAACCCCCAGCCGAGTCATCTCCTGTATCTCCGTCCGCATTTCCTCTCGGACTGCTTCAGGGATACGGTATGGGGGTTGTCGTAGGGGGTTCTGTCCGGGCGTCTCGACTTTGTGCATAGCTAGTGTGGTGTACCCGGGTTCTTGGGAGAACGTCGCCTGCTTCTCCCACAGAAGCTGTCTTGCCTGTACCTTCTTTGCTGGGTTTAACCGGTCTCCTAGCTGCACAAGGCTCGTAAGGTCTGTCTGGGGATTCCTCTCTAACAAGTCAGGTAAAGGTAAGTTCTCGGGGTCATCCGTAGCTGGGGCACAGACTGCCGCAACATCTTCTGGTCGCTCCTGATACTCCTTTAACATGTTCACATGAAAGGATCGCTGGATCCCTTCATCTGAACAGCTGGCTATAAGGTAGGTAGTATCACATATCTGCGCTAATACTTTATACGGGCCCTGCCAAGATGCTTGCATCTTGTTTGCCTTCACAGGTTTGAGCACTAGAACCTTCTGCCCAACCTGGAAGACCCGCTGTCGGGCGCCCCGATCGTACCACCGCTTCTGTCTCCCCTGGGCCGCCTGGAGATTTTCCCTTACCATCAGGGATAGTTTCTCCATGCGGTCCCGGAGTTCCAGGACATATGGTACTATGGGGGTCCCTTCTTGCTCTGTCTCCCCCTCCCAGTGTCCTCTAATGAGATCTAGGGGTCCTCGGACCCTTCTCCCATAGAGTAACTCAAAGGGGGAGAACCCAGTAGATTCCTGGGGCACCTCTCTGTATGCAAATAGCAGATGAGGCAGGAATCGCTCCCAGTCTCTGCAAGTGTCAGTAAAGGTCCTCAGCATCTGTTTGAGGGTACCATTAAATCGCTCGCAGAGGCCGTTGGTCTGTGGGTGATACGGTGAGCTAAGCAGCGGTTTAATGCCGCACACCTTCCACAGTTGCTGGGTGAGCACAGCGGTAAACTGAGTTCCCTGATCAGAGAGAATCTCCTGAGGGAACCCGACCCTAGTGAATATCTTAACCAGGGCATCAGCTACTGTCTCTGCCTCGATATTAGACAGCGCTACTGCCGCTGGGTAACGTGTGGCATAGTCCACCACGGTAAGAATGTACTTCTTACCGGAGGGGCTAGCCCTGGCCAGTGGACCTACAAGGTCAACGGCTATGTGGGAAAAGGGCTCCCCAATGATAGGCATCGACTGAAGCCTAGCTTTTGGGTGATCTCCCCGCTTTCCTACCCGTTGACAGGTGTCGCACGTGCTACAATACATCCGCACGTCTCGGTTCAAATTGGGCCAGAAAAAGTTTTGTGTGATCCTATGAGCTGTGCGGTGGGAGCCTAGATGGCCCGCTAACGGCACATGGTGCCCAATCCGTAAAATCTCCTGCCGGTACTTGGCAGGTACCACTAGCTGTCGCTTGTGCGGAGGGGTGCTCGGTTTTTGGGACGGTCTCGAGGTCCTGTACAGCCTATCCCCCACCCACTCGTAGTGCTCCCCATCTACTCCTTCCTCCCCTGAGTCGGCCCTGGCCCTGTACTTCGCTAACGTCGGGTCTTCCCTAGTCTCCCTTCCGTACATCTCTGGGGTATCCCAGCCTAAAGGGGCCAGATCTAACATACACGTCGGGGTAGAGAGTCCTACCTGGGTCGCAGCAGCAGGTGGGCCGGCTTCGGTGGCACGGGTCTGGGCCCGGGTCGTGACAGCGTCTACTGCAGCGGGGCCCATGGGAGTATAGGCTGAAAGGAGGGGGGCCAAGTCATTGCCAAGGAGGACATCGGCGGGTAAGTCTTTCATAACCCCCACGTTCACTTGTCTAGCGCCCACTCCCCAATCCAAATGTACCCGGGCAACGGGTAGTCGGAACATGGCACCTCCGGCTACTCGTACTGCGACCGTGTCCCCGGTATGTTGGTTCTCGGATACTAGGTGCTTCTGGAGTAAAGTCATGGTCGCACCGGTATCCCGTAGGCCACTGACCTCCTTCCCGTTGACCTTGACACACTGTCTGTGGTGCTGCCTGTTATCTCGGTGGGGCGCCTGAACGGGGTCGGCCTCATGCAGAATACCCCAGCATTCCTCTTCCTCCACACAGTGAGTTGCGGGGAGAGGTGGTCGTGGATTGGCCCCTGGGGGTCTCTTCCAGGACTGACTTTGGTTGGCATTGTTCATCGGGCACTCCGGTCGCTTGTGTCCCAGCTGATTGCATAGGTAGCACCGACTGGGTTGGGAGTATTCCCGAGAGTTAAACCGGGGTGAGCGGGGATACTGGGTCGACGGAGGGGGTGCTGAGGGCCGATTCATAGGGGGTTGGTAAATAGTAGCTGCTGGCTTGTATTCCACCCTGGCGGGAGCCTTGGTGGCTGAATTGTCCAATTTTCGGGCATCCGTATACTCATCCGCCAGGCGAGCTGCTTCATGGAGAGTGGAGGGTTTACGGTCCCTTACCCACTCTCTGACCCCTGTTGGTAATTTGTCGAAGCAATGTTCCAACAGAAACATCTGTAGCACCTCCTCTCCGGACACAGCCTGGCACCCCGCCATCCAGTGTGCGGCGGTGCGGTGCACCTTACATGCCCATTCAACGTAGGAGTCCCCAGTCGTTTTTACAGTGTCCCGGAACCTCCATACCGGGAGAGTAGAGCTTCCCTGACGGCCACATAATCCCCGATCTCCTCGTCAGGGATGGCCCGAAAAGCCTCACTGGCCCGGCCGGATAACTTGCCGGACAATATAGGGATCCAGTCCTCCAGGGGTACCTTGTGCAGGGCACATTGCTGCTCAAAATCGGCAAGGTACCCATCGATCTCTCCTTCTGTCTCACTGAAGGCTTTAAATGCTGCAAACGGCACCTTCTTTCTTTCCCCCGTGTCTGCTGTGACTGGGGCTGCTGCAGTGCCGCTTTGGCGTAGCAGGTTGGCCTCCACATCGGCTTGGACTTGGGCGATAATTTCCGCAGATGGGTTGGGACCATAATGGGCCAGCCTAATTCTTACCGCCCGGTCAAATCTCTCTTCTTCGGGGGTTCTGTCGTCTGGGCTGAGTCCATTGGTTCCCTCTGCTGCTGGTACTCCATCCATTTCCAGCAATAATGTGATAATGTCCCCCTTTTTGAGGTTACTGGCCTGTCCGCCTCTTTGCTCTAATAAATCCTTTAAGGTAGCTCTTCTCAGGTTTTGGTATTGCAATTCCATTTGGTCCTGGTTGTAGTGGTTTCTTTGGGCGCTGAGGTTCATCCCACCGCTGCCACCAGTTGTTACGGTACCTCTCTTCATACACCGTCCTTAGTGGCCAGTAACCCAATCCCCTCCAATAACGAGACCAAGCTCCATCATGAGGGTAAAACACGAACTCATTTACTGTGGGCTACCCGCCCGTATTTATGCAGGTCTCCCACCTGGTGGACACTCCCCTAGGGGACCAGATGGGAGACTGAAATAACAGACATTAAAATCTATAACTTTATAACTGCCGAACATGTTATATTCATATAACGTATCCCCAGATAGCCTGGAACTGAGGGCATATTATTTATGCAGGTCTCCCACCTGGTGGACACTCCCCTAGGGGACCAGATGGGAGACTGAAATAACAGACATTAAAATCTATAACTTTATAACTGCCGAACATTTTATATTCATATAACGTATCCCCAGATAGCCTGGAACTGAGGGCATATTATTGGGGAATAGCGCCCAGATCCCATCCGCATAGTCCGATCGCCTCGTGGTCGACATACGAATGGGCGACTTCATGTAAAACGGCAAAGCAGACGAACACAATATGTCCAGTATACGGATGGGCCCGTCACACACAGACTTCAGACTCTTTATGGAGAAAGCCTGGACAGACTACTCCTCGGCAAATGCCCCCCATGTAGATGACCCAAACCTCTTCTGGGACGCAGGCAAGGCTTTCCTCAGGGGTCAAATCATTTCCTACGCCACCTCTTTCAAGAGAAACGCCCTATCTAAATACAAATTAGCAAGCTCCCGACTACATACAGCACAAAGGACCCTATATCTAGTCGACTCTCCCGATAACAGAGACGAGTGGCACGCAGCCAAGAGATCATTCGACACCTGGGCAGACACCCTAGAAACAGTCAAAAGAGCGAATTTAGATGCCACCTTCCACAAATTTGGAAATAAGTCGGGCAAACTACTTGCCAGACTATGTAAAGGCCCCTTCACCCCTACCCACATCACCTCCCTAAGAGACCCCAGCGGCTCTGTTAAATCCACCCCCTCGGCAATCAACAAGGCGATGCTCCAATATTACTCGGCCCTATACGCTCCGGACCCCATCGACAAAAATACGGCGGCCGCCTTCCTAGAAAATCTAGACATTCCTAAACTTACTCCCTCCCAACTGGAAAGCCTAAACGCCCCCATCTCCATTTCAGAGATATCAGGCACCATCCGCAAGCTTACACCCTCGAAAGCCCCAGGTCCTGATGGCTTCACAGGCGAATTCTATAAGACCCTACAAACCATGATAGAGCCCACCTTACACAAAGTATATAGCGGCGTGTGGTCCGGCGGACCCTACCTCCCCTCGGGAAACCAGGCGATTATCAAGCTACTATCTAAGAAAGGTAAGGACCCCCTCGAACCAGGTTCCTACAGACCAATATCACTTTTAAACCTTGATGTGAAAATTCTCTCTAAGATCGTTGCAAATAGGCTCTCTGACATCATCCCCTCCCTAATACACCCGGCACAATCGGGTTTCGTGAAGGGTAGGACGGCCACCCTAAATATCCGCAAAGTGATGCTGGCCCTGGAACACGCCAAACAACACCCAGAAGGCGACCATGCCATTATCACACTAGACGCGGAGAAAGCCTTCGATAATGTCAGCTTCGATTGGCTCTCTCTGTCCATGGCAAAAATGGGTTTCTCTGGTCCCTTCTGCCATCTTATAGAGGCTATGTATACAACTCCCTCAGCAAAACTAGTAGCCGCCGGAATTCTCTCAGAGGACTTCCGCCTCCATAAGGGGACGAGGCAGGGCTGTCCCCTTTCCCCACTTCTGTTCAACATAGCCCTAGAACCTTTGTCCAGGCACCTCTCCCAAATAGCCACCCTCCACGGCATACAATCGGGCTCCCATGACCTGCGTTCGTCTCTGTTCCCCCGACGATGTCCTCATTTTTTCGGCAGACCCCTCTTCGGATATGTTCACCATTAAAACGGTTTTCGATAAGTTCCGTCTCTGCTCCGGCCTCCGAATAAACTATTCCAAAAGTGAAATCCTGCCCCTGGGCACTCGCCCCGACCCCCCCTGGACGCGTCACTCCATCTTCACGGTAGCTACCTCTCACATTACGTATCTCGGTATAAAAATTGGCAAACTCCCCTCCTCTCTGTATCATCTGAATTACCCCCCTTTGATCCAAAAATTGTCTCAGGAATTGTTGAACTGGTCGGATCTGCCGCTTTCGCTCCTGGGAAGATGCCACTTGGTCAAAATGGTCAGCTTTGCCAGATAGCTATACCCTATGCAGACCATTCCCTTACTCCTGCGCCACAAAGACATTAAACGTATTGAATCGGCTATCTCCAAATTCATATGGCATGGCAAGAGACCCCACATAGCTCTGAAAAAACTTTTTCTTCCCAGACGCGAAGGCGGTGTTAGTCTTCCTAATGTTAGAGTGTATAATTTAGCATGTCTACTGAGAACAGGTCTAGATTGGATCTCGCATTCGTCGAGGTACTCAAACTACTCCCTAGAATCCGCTATGGTACACCCCTTCTCCCTAGTGGCCCTCCTCCACTGCAAATGGAAATCGATCACCCCCATACTACAGCATAATCTGCTACTCAGGGACACAGTCATCGCCTGGAGGGAAACCCGAAAACTCCTTGGTCTGTCCCCTTTTATGTCTCGTCATCTTCCCATCCAGGGCAACCCCAGCTTCCCCGCGGGACTGGACCACAAACCCTTCCGAATATGGCAGGAAAAGGGGCTGACACATTTCTCCTCACTGTGTGACAAGTCGACAGGCCTCCCCCTGTCCTTTACGAAAACTGCTGAAACGTTTGATTTACCCAAGTCGCATGTCTTCCATTACTGGCAATGTCTCAATTACATTCGATCCTCTTGCACTAATTCAGCGAAGCGCTTCTCCCCCACCTTCACGGACCGGCTGCTCCTGGAAGGCTCTTATAAGATCTCGGACATTTACAAGCCTCTGCTCCTTAAAGCCATACCCTCGTTGGCGTCCTCATCTGCTGCAAACTGGGGCAAGGACTTTCCTGACGAGAATCTGATACCCAAACTACTGCAGGGCTTTAACAAAGTCCAACAGATAACCCCGAACGAAATTTGGAAGGAAACCCAGTTAAAGATAATCCACCGGGCTCACATCCCTTTTCTACGCTCATCACAGGACACGAATGTCGCTTCCTGCCCCATGTGCCAACACCCAAAACCGTCTCTAACACACCGGTTCTGGTCGTGTTCATTTATTTCAACATTCTGGGACCAAGTCCTGGCCTATGTCTTTCAAATCACCCTGCTGAAGTTACCCAAGGACCCTTTCCTCCTCATATTTGGTTACTGGGATCCCCTGCTACTCCAAAGATCTCAAGGGGCTGCCCCCCCTTCCAATGCTCTTCCGCCCCCCTCACAGGTGCCCAAGAACTGGCCACTACTATGCTTCCTAGTCGCACATAGGGCTATCCTGAGAAACTGGATCTCTCCTCAGCCCCCCTCCATCACCATGATTACACGAGATCTCCTCCACCTCCACTACAAGGAACGAGTCACAACGGATTTCAAACGTGCTACGACAAAGTCCCGCTTCCTCGCAACTTGGCAACCTTTTATGTCCGCATCACTCTCTCAAGAGGACTACAATGCCTTTGATCACTACTCTTTCTCGTACTTTACGTCTCCTCCGCCTGTGGCCTCAGGCGAGGATACCCCATCTCCAGCACTTTCCACCGCTCCCAGCTGATTGGGACTGCACTGTTGACTTTGGCCTGGATGTCACCTCTCTCCCCCCCCCCCCCCCCCCCCTATCTTCTGGTCACCTGGACACTGCTCTTATCTCGGTGCCTCCTCCCCCCCCCCTTTTCCCTCCATCACCCCCTCCCCCTGCCTTAGCTCCCTTTGTTATGTTACAACGATGCACTGTTACTTATAGCTGTTTGTACTTCAAGGACCATCCTTCAAGTTCACCCTGGTCACGTATCTATTTTGCATAAGATCCCACCAGTTCATACCAATGTGGGGACGGTGTCCTCCTCTGCATCCCCCCCCCCCCTGTTCTTGGGGGCTGTGGACGAGGATCTCGCCTCTACTGTAACTAATACATGCCTATTGATCATTTTAATACCTTGTTCTCTGTTCCGCTCAATGACATGTCTCTGTTAACGTATAAGTATTGTCACACCAGGGCTGCGCCCCTCTTGTTACTTGTAACACCTTGCATCGTTTCTCCTGCTTTGACGTTCCTGTTTTGTATTTCTTGAAAAATTCAATAAATACTTAAAAAAAAAAAAAAAAAAAAAAAGGGAGCTCGCAGATTCCGATTAGCCCTGCCCGCATACCCCGAAAACCAATGGCAAGGGTTGTCGGGAAGAGGCTCTTGTCCCTATCGACATGGGGACAAGAGTGCTGTGGGGTGGGGGGGCAGTGCCCCCCTCCCCCACAGCACACACTCCCCCATGTTGAGGGCATGCGGTCTGGTACGGCTCAGGAGGGGGGGGGGGGCGCTCGCTCGTCCCCACCCCCATTCCTGTCCGGGCCAGACTGCGTGCTTGGGATGAGGGCTTGGTTTGGATCTGGGGGGGGAACCCCAGGCCGAATCGGCGCGGGTTTAACCCCTCACGTTCCGGACCAAGCCTAAGAGCCTAATGTAGCCCTGGAGGGGGACCCGCGCCGATTTCAAGTTTGAAATTTGGCGCAGAGTTCCCCTTCATGGCTGAAAACAGCTCGGAGATTCCCGTGCGCAGCGCAATCACGGGTACGCCGCTTGGTATTTACCAAGATTTTCACGGCGTACTGACACGGCGCACGGGAATCCCTGACTTTTCTCTCTACGCATGCCCAGTATGCAAATGAGCGTACGGGGATCTGTTTTCAAAAAACACTTTCACTTTCAATTCGGCCCGCCAAACACATTCAAACACATGTCACTTCACTTCCCCTGCATCCCCCCACCTCCCCCCCTAATAAACTCCCGCCCAAACCCCCGCAATTTACATTTCAATGTGCCGTGCGCCAGGTCTGTACTGGTGCACAATGCACCCTCTCCTGGGCGCACGGAGCACATTAGTAACTAGGGAAATACACTGCACTAGCAGCGTATTTCTTTAGTAAATGACCAAACGGCTGTTACTCCTGCTTTTACTCCATGAGTCATGGAGTAAAGGCTTGGTAAATCAGCCCCATAATGAGCTAGTATGCTGTGCATACTAGTCCATTAGGCCTTTCTCTTGCAGAGGCTTTTAAAAAAAAATGTGAGGGTTTACTTCCTCTTTAATAGCTTCTCTTTACATATATACAGCTTTATAATAGTTCTTGCTTGTGTAAAAAATTATATTATTTAAAATAAATGGGTAACTATGCTCTTGACTTAGACAAGCAATTGTCATATTTTTAGCCACTGAACCATTTTGGCAAATATACACTGGCTCCCGTGACTTCCTTCTACTTTCTACTGCTCATATGGATAATAGGGCTAAGGCCCCTTTCACACCGACGGATAGAATGGTGCTTTCAGCTGCAGATTTTACCACAGCTAGAAGCACACAATGCTTTCCTATGACACCCTTCACACACTACGGTTTTGTTATATGCGGTTTTGTGCGAATAGAAAGAATAGAATTGAAGGCATCCAGCTGCGATGTACCGCAGCTATCGACACATAACAACACATAACCACAGGTAACCGCAGTGCACTGTGTCAGCTGCGTTTGGTATGAATCTTGAGGGTGAACTCCATGCCAAATTTCAAATAATAAACCGGCATGTGTTCCCCCTCCAAGAGCATACCAGGCCCTTGGGTCTTCTATGGATTAAGGGAAACCCCTGTATGCCGAAAAAACGGCATGGGGGTCGGGTCCCCACAAAATCCATACCAGACCCGTATCCGAGCACGCAGCCTGGTCGGTCAGGAAAGGGGGTGGGGACGAGCGAGCGCCCCTCCTTAACCGTACCAGGCCACATGCCCTTAACATGGGGAGGTAGGTGCTTTGGGGCAGGGGGGCGCCCGAAGAAGCCCGGGGCCCCCGCTCATAAAAGAGCTTAAAAGAAGAAAGCAGAGGGGCCCGGCAGAACGCCCCCCGGAGCTGACTAATAAATTACTTTAAAAACCTGTGTAGTGTGTTTTTTTTACATTTTTTTCCCTCCAGGTGAATGGGTAGGGGTACGATGTACCCCATACTCTTCACCTAGGGTGAGGGGCCAGCATCTGGGGGCCCCCTTATTAAAGGGGGCTCCCGGATTCCGATAAGCTCCCCGCCCGCAGACCCCGACAACCAACGGCCAGGGTTGTCGGGAAGAGGCCCTGTCCTAATCAACATGGGGACAGGGTTCTTCGGGGTGGGGGGCCGCAGGGCGCCTCCCTGCCCCAAAGCACCTACCTCCCCATGTTGAGGTCATGCGGCCTGGTACAGTTAAGGGGGGGGGGGCGCTCACTCGTCCCCACCCCCTTTCCTGACCGGCCAGGCTGCGTGCTCGGAATAGGGGCCTGGTATCGTTTTGGCGGGACCCCCATGCGTTTTTTTCAGCGTACGGGGGTTCCCCTTAAAATTCATAGGAGACCCAAGGGCCTGGTATGCTCTTGGAGGGGGGACCTATGCCGTTTTTTTATTTGAAATTTAGCGTGGAGTTCCCCCTCAAGATTCATACCAGACACAGTGCTTGGTATTGGCAAGGATCTTAATCGGCTCCCCATTCAATATCGTGCCGCGGCTAAACGCAACCGCAGCTAATCGCACTGTACAAATGCAGCTGACCGCTGTGCCTTGAATTCCAGCAAAACAGAAACATGCTTTTAACTGCGGCAGAACAGCCGTCCGTGGCCTAAAGGTGCTGTCTAGTCTACTTGCAGAGGGCCATATTCTCATAGAAGTTACGATGGAGTATGTCAGGATACTCCATCGTATCTCCCTTTTTTGGCCCGTGTATCTATGCGACTGATTCTTAGAATCATTTTCGCATAGATACACTTAAGATCTGCCATCTGTAAGTCACTTACACTGGCGGATCTTAAATGTAATGACGCCGGCCGCCGCTAGATGGCATTTACGTGAAGGACTCATTTGCGTATGCAAATGATCCTTCTACGCCGATTTTAATTCTTGGCAGTGTAGTTCTGAGCACCAGCAATCCCCTTCTTAAGATGCCACTTATCTTATAACTTTTTTATTCATTTCTCCCTTACTGCCATTTGTTCTTTTCGTTGTTAGGAAACATTCTTGGATACACAATATAAGTACAGTAAAAGCCATACACAAATTTAATAAATAGAAGAGCAGAGTTTATAACAATGTATGAAATGCAAACAATTACACACGACCATTTTTAATGGTCTAGAAAAAACAAAGGGCCAGATCCACGAAGAAGTTACGACGGCGTTTCTATTGATACGCCGCGTAACTTCTAGTTTGCTCCGGCATATCTTTGTTTTGTATCCACAAAACAAGATATGCCTGAAGCTGGGCTAAATCCGACTGGCGTACCTCTTAGTACGCCTTCGGATCTAAGGTGCATATTTACGCTGGCCGCTAGGTGGCGCTTCCGTCGATTTCCGCATCGAGTATGCAAATTAGCTAGATACGCCAGTCCACAAACGTACGTCCGGCCGGCAATTTTTTTTATGTAGTTTCCGTAAGGCTTTTTGCAGCGTAAAGTTACCCCTGCTATATGAGGCGTATCCCTCTTAGTTCCCACGTCGAATTTTGAACATTTTACGTCGTTTGCGTAAGTCATTCGCGAATAGGGCTTTGCGTAGAATTACATTCACGTCGAAAGCATTGGCTTGTTGCATTGGCTTGTTGCGGGTTAATTTGGAGCATGCGCACTGGGAAACCCCTACGGACGGCGCATGCGCCGTTAAAAAAAAACGTAATTTATGTCGGGTCAAGACGTATTAACATAAAACACGCCCCCATCTCATCCATTTGAATTGCGCGCCCTTACGCCGACACAGTTACACTACGCCGCCGTAACTTACGGCGCAAATTCTTTGAGGATACAGAAAATACGCTGTAAGTTACGGCGGCGTAGTGTATCAGAGATACGCTACCCCGGACGGAAAGATGCGCTGAGGTACGTGGATCTGGGCCAAAGTTTTTTTTCAACCCGATTCTTGTCAAGCCTGCCATGTGATCGTAAAAAAAAAAAAATGCTCGACCAAAGCGCTGTGACGTACAACACGTACGACGGCACTATAAAGGGGAAGTACCATTTGAATGGCGCCACCCTTGGGGCTGCTTTTGCTGATTTTGTGTTAGTAAAAGTTTGGTAAAAGACGATTCACACTTTTCAGTCTTTGTGCTTTTCAGTCTGTTACAGCGTGACAAATGTGCTATCTCCATTACGAATGCTAGTTTTACCAGAACGAGCGCTCCCGTCTCATAATTTGCTTCTGAGCATGCACGGTTTTTTCACACGACCATTTTTTTTAACGTGAAAAACGACACCGTGAAAAACGACGTGAACATTTTTAATGCCCATTTTTCACATCATGAAAAATGCTCAGGAGCCCACACACGGTCGTTTTTAATAACATGTCATTTTTCACGTCATGAAAAACGGTTGTGCGTACGCGGCATAAGAGTCTCATAAATAGTTGTGATTTATTTTATGCCCTGACATACACACCAGGTTTCCACAATGTTGACAAGATGCAGGTCGCAGGAATGTCTTTTCTGAAAAGTTGTGGATAAATCCCATTTTACAATCCAGTACAGAGCTAGCTCTCAGAAAATATGACATCATCTCCTGTTTGCTGATTTTTCCATCCCTATAAATTATACACAAAAAAAAAACATTATTGCAGAAAAGAAGACACAACTTATGGAAGAGAAGATTTACATTTAAACCAAGTATGATACTCTGAAAATATAGCAAATACAACACAATGCTATGAAGACACAAAAGTAACAAAGCCAAGATAAAAATAGAGGGCCAGATTCAGATACAATGGCGTATCTTTAGTTGGGCGTAGCGTATCCTATTTACGCTACGCCGTCGCAACTTAGACAGGCAAGTGCAGTATTCACAAAGCACTTGCTCCGAAAGTTGCGGCAGCGTAGCGTAAATGGGCCGGCGTAAGCCCGCGTAATTCAAAGTAGGCTGGTAGGGGGTGTGTTGTATGGAAATGAATTGTGACCCCACGTAAATGACGCGCCTAACGAATGGCACATGCGCACGCATGCTCAGTATCACGTCGAATTTTCTCCGTAAATTACGCCGGCTCAATGCTTAGTCGACGTGAACGTAACCTATGCCCATCCCCATTCACGTACGACTTACGCAAACAACGTAAAATACGCCGCTGATTCGAAGTTTCCGACGTCCATACCTTAACATGACTTACCCCTGCTTTATGAGGGGTAAAGTTACGCCGGTCGTACGCCTTACGTAAACAGCGTATTTTAATACGCCGGGCGCAAGTACGTTCGTGAATCGGCGTATCTTGCTCATTTGCATATTCAACGCAGAAATATACGGAAGCGCCCCTAGCGGCCAGCGTAAATATGCACCCCAAGATACGACAGCGTAGGAGACTTACGCCGCTCGTATCTTGGCAACAGTGAGGCGTATCTGATTCTATGAATCAGTTGCAAAGATACGACGGCGCACATTCGGACTTACGACGGCGTACGTGGAGATACGCCGTCGTAAGTCCTTTGTGAATCTGGGCCAGAATTTCTAGATCTGCAATAAACGTACAAGCCATCCTAAGAAAAGTACATTTGTTAAGGACAGAGGAAAAGCCTACCATATCATTACCTAAGCTGTCAGTCAGTTTAGGGGAGAAAGAAAATCTACAAGTCGTCCTTTTTGTTTTATTAAAAAATGCTACTGTTAAAAAAGCTAATTATTTTTCAACACCTAGCTAACTTGATAACCATATACTTAAAGGGTCACTAAAGGGAAAAAAAATGTTTGTTTAAAATAACAAACATGTTATACTTACCTCCACTGTGCAGTTCATTTTGCACAGAGTGTCCCCGATCCACAACTTCTGGGGTCCCTCGGCGGCTGTCTATCGTCCTCCCCGCACAAACTACACACGTTCATGCGAGAGAGCTCACATTGTGTGTAGTCCTTGCGGGCGAGCTCCCATGATACAGCGAGCGGCCAATGGCCGCTCACTGTATCACTCGGCCCCGCCCCTCGGGGCGCCGCATCACTGGATGTGATTGACAGCAGCGCCAGCCAATGGCTTCGCTGCTCTTAATCCATCCGCTCTAGCCAATCAGCGGCCAGGCTGAGCTGCGAAGAGGATCTCTGGATTTGACGAAAGAGAATTCTTCATGATAATGGCATCGGAAATAACGCATGCGCAGTAGCAATGGGAGAACCAGCGGGTGATGTCACTTGTGTGGGCGGCATGCACGTGCTTTGCAGGCTAAGGCGCCGCACTCGTAAGCACGTTCCCTGCTGAGATGCTGGCACCTTCCCCGCAGACGCTCCTCGTGCTTGTCAGACGCTGCTGAGACCCGAGAGATGGCTTCATAGAGGGCTGCACATAGGATACTCAAGTACAAGAGTGGGCACTGTTGTGGTGTCCCAGTACAGGTATTTGTTGTAGTCCCTGTCAGATTGAGGCCCTCGGCTTGTGGGATCTCCCCTGCAGGGACTCAGCTAGTTATGATGTGATTTATATACTGTTATGGTTGATAATACGTTTATTAGGTGTGTATAGCTTTAAGAGGTTTAGTCAACCATCTCATGTTCAGTCAGTGTATTAGAGTCAGGAGGACTGAATGCTAGACAATACTTATTGTGTTGTGTTATACTACAGGTCAGTCTCTATGATCCACAGCTCTCAACCAATAGGCTTCAGTCTAAACAGGCCCTTATAAGGGATTGTACTTCCTGTTTAAGCCAGTCTAATGCTTCCCTCAGTTCCTGGCAGAGCAGAGCAACACACAGTCAGAAAAGCAGTGCAGGCCTGAAGCCTCCAGGATAAAATACAGCAAAGAGTGGAGTATCCCTAAACATTACAGAACCAGTACTTCAGCTCATTTATCGGATCAATCCGTTATTCCGGCGAAAAGCCTCAAGTCTACAGACACTTCAGTAAGTGTATCTATTTTTCAGCCTAGTTAAGCATAGGCCCTGAATTACTATCCGGCTTTTGCAGCCGAGTATATACAGTATATGATCAACTAAGCTCAAGCATTATCAGCTGTGTGATCCAGAGACTGCCTGCAGAACATTTTGACACTCTGTTTAAAGCTGTGAAGATTTTGACACCTGCCTTCATGCCAGTAAAGCCTTTGTTGTTTTAACCCCCTGTTGTGGACTGTGTTATTACCATCCTAACTAGCAGGGATACGGAGGCCCCCGGAGCTGTAGTTTCCCGGGGTATACCAAGACTACAGTGGCGTCACGTGACAGAGAGGGTTAATACCATCTGGCCCTCACTAAGGGTTAATACCACCTGACCCTGGGCTCCTAGCCCCAAGAACCAAGTAGCTAACCATCAAGCGCATGTGTGTGGCAGTGGGACTCACCCTCCCCGGTCACCACATCGTTTTCTGGCGTCACGAACAGGATACGGGTGTACGCCTTAACCATTCAGCCACTAAAGCAAGTCCTCCCCCCCCCCCAGAATCTGAACTGTGTCATTGAAAGTAATTTACTCAGCGAGGCGCGTATACAAGTGGTGGGGGAGGTGAAGGAAAGACTGTTAGCTGCCATTGTGAAGTGGAGAAAGTCTGTACCTGAAGGGGTTAAATTGTTTCCAGCATTTCCCGCACGCGGGAGCGGTCGCAGCTCCGCCCAGTCAAGCCCCGGCGGTGACGCCTCTTCAGTGTGCAAGCCGGAACTAGAGAATCCACTCTGTGTTGCACAGAGGAAACAATTGCTGACCGGACCAAAAAAAAGAAAGTTGCCGGGCGCAGCCATAGCAACGTGTCCGGCAATAAAAGACGTCGCACTCAAAGACAGCGCACTCAACGACATCGCACTCAAAGACAGCGCACTCAAAGTTTCTTAAAGTGACAGCGCACTCAAAGACAGCGCTCTCAAAGTTTCTTAAAGTGACAGCGCACTCAAACACAGCGCTCTCAAAGTTTCTTAAAGTGACAGCGCACTCAAACACAGCGCTCTCAAAGTTTCTTAAAGTGACAGCGCACTCAAACAAGGCTACAACATGTCAGCCCCAAGATCACCAGATGCAGGTGATGTACCAGATCCTCTTGCGGCTCCTGCACAAGCTACCCCTCCGGGATCACCTCCAGTACGACGTCATGACAGTGGGGCCCCCCCATTCTACCTGGGGAAGCCTGTGTTGCCTAACTACAGAGGGGATCCCTTTTCCCTCAAGGATTTCCAGGAGAGCTTCCAAAGCATTTTCTCTCTCTACTCTCTCCCCCCTAACCAACAGGTGCTGTTGCTCTTGGGACAGTTGCAGGGACCTGCACGTGAGGAAGTCCGTACCTGGCCCACTTCTGAGAAGACCACAGTAGATCAGATCTTCGAGGGATTACATCAGGTATTTGAGTCCCACTCACCCTCAGAGGTCCGCCTCAGGCTGTACGAGAGGCGACAAAAGCCGGGGGAAACACTAAGGGCATATGCAGTAGCCTTGCAGAATGCCCTGGAGGCAGTCCAGAAACTGGACAATATCACCCCTGACCAGGGTAACAAACTATTGATGGATAGATTCATAGAAGGGGTCCAAAATAAATGGGACAAGGCGCAATTAAAGATGTTAGCTGTACAGAACCCCAATATGTCTTTTTCTGCCTTTAAGCGCCTAGCCCTTCAAGTTATAGAGCAGGGAGCAAGCCCTGAGGAGCATCCTGACCCTAAAACGGAACCCATGGGTGCAGCGGCGTGCCCTGCACCACTGTTACCACCAGCCCCCGCACCCGTGGCTGTCACCCCAGCCTCCACTACAATTACTGAGATTCAAGAGGTTAGACAAGATATTGCCCAGCTTACCCAAGTGGTAAAGGAGTTGGCTAATCACACCACTCGGGTACTTAGAGAGCCTCCAGAGACTAAGAGACCTACTCCTGCCCCTCCTCCCCGTTATAGCGGGCCTCGCTCGGGACCATCTAGTAGGCCTTACTGTGATTTCTGTGACAAACCCGGTCATTGGAAGATGCAATGCTGGGCTTTAAACGGGCGTCCCCTGAGGTCGAGGACCGGCCCTCAGGAAAACAAATCACAGGTCCAGCAGAAGAGCCAATATACTCAGGACAGTCCTTATACATTGCATCCTGCCCCTATGTAAATGTTACCATAGATGGTGTCCAACTGCAGGCCCTGATTGATACAGGCTCGCAGGTGTCTACCATCTCTAAGGGCCTATTCTATAGGTACTGGAATGTCGATTCATTGTGTGAACCAGATGATATGGATTTTAGTGTCCTGGCAGGGGACGGGAAACCAATTCCCAGACATGGGTACTGGGAGCCCACTATTCAGCTGAGAGGTCACACACTTAGAGGTCAAGGTATAATTGTCACTAATGTCACAGTACCAGGGGCCACAGAGTTTATATTGGGGATGAATATAATGAGACATTGCTTCAGTGATATTTTGGATGCCTTGCATGCCTCTCTCCCCCACATGTCTTCCTCAGGTCAGAGGACTGCGCAACACCATCTCAAAATTCTGAAAGCAGAACAGAAGTTCGCGAACCGGAGAGGAGAAATCGGTAAAGTTCGGATCCAAGACATGAGGCCCGTGACCCTGCAGCCGAACACAGAGACAATTTTGTGGTGTCAGGCGCGCCCTGGTGTAAGGAATCAGGACTATCAGGCCTTACTGGAGCCCATACAATCTGAAGATTTTCCTTTGGTCCGAGCTGCAAGGAGCCTAGTGACGGTGGTGAATGGACGTGTCCCAGTCCGCCTAGTTAATTTGTCCGGCGTAGCCACCACCCTACCAAAGTACACTCCAGTGGCCCAACTTGTTTTCTTGGACTCCAGTGACATACTCTCTTCACGGAAGGCGGCCCAACAGCTGAGTGCCCAAACCGTGTCAGGGGCTACCGAAAATTCTCCAGAACCTTGGTGGCGCCAACTGCAAATAGGAGGATCTCTCACCCCACCAGAACAAGTCGAAGGGGTCATCGAGGTGGTGAAGGAGTGCCAGAGTGCCTTCAGCAAACACCCAACCGATTTTGGAAAAACCTCCATGATTAAGCATCGAATCCTGACCGGCGATAAACCCCCCATCAAGGAAAGGCATCGGCCTGTGGCACCAGGCATGTACCAAACCGTCAAGAAACTGTTAACCGACATGAAGGAGGCAGATGTAATACAAGAGAGCCAGAGTCCCTGGGCAGCACCCATGGTGTTAGTTAAGAAGAAGGATGGGACCATCCGTTTCTGTGTTGATTACAGGAAGTTGAACGACATCACCCATAAGGACGCATACCCTCTCCCCCGGATTGAGGAGTCACTCACCGCGTTGGGTTCTGCGGCCTACTTCTCTACATTGGATCTGACCAGCGGATACTGGCAGGTGCCCATGGCCGTCGAAGACAGGGAGAAAACAGCCTTTGTCACCCCCATGGGTCTTTTCGAATTTAAAAGTATGCCCTTTGGGCTGTGCAATGCCCCAGCTACCTTTCAACGGCTGATGGAGAGATGTCTGGGACACCTTAACTTCCAGAGTGTCCTACTCTACCTGGATGACGTGATTGTGTATTCCAAATCCTATCAGGAACATTTGACTCACCTGTCTGACGTCTTCCAAGTACTGATCCAGCATGGTCTGAAAGTCAAACCCTCCAAGTGCCACCTACTCAAGCCACAAGTACATTACCTGGGCCACGTCGTCAGTGCCGAAGGGGTCCAACCTGATCCAGCTAAAGTCGAAGTTGTCAAGAATTGGCCTATCCCACGCACCGTTAAGGATATTCGGAGCTTCTTAGGATTTGCAGGATATTACCGCCGCTTTATTCCTCATTTTGCACAAATTGCCGAGCCATTGACCTCTCTCCTGCGAGGCACGGCGAAGGGGAACTATAATGGCAAGCTGCCTGTGGAATGGGCCAAAGAGCAAGAGGTGGCCTTCCAGGCTCTAAAACATCTATTGACAGAGCCTCCCATCCTGGCCTATCCGGATTATACTCAGCCTTTCCGACTGTATACAGATGCCAGCTTTGAAGGACTCGGGGCAGTGTTGTCCCAGATGCAGGGAAAACAAGAGAGGGTGATAGCTTACGCCAGCCGGAATCTGCGAGGGGCTGAGAAGAATGATTCTAACTACAGTTCCTTCAAGTTAGAGCTCCTAGCCCTCGTGTGGGCAGTCACCGAAAAATTTAAGGACTATTTGTCAGCCACCTCATTCACGGTCTACACCGATAACAACCCCCTGGCTCACCTGAACACCGCTAAACTAGGTGCCCTTGAGCAAAGATGGGCCTCCAGACTGGCCAACTATGACTTCTCTATCAAGTACCGAAGTGGCAAGTCTAATATTAACGCAGATGTGCTATCACGCATGGCTCCTGGCGAAGATCCCCCAGTGGAGGACAAGTGGGAAGATGTGGAGATGCCTCCCTTCTATCAAAGATTCGTGAATCAGGATGTGGTCGTCACCCGCGAGGGGAGTGAATCTGGGTCTAAAGCAATCCAGGAAGACCTGTATACCTGGAGGACCCTACAGGAAGAGAGTCAGACTATGGGAGATCTGCAGGAGTATTTATTGACCAGGAGGGTACCTCCCCGGTTGCGACGGGGCCAGAACGACTACGAATTGAAGCGATTGTGGCGTCAGAGGAAAAGACTATTTGTGCACAAAGGAATGGTGTACAGGAACTTCTTGGACCCAGTGTCGGGTGAAAGGCTACACCAAATTCTGATCCCTCGGAGAGATGCCGCCATGGTATTGAATGCCTACCACGACCAGTCAGGACACTTTGGGGTCCATAAAACAGAAGCCACCATCCGACGCCGGTTCTACTGGATTGGAATGAGGAGCGACGTTGAAAAGTGGTGCAGTGAGTGTGCAGTCTGCAATATCACCAAGAATGGTCGCAAGAATGCGCGAGCACCCCTCCATTCCATTCAGAGCGAGAGGCCCAACCAATTGGTCGCCTTGGATCATGTCAAGCTGTCACCTACCCGGTCCGGGTATTCATATGCTCTCACCATGGTGGATCACTATTCCAAGTGGGTAGTGGTTGTGCCAGTCAAAGACTTAACAGCCAAGACGACAGCCCAGAAGTTCTACACCCATTGGGTACAGATACTTGGATGTCCTGAAACTGTCTTGTCCGACCGAGGTCCGGCCTTTGAGGCCCAACTGTTTCAAGAATTGTGCCAGTTCCATGCTTGTAAGAAACTCAGGACCACTGCCTATCATCCGCAAGGGAATGGACTCTGTGAGAGGATCAACCAGGTGTTTATCCACATGCTGAGAGCGGCTTCTGTATCCCGACCTGAAGAGTGGCCTCAACTAATGCCTGAATTGTTGGAAATCTACAACAATACCATCCACTGTTCCACTGGTTATACTCCATTTTACCTCATGATGGGCCGACACGGTCAACTGCCTAAAGACAGGGTCTTTGGACTTCAAGCACCTTTCAACCACTCCCCCCAAGCCTCTTCGGAGTGGGTCTCGGAACATCAGAAAAGGATTCAGGAAGCGAGAGAGATAGTCAACAAAAAGATGGGCGAGGCACACTATAGGCAGCAACAGGACTACAACCGCCATGCCTCTGCCCAGCCGTTGCAAGTTGGTGATAAAGTCTGGCTGAAGAAGCATCCTAGAACCCATAAGTTGGACTCCCTTTGGGAAACTGAACCATACACAGTGATTTCCATCCCTTACCCGGACTCTGATGTCTACTCAGTTCAAAAAGCCGGATATGAACCACAAGTTGTCCACCGAAACCGGATCAAGCTGTGTCACAAAGGGAACCTGCCTGTGTTGGTGCCTCTTTCTGCACCACCAAGTCTTCCACCTCCAGTTCAGCCAGCACAAGTGCGGCCCACCAAGCCAGTTGAGCCTGAGAGGCCACTCCTGATGTTCGAAGATGATCCTCTCTTCCCTTCTGATCAAAACGTCTTCTTTGGTTATGTGCCAATCAGTTCCATTCCATCAACCTCAGTCTTGGCACCAGAAGCTCCAGAGTTTACTCCAGCCATCCGCTCACCTGCTGCAGTCCCATCAGAACCTTCTAATGTGGGAGAAAGCTCCATAAGTCAAGAGCCATCACTGGCCCCCATTGTCCAAGATGAAGGTGCAGCTGTCAGTCCAGAAGAAGCAAGTGTTCAAGGAGAAAACAGTGCTCCAGAAAACTCAGAAATGGTGTTGCGTAGATCCGCCAGACCTAATTTCGGATATCCCCCAGCAAGATATAGGGATTAATCCATTAATTATACCTACAATATATGTAGATAGACTACATACACCTCAGTTAGTATACATCTCAAGTATACATTATTACTAACTAATATGTCACTAGTTACCTACTTACCTTATTTAGTGTATAGGAACATACCTGGCCAGTAAGTCTCCTATCCCTCACTTAAGCACTACAAAAAGAAAAGGGTATCCTCTAAGAAATGTCTAATTGTGTACTTCAGGCATAGAATAAAAATGTCTAGCAAATATTAAAGTGTGTTCTGGGGAGAAGAGCTAATAGCCTAAGGGCCCCAGTAGCCAAGGCATTGGGTAGAAAGCCTCCGGCAGCCCAATCCAAAACCTGCTCAGTCTTAAAAGTGTGATCTAACAATAATATACTGTTCAAAACTGAGTGATAACGTTTAACAGATATGTATTCTGTCTGGGACCCAGATAACCACTTACCCTGCACAAAATAATGATCTCACTTTATCTAATAAGCCTGCAAGGGACATTTATGTGTATAATGCCTCGGGACTTATCATATGATCCTGTTCTTATATGTTTATTTTTCCCAAAGAACCTGGAACGGACATTGGTGTACAAATGCCTCAGGACTTCTAGTGGCCCCAAGGTCACCTCATTCCTCAATCCGTCAGTGCCTTAATCGTCGAGGACGACTTCTGTTTAGTGGTGGGGTTTGTGGTGTCCCAGTACAGGTATTTGTTGTAGTCCCTGTCAGATTGAGGCCCTCGACTTGTGGGATCTCCCCTGCAGGGACTCAGCTAGTTATGATGTGATTTATATACTGTTATGGTTGATAATACGTTTATTAGGTGTGTATAGCTTTAAGAGGTTTAGTCAACCATCTCATGTTCAGTCAGTGTATTAGAGTCAGGAGGACTGAATGCTAGACAATACTTATTGTGTTGTGTTATACTACAGGTCAGTCTCTATGATCCACAGCTCTCAACCAATAGGCTTCAGTCTAAACAGGCCCTTATAAGGGATTGTACTTCCTGTTTAAGCCAGTCTAATGCTTCCCTCAGTTCCTGGCAGAGCAGAGCAACACACAGTCAGAAAAGCAGTGCAGGCCTGAAGCCTCCAGGATAAAATACAGCAAAGAGTGGAGTATCCCTAAACATTACAGAACCAGTACTTCAGCTCATTTATCGGATCAATCCGTTATTCCGGCGAAAAGCCTCAAGTCTACAGACACTTCAGTAAGTGTATCTATTTTTTAGCCTAGTTAAGCATAGGCCCTGAATTACTATCCGGCTTTTGCAGCCGAGTATATACAGTATATGATCAACTAAGCTCAAGCATTATCAGCTGTGTGATCCAGAGACTGCCTGCAGAACATTTTGACACTCTGTTTAAAGCTGTGAAGATTTTGACACCTGCCTTCATGCCAGTAAAGCCTTTGTTGTTTTAACCCCCTGTTGTGGACTGTGTTATTACCATCCTAACTAGCAGGGATACGGAGGCCCCCGGAGCTGTAGTTTCCCGGGGTATACCAAGACTACAGTGGCGTCACGTGACAGAGAGGGTTAATACCATCTGGCCCTCACTAAGGGTTAATACCACCTGACCCTGGGCTCCTAGCCCCAAGAACCAAGTAGCTAACCATCAAGCGCATGTGTGTGGCCGTGGGACTCACCCTCCCCGGTCACCACACTGTCACTCCTGGATGGCTACCATTACTACTATAGCGCCTGTCTACTTTCAGAGCTGGTGCTGCTGTAAATTTAGAGGGTGTGCAGAGAGTTAATTGGCTCTGATCGTATTTATTTGGTTAAATTTAGGGCCTCTGTTCCAGCTTTGGCTGTACTGTCTGTGTTTCACTGTCGTTGTCTGGGGAGTTGGTCCCACCCCAGACCAACAGGTGACAGCAGTGGGGTCAAGGTAGTTGGATATCTCTCCTCGGCAGCCAATCAGGAGGGTTGATTGCCTCGCTGTTGATCGCCTCGCTGTGCATGCTGGGGAGGGGTATTTAAAGGGCAGACGCCATTGGTTCGGGGTTCGTCTTTGCCGCCCTCTACCTGGGCAGTTGTCCCACCACCCCTGTGTGTGTGGCCGGGGTGTGAATTCAGTTGTTCCTGGCTCCGGGACCACGTTGGTCCGGAGCAAATAATCTACCGTGTAGACCCAATGGGTAGACTGGGTCTGCTGTCTGCAGAGTGGTCCTGTGCTGTCCGTCCCGAGGGAGGAAGACAACCGATGAAGAACCTGTCTGGGAGAATACCGAGCACGAGGCTGGTATCTCAAGAGAGGCCTATTTGCTTCATTGAAGGACACATCGTTTATGAGAGGCTGGATGATGGCCGCCTATCAGTTTCTGACATAACTACAGTTGTTTGAAGGAGATCAGGGTGCTGAATCCAGTTTGAGAAGGATTTTGGACCGAGAATATCTCCACCTGGGAGGGTCTGTGACAGAGACTTTGCTTAAAGTTTCCGAGTGACACTCTGGTTGCTAGGCTGGCGAGTGAGGCCTATCCAGATGCACTATACCCACTCTGGCTAGAGTGGCGACGAAAGTTGTTGTTCGAAGCAGGACTGTTTCCAAAACCAGTTACACCTGAATCTGCTGTCTTCCATTTCTTCTATCCTTTCACCTTCAACTAATTTTATCGTTTTTGCCCCATTGGGTAATAAAGCACAGAAAAATACATTGTGGACAGTTCTCATCCATGTACCCTAGACAGTGGAGAATTAGAGGTAACGTGCCACCTGAATCAAGCCAGCAGAACCTCCGGGGGTAGTGCTACACTACTATTCGCCTGTGAGCATTGCCGCTTTTGCCTTACTTAAACTGACAGAAACAATACAACTAGTAGTATTATTTATTTTATTATAGTACTGAAATGTTGATCTTTCTGTCTATAGCAGTCAAACAACACATATTACTTACTACTTGGCCTTTGTTAACCACTACCCGACGGCCGTACGACTTTATACAGCCGCGGGGTGGTTCTCAATCTCTAACAGGCCGTAAAAACAGGGCCTGTGCGCGCATCCAGCGGCGTGGGCGGGCACGCGTCCAACGGCGGCGCGCGTGCTCGCCGCATCGCTGAGATGCCAATGCGAGTGCCTGGCGGCCGTGATGTCAAATGTGTCAAAAGTGTCCGATAACGTCGCAATCACGAAATCGCCGCCATTAGTAGTAAAAAAAAATAATAAAAAATAATAATAATTCTGTCCCCTATTTTGTAAGCGCAATAACTTTTGTGCAAACCAGACGCTTCTTGCGATTTTTTTTATTTTTTTTTCCCCAAAAATATGTAGAAGAATACTTATCGCCTAGACTGAGGAAAAAAATGTTTTTTTTTAAAAATTGGGCTATTTATTATAGCAACAAGTAAAAAATATAGTTTTTTTTTCAAAATTGTCGCTCTATTTTTGTTTATAGTGCAAAAAATAAAAACCGCAGAGGCGATCAAATACCACCAAAAGAAAGCTCTATTTGTGGGGAAAAAAGGAAGTCAATTTTGTTTTGGAGCCATGTCGCACGACCGCGCAATTGTCAGTTAAAGTGACGCAGTGCCACAAGCTGAAATTTCACCTGGTCAGGAAGGGGTAAATGTGCCCAGTAAGGAAGTGGTTAAACAACAAGCCAGCATGCTTGCCATGTAATACTAGTATTTAAAATGTCTGTCTGTCTGCACTGCAGTACATCTGACTTGTAGCAACAAGATTTTATATACTGTAATTGAACTGATTAAATATGATTTGAAATGGAATGGAATGGATTGCAATTGCATGCTATTTATTTTTTGAGCTATTCTGTAGTATAATTTAAAATTCATGCGCTTGTTGTCATTGAATTTGTCACTTTGTTAGCGTAGTATAGTTTTACTACACTGATATGATAGCAAGCACATACATTTTTTAAACATGACATTATACATTATATTTATTGCGTACTGTCATGTTTAAATATTAAATGTGCTTGCTGTCATGTCAGTGTAGTATAACTGTATGACGTATAATACTACACTGACAAAGTGACATATACAAGCGCATGAAGTATACTACAGAATAGCTCAAAAAAATAAAATAACATGCAATTGCAATTTGCAAGCAATCCATTCCATTTCAAATCACATTTAATCAGTTCACTTATCTTTTTAGAGCAAGTCAGATGTACTTCAGTGCAGACATAACTACCTTGCATGGCAAGAGATGCACCATAAAAAAAAAAAAAAAAAAGATTGGTTAGTTTTTTATTGGAGGACAGTGAACCTAAAAGCATACCATGTATGGTGCACATGCTGCAATTGGCTGTGAATGAAGGATTGCTGAGTCAGCGCACCATATCTGATGTTGTATCAAAAGGAAGAAAAATTGTGGGTCACTTTAAGCATTCTCCGCTTGCTCATTCCAGATTACAAGCTTTGCAGATGCAGTTTGCAATGGCACCGAAACGACTGCAGCAAGATGTAGCCACTTGTAGCGGAGTACAATATTAAAATCCACGATCTCCGCTGGTAACCAGGGTAAATCCACAGTCAGCGCTGAAAAGCAAGGCAATGTCCCAAATCCCCCCCAGTAACCGGACGAAACAGCTCTGGGAGTCAACTGACTTTTTAATTAACAGGCTTCCATATTTATATAATTCCCCATGCAAGGGGTTTCCAAACAGCCAAACAGATTTAGCAGGGGTAATACAGTGAGGACCACATGGGGAACTTAACATTTTGGATAATTCTCCCATCAGGCATTGCTGCACGAGGGAAAAGTCGGTTGATAGCTGGGGTCTGGGGTTATGTGTTGTGAGAGTTCGGTTTAAAACTGCCGAACACCGATTGGGCAACATAAAACAAAGTACTTGAATGCTAGTGGCTAGCATACGAATTACTATGCCCACATAAGACCCAGCAGAATACATAGCATATAATACAGACAACCCTTTGACATGTAAAGTCCAGCGTTCCAGAAGTGGCTAGGTTTGCCACAATCCTCCCCCAGAACCAAGCTGGCATACACAGTCTGATCCCAACGGATCGGCTTGGGGATGTCCGGGGAAGTACTCACAGATCAATTTTCAAGTTCAGTTTGTCTAGATAACCCGTCGGCGTTACCGTTTTGCTTCCCTGGTCGGTAGTGGATTGTAAAGTCAAACGGCTGCAGCGCCAAACTCCAGCGCAGCAGCCGGGCATTGTCTCCCGCCACACGATTTAGCCACACCAACGGGTTGTGATCTGTGAGTAGCGAAAAAGGTTGTCCATACAAATACGGCTGCAACTTTTTGAGGGCCCACACCATGGCCAGGCATTCCTTCTCAATGGCTTACTTCTCGTGGCAATAACTTTCGGCTCAGGTTAGATACGGGGTGTTCTCCGCCATCGGCTCCCACTTGGCTCAGCACTGCTCCCAATCCAAACATTGAAGCGTCTGTGTGGACAAGAAATCTTTTAGTTGGATCAGGAGCAGCAAGTACAGGGGCATTAATTAGAGCAGTCTTTAGTTGTTGGAATGCCTGATCACACTCTGGGGCCCAGACAACCTGTCGGGGCAGGTTCTTGCATGTCAAGTCAGTTAAGGGTTTGGCCAGGGCACTATAATTGGGTACGAATTTTCTATAGTACCCTGCGGTACCTAGAAACGCTAGCACTTGGGTTTTCGTCCTGGGGGTGGGCCATTTAGCTACGGCTTCAACTTTAGCTGGTTCGCGTTTCTGTCGCCCGCTCCCCACCCGGTGGCCCAAGTACTGCACTTCGGCCATCCCTATATGACACTTGCTGGGTTTCAGTGTTAACCCTGCCTCTCCAATACGATCTAGAATGGCCCCTATGTGTTGTAGGTGCTCTGCCCAGGTCTGGCTAAATATGGCGATGTCGTCTAAATAGGCACATGCGTATTCTTGGAATCCGTCCAATAACCGATCGACCATCCGCTGAAAAGTTGCCGGAGCGTTCTTCATCCCGAATGGCATGACCCGAAATTGATACAGGCAAAACGGGGTGACAAACGCCGACTTGGGGATGGCCTCCTTGGCCAGTGGAATCTGCCAGTATCCCTTACATAAGTCTATGGTAGTGAGATACTGGCCCCGTGCCATCTTATCCAGCAGCTCGTCTATCCGGGGCATCGGATAGGCATCAGACACCGTTTTGTCATTTAGCCTCCGGTAGTCGACACAGAAACGTGTCGTGCCGTCCTTCTTTGGTACCAGCACTACCGGCGATGCCCAGGGGCTATCGGAAGGTTCGATAACCCCTAGCTGCAACATCTCGTCAATCTCAGTCTTCATATGTGTCCTGACTGCTTCAGGGACACGATATGGGGTTTGCCGCATAGGTAGCTGTCCCGGGGTCTCAACTCGGTGAGTGGCCAGCGGAGTGTACCCAGGTAAATTGGAGAAGGTAGCCCCTTTAGCTTCAATCAGCTCTTGTACCTGGGCACGCTCCTGAGGGCTTAGCCGCTCCCCCAGCTGAACCCCCTTGGAGGGCTCCGTCTGTCCCTCCTGTTCTAAGAGGTCAGGTAGTGGCAGATTCTCCTGATCCTCCGAGGCAGAAGTGCATATGGCGGCCACGTCCTCTATCCTCTCATGGTATGGTTTGAGCATATTCACATGGAGCATGCGTCTCTCCCCTACCCCTGAGCAGGGGCCAATCACATAGGTGGTGTCACATCTCTGTTCCACCACCTGGTATGGGCCTTGCCAGATGGCCTGCAGCTTGTCTGTGCGGACCGGTTTTAAAATCAAAACCTTTTGTCCCACCTGAAAGCTGCGGTCTCTGGCTCCCCTATCGTACCAGCGGCGCTGACGTTGTTGGGCCGCCCGGAGGTTGGTGCGCACAGCCTTAGCGTCTCCAGACGGTCCCTGAACTCCAGTACGTAGGATACAATAGGGGTTCCGTCTGGGCTACTCTCCCCCTCCCAATGCTCTTTAATTAGGTCTAGTGGCCCTCGCACCCTTCTCCCAAACAGTAATTCAAAAGGGGAAAACCCTGTTGACTCTTGGGGTACCTCTCTATAAGCGAAGAGCAGATGGGGTAGAAAGCGCTCCCAGTCTTTATGAGCCTCTCCAAATGTACGGAGCATTTGCTTCAGCGTACCATTAAACCTTTCGCATAGACCATTGGACTGGGGGTGGTACGCCGAATTTACTATTGGCTTAATGCCACATATCTTCCATAGTTGTTGGGTTACCTCGGCGGTGAACTGGGTGCCTCTATCGGATATGATTTCTTGGGGAAACCCCACCCTGGAAAATATTTTCATTAAGGCCTCTGCCACAGTTTCGGCATGAATGTTGGTGAGGCCTATAGCCTCGGGGTACCGGGTGGCATAGTCCACTACAGTTAAAATATATATTTTCACGGAGGGACTGGGTTTTGGTAAGGGCCCCACTATATCTACGGCCACCCTACTGAAGGGTTCTTCAATAATGGGAAGAGGACATAACTTGGCTTTGTGGCGGTCACCTCACTTGCCTACTCGCTGGCAAATGTCACAGGAGGTGCAGTATTGCCTCACATCCTTGGAAATCCTTGGCCAGAAGAAAGCGTGGGTCAACCTGTATCGGGTACGTGTCATCCCCAGATGCCCAGACAGGGGAATGTCATGGGCAATCCGAAGCAGTTCTTGCCTATACTTCTGGGGAACCACTAACTGTTTAGTCGTTACTGTGGCCGACCCTCCCACTCCTCTTTCAGCAATGCGGTAAAGTAGCCCTTTCTCCCAGGTGTACCGCTCCCCCTCTAGCCCAGCCTGGTCAGCGTGTACCCTGTCCCTGTATACCTGTAGCGTGGGGTCTGACCTCACCTCGGCCTCAAACTTAGTCGGGGTATCCCAGGACATACGTGTTGTGTGGGGGTCATGGTCTCTTACCGGAGCCTCAGAGTGTGTCAGTGGAACCGTGGTGCGAGCCTGTTGTCGTGTGGTCACTGGATGGGCTTCCTGGTATGGAGCCTGGGGTACAAAAGCAGAGGTCATCTGGCCCAAGTCATTTCCCAGCACAACATCTGCTGGTAAATTTTGCATGAGGCCCACTTCTACCGTCCCCCCTCCCACACCCCCAATCCAAATGTACTTTGGCAGTGGGTAGTCGGTACACTGCTCCCCCTGCCACTCGTACTGCCACGGATCCGCCAGTGTGTGCCGAGTCAGGGACCAAATGGGGTGCTATCAAGGTTAAAGTAGCTGCTGAATCCTGAAGCCCCTGGACTTCTTTCCCCTTCAAAATGCTGACCCGCTAATAGAGCCGCTTCGGTTAGGGTGAGAGGTTTCCTGTCTCGCACCCATTCTTGTGCCTCTGGGGACAAACCGTTGAAGAATTGCTCCAACAGCATTAACTGTCGCAATTCTTCCATAGTAGTGGCTTGGCTGGCTTGTATTCACCCTTGGGAAGCTTGGTCCAGCTTGTGTGCCCATTCAGCATGTGAATCCTTCTCTGGTTTGCGCAGGTTTCTAAACTTGCGCCGGTATGCCTCTGGAGTAATGGCGTATCTCTCTAATATCGCTTGCTTCACTTTATCATAATCCTTGCTGTCCTCACTGGGTACAGCGCGATATGCTTCTGCTGCCCGACCTGCTAGCTTGCCTGCTAGCAATGGGACCCATACCATCCGTTCCAAGTCATGTAAATCACACAGTCTCTCAAAATCCTGTAAATACCCATCAATCTCATCCGTCTCCTCACAAAACATTTTAAAGGCATGATAGGGAATTTTGGGTTTTACCTGGTTGTAGAGTGACCCAGTAGTGGATTCTGCTCGAGACGGTGTATGCTGCGGACTGTGTGCCATCACGTACTCCTGCACATTCGCCATTACCATGTGCAGCATGGCATCTGATATAGGCTGTGGCAAAAATTCCAGCCTGGTCCTCATTTCTCTCTGGTAGAGGGTTTCTTCCATGGTTGCTGGTGGTGTAGCGCTGCGGGCTCTGTCTCCCTCCATCAGCTCGGCAGTTAGTACAGCTTTGGATTTGTTGCTGGCTACCTTACCCCTGGCTTCTAGCAGTTCCTTTAATGTCTGCCGCTTTAGCGTAGAATAATCCGTCTCCAATTACATTGGTAGTTCACATTGCACGAATTGCGCTTATCGGCTGTAAGGTTGGATCCCACCACTGCCACCAATTGTAGCGGAGTACAATATTAAAATCCACGATCTCCGCTGGTAACCAGGGTAAATCCACAGTCAGCGCTGAAGGCAATGTCCCAAATCCCCCCCAGTAACCGGACGAAACACAGCTCTGGGAGTCAACTGACTTTTTATTCACAGGCTTCCATATTTATATAATTCCCCATGCCAGGGGTTTCCAAACAGCCAAACAGATTTAGCAGGGGTAATACAGTGAGGACCACATGGGGAACTTAACATTTTGGATAATTCTCCCATCAGGCATTGCTGCACGAGGGAAAAGTCGGTTGATAGCTGGGGTCTGGGGTTATGTGTTGTGAGAGTTCGGTTTAAAACTGCCAAACACCGATTGGGCAACATAAAACAAAGTACTTGAATGCTAGTGGCTTACGGCTGCTAGCATATGAATTACTATGCCCACATAAGACCCAGCAGAATACATAGCATATAATACAGACAACCCTTTGACATGTAACGTCCAGCGTTCCAGAAGTGGCTAGGTTTGCCACAATGCCACTCATCTACTATATGCTGCAAAGTATTGTCGACAAAAAACGTGTTTTAGCTGCATACATTGCAGATTACGAGCTACCAGCAACATTGAGTCCACATCAGTGGATGTTAGTTGAAACGGGAAAGGATACAGGCACAAATGGAGGTGGTGGAAGCATCTGGTGAAGGAGTTTCAACAGGGGCGTTGTTAGGGGTGGGCTGGGGAGGCTGGAGCCCCGAATGGGTCGATGAAAAGCCCAGAGCCTCGGCCATAGAGCATTTAGAGCCATAGAGCATTTAATAAATAGCCCCGAGCAGTGGCGGAATTATAGGGGTCGCTGAGGTCGCCATGGCGACCGGGCCCCTTGCTGTAGGGGGCCCTCGAGGGCCCCCTGTATACAGTGCTTTGATACGAGAATCGGAGACGAGCTCTCGATCCCTGGCCGAACTGTAATCGGCTCTGTGCGGGGAGCTCGTCACATTCATTACAAAGTGAAAGCACATTGAGTGCTCTTTGTCTCCCCCTACAGTGCAGTACCCGGCAGGAAGAGCTGCTAAGGTAAGACTGCCATTGTTTATCTACTGTGTGTGTGATGACTTCCTTTATATAAAAACTTCCACTTTATGTGTTGAATAGCATGGTTAGAGGCAGCAACTTCTAGTCAAGAACAATGCAAGTTACAAACCCAGCAGTGTTTGTGAAGCCAGCCAGACCTGCTGCCAGTGTTAAATTTGCCCCCTGGTAATTTCATAAACAAGCAGTCATTTACAGGACAAGTGAAACTGGCCAAATTTCCTGGATCAAGCTCCCTTTTCTGGAATAAAACATACCACCATATAAAAAGAGTAGCATTATCAAGTTCCACTATTTGCAGAGGAAAAAAAGGCTGTACATCCATGGTCCAATGCATTCTGCTTAGTGTGACCGTTTCCAAAAAGGTACACAGGGAGCCTGTGTGTAAACTATAGGTAGGAGATTGGAAAGCATAAAATATAGAACATTTTGTGTGTTCATGTGTGTGTGTGTGTGTTCATGTGTGTGTTCATGCGTGTGTGTGTGTGTGTGTGTGTTCGTGTGTGTGTGTGTGTGTTCATGTGTGTGTGTGTTCATGTGTGTATGTGTTCATGTGTGTGTGTGTGTTCATGTGTGTGTGTGTTCATGCGTGTGTGTTCGTGTGTGTGTGTGTGTTCATGCGTGTGTGTGTTCATGTGCATATGTATGTATGCGAGTGTGCATGCCATATGTGTATGAATGTGTGTGTGCATGTATGTATGTGAGTGTGCATGTATGTGTTAGTGGCGGTGCGTCCATAAGAGCGCAGGGCATCGCCCCCCTTTCTCCAGCCACCTCCTGGCTGCGTTTGATGGCACATTGGTTGCATTTGATGGGCACAATGACTACATTTGATGGGCACAGTGGCTGCGTTTGATGGGCACAGTGGCTGCGTTTGATGGGCACAGTGGCTGCGTTTGATGGGCACAGTGGCTGCGTTTGATGGCACGGTGGCTGTGTTTGATGGCACGGTGGCTGCGTTTGATGGGCACAGTGGCTGCATTTGATGGGCACAGTGGCTGCATTTGATGGGCACAGTGAGACTGCAATTTTTTATTTTTTTTAAGAATTTTTCAGTTTGCTTGCGCCCCCCCCAAAAAATGTTGAGCACCAGCCACCACTGGTTTATATATGTGTGCATATGTGCATTTATATATATGTATTTAAACAGTGTATGTGTATGTATGTGTGTTTACATGACCCCCTATACTGTATGTGTACAATCAGAACCGATTTTTTATTTATTTTTTGCTTGTTCATAGTACCAGCAAAAAAATGCTCTTCCACTGAAAAACAATCCATGTTCAGATCGCTTTTCAGAGGCATTTGACAGCTGGTAAAGAGGCAATGTGTTGCCTCCTGACTGCCTGTTTTTACCCCTTAAATGCATCATCACTAAGCTGCAATGCACACAGTTGCAGGGTGGTTGCATTGCAGCCCCATTCACCTAGGGCAGTGATGGCAAACCTTGGCACCCTAGATGTTTTGGAACTACATTTCCCATGATGCTCATGCACTCTGCAGTGTAGTTGAGCATCATGGGAAATGTAGTTCCAAAACATCTGGGTTGCCAAGGTTCACCTTCACTGACCTAAGAGTATACTTCAAGTGTGCCCTGGCTGGAAAAATATTGAGAAACACTGGCATAGAGGAACCAATCTCTCCATTTTCCTCCTGCAGCCGCTGAATGCCTGCGGGAGGGAGAGAAGGAGAAGCAGGGGGAATGGAGAAACCGGTTCCTTTATATGCAGCCACCCACGAGCAACCGGGTCCTGTTGTTCCGCCACCGAGCTCAGAGAAAAGAGCCCTGTCCGGGGGGTCAGGGGGGCCCTTCATGGTTTCTTGCATCAGGGCCCTGAAGGTTCTAGTTACGCCACTGGCCCCGAGGAACCATTTTGTTTCCGAGCGCCGCCGAGTGACAGAGCAGGTCCCGCCTTCTGGAGCCTGCAGCGCCTATGATGGACGTCCCACTGGTCCAATCCAGGACCGCGGGATGTGTGACGTCCATCATAGGCGCCGCAAGCTTAGAAGGCGGGAATTACAATGCCGCCCGGCGTGCAATGCGACATCCCCGCTCGGTTCGGAGTCTCCACGGCTCCTGAGCCTCCTTTGCTCTGGCTGACTGAGCCTCCTCTCCTCTTGCACCACGGCTGCCCGCCATGCCACATCCCTGCTCAGTGGCTCTCTTCTCCTCCTTGGCTCCATCGCTATGATGGGCACATTGGGCGTGCCGGCGCCGCACACCGCGGCTGAGGTAGGTGACGTCAGTGATTGTGTATGTATGTAGGTCAAGTCAGTGTAGTCAGGTCAGTGTAGTCAGGTCAGGTCAGTGTGGTCAGGTCAGGTCAGTGTGGTCAGGTCAGTGTAGTTAGGTCAGTGTGGTCAGGTCAGTGTATGCAGGTCAGGTCAGTGTAGTCAGGTCAGTGTGGTCAGGTCAGGTCAGTGTAGTCAGGTCAGTGTGGTCAGGTCAGTGTAGTCATTTCAGTGTATTAAATGCAGGTCAGGTCAGTGTATGCATGCAGGTCAGTGTATTCTGGTCAGTGTGGTCAGGTCAATGAATGCAATGCAGGTCAGTGTAGTCAGGTCAGGTCAGTGTGGTCAGGTCAGTGTATGTAATGCAGGTCAGGTCAGGTCAGTGTGGTCAGGTCAGTGTAGTCAGGTCAGTGTAGTCAGGTCAGTGTAGTCAGGTCAGTGTAGTCAGGTCAGTGTAGTCAGTGTATGCAGGTCAGGTCAGTGATTGTGTATGTAGGTCAGGTCACTGTATGCAGGTTGTGATAGACTTGAAACTAAAATGAAAATAATTTTTATTATTAGAACTATTGAAATGGTTTTCGGTTTATATTTCTTTAATTTTGGATAATATTTCCATATTCCTTTTTATATATGTATGTATGTATGTATGAGAATGATCAATATTGCTTATTTTCCCTGATAAAGATTTTGTCAGATATCAGGAATCATATCTGATGGTTTTAGTTCAGTCTACATTTTCTCCTTCGGCCTTCTTAATGAAGAAGCAACTCCCTCACTCACTCCGTGTCCCCCCTCCCTCCTACATTCCTAATTTCAAAGAACAAATATGGACTTGGTTGTAAGAGGAAATCGCTCCTCATGTTACAGATGTGCTCAAGCCTTCCCCTTCTACACATCCTGTCTTTTACAGACCCCAGAAGGAACTTGTGAGACGTTTGAAAGGAAACGATTAAGGACTGTTATGCTGAATCTACTCCCTGCTTCGTGTAAACCTCTGATTGGACTGTTTTAACTCTTCGATGTGTTTGGATATGAACTGGCCAATGACAGCCTCACAGGGGGGTGGGAGGATTGATGGGTGTTTCTGTTTAATTGTGAACCAATGAAAATGCATTCTGTGCTCGTGTGCTAAAAAATAAAGTGAACTACACAGACGGCAGCCATTCTCTTGGCCGTTTGAACGTTGGAGAGGTGAGATGTGTTCTGTTCATAGATTACATTGTCTCACTTTATAATTTGAATCTTCCGGCAGAAATGGTTAGCCCTGAGTTTATCAGGATATCAATTAAGTAATGAGTCTCTATCAAGGTCAGGTTAGGTCAGTGTAGTCAGGTCAGTGTATGCAGGTCAGGTCAGTGTATGCAATGCAGGTCACGTCAGTGTATGCAATGCAGGTCAGTGTAGTCAGGTCAGTGTATGCAATGCAGGTCAGTGTAGTCAGGTCAGTGTGGTCAGGTCAGTGTAGTCAGGTCAGTGATTGTGTATGTAGGTCAGGTCAGTGTTGCAGGTCAGGTCAGTGTAAGCAGTGCAGGTCAGGTCAGTGTAGTCAGGTCAGTGTAGTCAGGACAGGTCAGTGTTAGTGTATGCAGGTTATGTCAGTGTGTACTGACACATACACACACACACTCACGTAGGTCTGGGTATGTGTCAGGTAGGTCACCCTGCACCACTCCACCGGCCACGCCCACAACCCCCCCCCGGCTTGGCTTGGCTTCGGGCTAAAGCCCCTGGTCTTTTTGGTTCAGGTTCAGAAAGGACTTAAAACGGCGCAACACCAGGTACGCCGTCGTAGGTCCTAATCCGAGCCGTCGTATCTATGCGCCTGATTCTTAGAATCAGTGCCGCATAGATGTCCATTAGATCCGTCAGGCGTAAGTCTCTTACACCGTCGGATCGTAACTGCATATTTTTTCTGACCGCTAGGTGGGGCTTCCGTCAAATTCCGCGTCGAGTATGCAAATTAGCTAGATATGCGAATTCCCGAACATACGCCCGGCCGACGCAGTAAAGTTACGTCGTTTGCGTAAGTCGTCCGTGAATGGGGCTGGATGTCATTTACGTTCACGTCAAAACCAATGACGTCCTTGCGGCATACTTTGGAGCAATGCACACTGGGAAATTCCATGGACTGCACATGCGCCGTTCGGCAAAAACGTCAATCACATCGGGTCACAGTAGATTTACAAAAAAAACACACCCCCTGATCCAAATTTGAATTAGGCGGGCTTGCGCCGGCTGATTTGCGCTACGCCGCCACAACTTACGGAGCTAGTGCTTTGAGAATACAGCGCTTGCCTGTCTGGGTTTCAGAGGCGTAGCGTAGAGCGGATACGTTACACCCGCACAAATTTACACCGCTGACTGTGAATCTGGCCCAGTGTACCTCTATGCAGTTGACCCTTTGAATGAGATTAGGCCAATCTTTGTGAGTGAAACACACCTATGCTTTTGTAAATAAACAGTGGGGCGATGGCGCCGCTATAATGATTAATATTCAATAAGGTGTGGGTGTAGTGGTTATTAAACCTGTGTTGGGTACCTACTTGAGGGATGAATCCAATATACGTGGACCCCCTTCTTGGAATCACACAGATTGAGTGTGTATAGGTTACCCCATTAATAGACTTGCTGGTAAATATGTGACTCAGGTGGTGAACCTCCACCATTAGTTGGTGTCCAAAAAACCTCCACGTTAGTATGAGAAATAAATAAAGTCAGGACCCTGTGCAGGCCAGCCAATAAAAGGGACTTGTGATCAAAAATAAATAAATAGATAAATAGAAATATAATAATGCTCAGGTGTGCCTCAAAACATAATACACCTTCCTGCGTGTCTTGATTTGATTTCTAATTCCTCAAAGGCCAATCCTGTGATTGCTTAGTGACACTAACATGAAAAACATTAAAGTAAATTAAATATATATACGGCCTCCAGTGACTCCTATTAGAAGTGTGAGTATAAATGGTAATGAAGAAAAAACAGTATATAATAAATAAAACAAGTGTGAGGTCAGGACCCTGTGCAGGCCAACCAATAAAAAGTGGCTGGGACAGTAAGCCCTGTGCAAGTATCACTACTTATTATTAAAGAAATAGGCCACCAAATCAATACAGACAAATAATTCAAAGTATAGCAGAGTATAAATGGTGACTTGTTGTGTCGATCCCTCGCAAATCCAATGATCAGTGACTTTTGTGCTCCCCCGTTTGGGTCCCCACTCACCAGATGTCGGTACCCCCAGGGGGCAAACTGCGGTTGGTGATAGTAACTCGATCACTCCTGTGGTGCAGTGCTTTATGTTGAATCCTGTGCAGTGCAGCTCCTCAGAGATTTAAACCATTGGGGGTATAGCCCGGGCAGCAATGAGGATGTCACTCAGAAATGCAAAAAAGGGAGGTCCACATAGCGTGATATGTTATAAAAAGTATACCTTATGGTGGATTATATATTAGAGAGTAGGGAATCCACTGGAGCCATTACCCCTTACCATGTAGGGCAACCTAAAAATGCAATATAATGCCTTGAAGAAAGGTAGAAGTGGTCTTTACAAGAGATTGTTGGTATTAGTTGCTGTATTCTGTGATAAAGGCCAGATCCATGGTAGGTGCTTGATGAAGCTTTTTCTTGTTGGGCAAAGCTCCCCTATCCATCTCACGAATGTTAATTTTCGGTTTCGTCAGCACCTATGCTTTTGGGCTGCATTTCCACTGGTGCAACTCCAATGTCGCCTGATTCAGGGTGCGATTTTGAAATGCAGCTTTAGTGTCACTGTGGTGTGGCTTTGAATGCGTTTTTGATCCAGAAGTCGCATCAAAATGGTGCAGGTACCTTTATCGGTCACTGCAGCATTGAGCCACATAGATGGGAATGGGTGCTGTTGAAATCAATGGGCTGCGATTTGTAATGCGACTTTGTGTCCAAAGTCGCATGGCAAATCGCATCAGTGGAAACGGAGACTAAATCACACTGAATTATCTGGATGTATGTGAATCTATTCCTCTGTTTAAGCAAATAACTGGGGATTGTAAGCGGTGTAATTGAATCTGGAAACACTGGCTATATTGTAACTGCTAAAAAAATCATAGTGTAATTAGGTGTTCGTCAGTTAAAATTGCCTCCTGTAGTACCAGCCACCATAGGGTCTAATCAAGCTTAACGCTTGGGAAGCCCTGTGGTACAGTAAGCATTTATTTTAGAATACTTTGGAAAGTCCGCGGGGAGGTTGAACCATTTGGTTTGGAAAATCTCCGGGCTAATTTTTTGAAGGACTATAATCAGTACATGGATTGTTCTGGCAAGTAGTGAAAAAAAAGAGGTAAAGGTGGCAGGTGCAAGCCCTGTCAACCCAATCATGTCAAAGTGTAGCTAGCTTTGGAATAAGCGACCTATAAGGTTTGCGGGATCAGCCCAAGGTCCTTCGTCCGTAAAAGGATGGGAAATCAAATCGCTTCAAAATGTAAGTCTGACCGTAGGGAACCTTACCACTTGACTCTGAAGGAAGAAATGATTGATAAATATGGACCTTGGGTTGTGAAATATATAAATGATGGGAATCGCTAGACTGGAAACGGTATTTTTAAGAAAAATGAGAGATGCTTGGAGGGCAAGGATGGTAGGATAACAGAACTGATGAGGTGAGTATTTTTAATAAGGACAGCCACGAACAATTCACATCCCCAGAGAAGTGATAAACAGAGGTTATGGGTTTAAGTAGGATATAGAACATGCGGATCTGTGTAAGGTCTTGAGGTCATATTTGACCTAGCTAAGTGTGTCGTGCGGAAATGTGTGAGATCCATGGATTGTGAGGTTGTGTGTGATGGTATGATGATTTGTTTTACTTTTTTTTCCAGGTTTGTGAGAGTGTACTTCTGTAATGGTGAACCGAAAAGGGCATTTACTAAAAGTTGTTTGTTTTTTTACAGAAGGTTCTGCGAAAACGGTGTGATGAAGTATTATGATTGGTTAATAAAGGGTACCATTAAAAGGTTTATTACAAGTTGCTAATTTTTTTTCTCCTCCCACCATGGTGAATACATTTTTTTGGGGGGGAATTATTGGTATACCATAAAACGAAAATCCATATGGCATTAATATGTATTATAGTAATACATATTAATGAAAATTGAGCTCAACAATTTTTGGTATTTTAAAAAAAGGTGCACGGTTTATCTAATATAATGTAATGTATATTTGTGTTGCATATGCTAATGTCTTGGTACAGGTATATAACCATTGTTTTTTTTGTTTCCAGGTTAAGAAAAAATTGAATGTTTATTACTAACTTTTATCTTGTGTTTAATCCCTCAGATACATCGATCCATCGATAACTGGGTTTTCAGGATTTCAGAATAAGAGGAAATCTTTATGTTGGTCAGTCGGTCGGGTTTCACAAGGTTTAGGTTTTCATGACGATTATCTAGTTGGAACGTCTAGTGGTCAGTCCATTTGGCTATGTTTTTGGACCACCTAGTGGGGGTTACATGTTCGGATCCACTGAATAGCAGAACCAACTAGCTGAAGTCTGCGTATTATTTTTTTTATGAAAGGTTGAGTAAGACTGCAGGGGATAATTGGCACTCTAACACATATATTAGGCTAAGTAGCATTCAGGGGTGCCACACTTAGTGTTAAAAGGGTTTTGGGGTATTCTCCAGAGGTTGAAATGGATCGGCCATAGATCCGGGGCATATCTGTTTTCTTATTACCGAAGATCAGCCATGCTGACACGTGTAGTTCCATAGACTGCTTAAACTCCCCCCGCTGTTAAGCTTGGCGGTACAAGGTTGCATTGCCTTTTTATTTTTTCTCCTAGAGTTTATTTTTGTCAGCTGCGGTGGCTAGTTGTTACCAATTGCCTAATGAATAGCTGTGTGTGTCCAGGCACACTGGTCGGCTCGTGTATTCCCTACTGTTCAGTGATCCCGGCGCCTCAGTGCTACAAGGGAATTTTCTTAGTCTATTGGTCTGTTGTGTCTGGTAGCACCCGTTGCCTTGACCTGGATACACATTATGCAATTCTTGTTTTCCAGTTTCTTTTAGATTTACCGGCAGACATGTAGTACGAGGGCCTGCCTGGTGACATACGAGTTGGAAGTGCAAAGGTTTGGCCTCGTATTGTATAGTTTTGGGTTGAGTCTGGAGAAAAGGTGTGCAGGAAGATTGTATGGGGTGATACCAGCTCTTGGCTGTTCCAGGGGCCCTCACTTCCGATATATATGTGGGCATGCAGTATTCTCCTCAGTTAATATCCATAGAGGTCCTTCCTGTCCTAGATTACTTGTGTACCTTAACTTGTGGTCTGTGACTTGCATGCCAAGAATATCAGTGCCCCAGGGTGGCACTAGACTCCTGTCTTTCATGAGAGTCCTGTCTGAATGGTGAAGGCAGTTTGTTTTGTAGGGGTGAAGGATAACAGTCTAATTACTGAATTGATAGAGGAGGGAGAAAGTGTGCAGCCTCTATGAGGGATCGGGTGTACCTGGTGGCAGGTGGTTTTCAATCCGGGTATCCAGACTATTTCCCATACTAAAGAGAGGCTCAATGGCGACTGTCTTTGGAGCGGGAGGTGGGTCATTGGGTACCGTAATCACTATAGAGCTGGAGATAATCAGGAACACATTGGGAGGCCCTGGGCTACATATCAGGGAAGGGTTAGGTAAATCCAACTCGTTCTATTCTCATCCCTAAGGGCAGAGATGGAACTTTGGGCATGGACAGAACTTTGTGCATATATCACAGTTAATTTGGGTACTATCCTATCAGACTGTACTGGGTTACACCCTGGAGTCCATCCTGTTCTGAGGGTTGGGAGTCCAGACAGGAATTGAAAGAAATGTTGGAATGGGTGACTAGTATGACATAAATGTATGTGGTGCAGGTACTCAGGAGACTGGCACCTATGCATAATAGGGTGTCTGTTGGCCAAACTAGAGGGTGCCAGGTGATACATCAATGGGGTGAAAACTTCCTCGTAGAGGCTGTGTCTCAAGCTTAGCAATCCTATAAAGAAGCTTTCGGTTACTGGACATGGGAGAGGTACACCTAATTGATGTCTCACCTGAGAGGTTGAATCCCTGCACAAGTAATGCCAGTAACTACATACAAGAACATGTCCTGTTAAAGCGGAGCTCCACCCTTTTTTTCAAGTTTATACCATTCTATTTAACACTGCCCCCTTAATTACATTTGCCATGTTTTTTTTTTTTGAAAACTCACTGTGTTCTTGCCGTGAGTTTATTACTGCCGCCGCGGCGGCAGCGCTGCTATGCCTCCTGGGAGATGTTTGTCCTCGATCCCAGGAGGCTGGGCTGAAGTATCGCGGGACTTCGGCCGCAGCTGAAAAACATCTCGAGCGAGTCTGCTCACACTCTGCAGTGCACTGAAGCCATAGCTGAGCATCTGTGATAGAGGCAGCCTGAAAAACATCTCGAGCGAGTCTGCTCACACTGCACTGAAGAGGAGCTTGCGATGGCATATAGAGCTGGCTGCTGTGACTCTGCGGTAAGGTGTGGGGGTCCTGTCTCTGCGGTGCAGGGGGGGAGTGCTGCTGCTATATGCCATCGCAGGCTCCTCTTCAGTGCAGTGTGAGCAGACTCGCTCGAGATGTTTTTCAGGCTGCATCTATCACAGATGCTCAGCTATGGCAGCGTGTGTGTCTATCTCCTCCAGTGTCTGTGTGACCAGATACATTCCCTCCCCCCCGCTCCCCAAAAAAAAAACAGCTGCTTCCCATCGTCCTGGCTGGAATCAGCCAGGACGATACAGGAGGAATTAACCCTTGTCTGACCGCAGGGAGGCTGATGCCTTCAGAGATTCAGACATAGCATCAGTTTCCTCATCCATGCCCTTATACACAGAGACCTGCCCAGCAACACTTCATTCATTCACATTCTTACACAAGGCACCGCTGTCATTCACTCCCAACACACCATCAGTCTTGTGCGAAGCACCCCCGGTGTCTGCTGCTGCTACAGGGAAGCTGCACATCGCCTCCAAGGCTGATGGTAGGGAGAAGATGCTTGGTAAAGTTTGTGCCATCACAGGAAAATAAAAAAACCTTGCACCTCCACTGCACATTGATTCATAAAGTCTTCACGATATGATTGTGGCTGCTTAGTATTCACATAAATACTTTTAAAGTGTTGTTACATTTGACTTGATAATGTCATTTAAATGTGACAGCTTTCCTTCAAAAGGATTCAAAATGTGACCGCGTCCCATCAGTAGAGTCTAAAAGCAATAATGTCCTATCAATAAAGTCAAAATGTGGCAGCATTCCATCAGAAGAGTCTAAAAGACTTGTGCAGCACTGAGCGTGTGCGAGATCTGCAAGGCTGAAATCCAGGAAGTCATACAGTCTGGCTTTATGATGCCCACACTTAAGATGGCCCCAGTCAATTTCTATTTTATAAAGTATCTAATTGCTGTAACAACCTAACAAAACGGACCTTAGTTTACAGACTAACTTTACTAGAATACATTAAGCTTGTGTATTACAGGGGTATTTATATTTAAAAAGTGAAATTGTGGCCGGAACTCCGCTTTAAATAAAGGGAATACACACGGGCTAACAGGGTACAGTATGCCTTCACCGCATGGCGCTGCAGCATCTCACAGTGGTTGATAAGACTATTACCCTGTATGTGCTGAGTATACACTGAACCAAGTGATTGTTAAGTGACCAGTGGCTTTCTCCCAGAGATGTGCAGACACAGCATAAGGTTCACGCAGGACGCTTATTTCTGAGGAGTAACCCAACAGAGGAGGGGTGTATTCAGCACTATATAGGGGGAATAGGAGCTGGGATGGGTGTTAGTAATAGAGTGGACAGCGGTCTCCTGAGGAACAGACCCGCAGCCATGGCTTCAGACAATAAGCACGGCTTTGTTGCTCAGAGAGATTGGTGACAGTTGTGACAACATGCAACAAAGTTACATAATTACCCCAGTTTAATATGGCTCACAATTTTATCGACCATGTTAAGAGGTTGGAAGAGAGTGTGATGGGGTATAGGACAAAAATATGTCATTGGCTCTGGCGTACATGCAGGGGCAGGCGGAGTTATTGACCAGTATCAGGCTGATTGTACAAATCTCTGTATGCCTGAGGAGTTCGCATCACTACTCAGTAAGACTTTGACAAAACTCGTTGCTTACACTAATCCAAAATGGTAGTCAAATGCCAGGATGGGCTGTACTGGTTTGGATTGTGAGAGATGAGGTGCTGTATGATCCCATATACAGAAGTGCAGACTCGGTCTGTAGATATGTTGGCATCAATGAGCTTACTGACTGGGGATTCTATCTTGGTGCATGTGGGGCTAAGTGACCCACATATGATCATAGGGTACGGAAGCTGAGAGCAGGTTGATATTTCCCCCTGTCAGAAGTGTGACCACGATGTCTTGTGCATTCCAGGTCAATACACGGTGGTGAAGGAGGAATGTTGGGAAGGTATTTCACTGTGGGTTCTGGATGGGGAAATCATTGCGGGGGAGGAAACACCTAGGTATAATTTAGGACATGGGCGAGTTTTGTTTCTTTGTCCTAGAGGATACCGATGGGGTGGGTTCCTTGAACCTACCAGGTGGTAGTGGGGCATGGTCACTGAAATCAAGTCACAGGGATGAAGTTGTTGTGGGTTTTTTCATTGTTTCAATGGTATATGTGCTATTAGACTCAATACCAAATGCCGGGGTACTGGTGCTGGTATCACATGTCTAATCATGCACTGTTGTCAGCACTAGGTTGAATTGTACTCAGCTGGGTAAACTACTTCGGGGAGTCTATTGTACCTATTCTCTTGTCCTTGGGATAGATATAGACGGAACCCCGGGTTACACCCCGAGTTGCCCTGAAGAAAGGTTTTTATAGCAAACCTGACAACCCCTTTGCACTGAAACTTCCGTTGGGATTCGCGGAGGAATTAAAAGTTAGGTAGTTAAACTTTGGGCAACAGGATTTAAATGGTGCCAACAGTTTGTGGAAGGCGTGAATAAAAAGGCCAGTCTCAAGGGATTTATAAGCTAAGGGGAGGGGGTGGAACAAATATAATAACTGCTGGGAATTATCGGACATGGAGCTGGTTGAGAGAACATTTTAGGTGGAGGTGGGGTAGGCTTCCTGGATAAAATATTTTTTTTTTGGACACCTAGGTGTGGAAAGGGTAGCGCCTGGCTGGACATATGGGGGGTGGGATATTCCCCTATTAGAGCAAAGAGAGACCTAATAGATACTGCCTTAGGAGCAGGAGGTGTTGCCCTGAGTAGCCTAAACACAAGGGATTTAGAGGTACTCAGAAACAAGCTAGGTAGGTTGGCACAGCAGGTTGGGGAAGGGGTTGAGGTGCAGCTAGATGTGAATCATATTCTTGAAAATCTACAACATGCTCATATTGATGCTACTGCCTCATTGTCTGAGATAATGAAACAGAAGTTCCCCGGACAGATAGCGGGCTACCGTGTTAACCCCCCCCCCCCCCCGAGTCCATCATGATCTGATGGTGTCTGAGTCTGAACAACCTCAAATGATTGATACTGGTGGGTGCTGGAGAAAGGAAGGGGTGGTGTTATGTCAAGGGAAACAGGATAGGATCATGAGACAACAATGCTGACACAAGGAAGGGTCTTGTCTCCTGGATGCCGAGGAATTGTCCCAACCTTATGTAAAATACTTGGGCCAAGGGTATTGGTGCTGGTATCGAATGTCCAATGATGCCCTATATTCTGCCTACGGGTTGAACTGTACTCAGCAGGGTACATTACCTCAGGGAGTCTACTGTACCTCTTCCCCGGTCCTGGGAATAGATATAACTGAGACACGTGTGTGTGTGTATATATGTATATCCATTTTTTTATTTTTATTTTTTTTAGTCATTTTTTTATTTCTATTTTTTATTCATTTTTTTTATCCATTACAAGTTTTACTTTTAATTTTTATACATTTTTTAAAAATTTTGTAAAAGTTATTTTTTATTCATTTTTTTTTTCTCTTTCGGTTTTATTTCAATTGTTATTCATTTTTTAATACATTTTTTCATTGCTCATTTTTTATTTTTGTCAGTTTTATTTTTAATTTTTATTATTTTTTCTCTCATTTTTCTCCCTGAAGTGTTATGGTTATAATTTTTTACTATAAAGTTTTTTAAAGTTTTTTTCATTATTATTTTTTTTTCTTTCCTCTCATTTCATTCAGGTGAGAAAAGTTCCAAAAGGTATGAACTTTGTCCACCTAAAGGGGGGGAGTAGTGCATAGACCTGGAAGAAAAAATAAATAATGCATTGTTCTTTTAATTGCCCTTTTGTTAAGAGAACTATATTATTTTTTATTATTATTATTTGGTTTGGGGAAAAGCCTCTAATTTTTTTTAGTAATAAGTACACTTAAGAATTTGACTAAATTCAAAAAGTGTTTTGGCAACCATTGTTTAGTCTCTCCTTTTTAATATTTAAATTTTTTAAGTTTTCAACCCGACTTGTAAATTGTTAAGTAACCATGGTCATGTTCACCTGTTGGTTACCAGTATGAGAGAGGAGTCGTTTTTAACGGGACAATATTTTTTTTTTCTCGCTGTCAGCTAAAGCTGGCAGGGCAACTATGTATTAGTTTTTTTGGATACCGATTCAATGCTCTTTAACAATCTAAAGTGGAATGTAAACTGGAGATCTTGGTTGGAGCAGCATTAAATCTGTAGTTTTTATTTTTTTATGTTTATTATTTTTTTCTATTTTCCTTATTCTTTTTCATTACTCACCTCTCTTCCTTTCCTCCTTTAATATTATGCTCTCTAAGTTTTTATTTTTGGCTTCTATCATACATCTTCTCAGGATAATGTAACTAGGACATCAGTCATATCATTTTGTTTTTAACCACTTCCCTACCGGCCCATAGTAAAATGACGTCCACAAAGAACCTCTGCCGTTCAGAGTGGACATCATATGACGTCCTGGGCTTTGTGGGGGGGATATCTGAATGATGCCTGCAGCTAGAGGCATCATTCAGATATCCTTCTCTTGTGCCGGCGATTCTGCACAACGTAAGAATGATCATAGCGGCGGTTCCGCCGCTAGATCGTTCTTACAGGCGGCGGGAGGGGACATCCCCCCCTCCCGTCGCCATCCGGTGCTTCTCCGGGCTCTCCCGTGCCATCGGGGGCCCGGAGAACGAATCGTCCGGCGCTCGCAGGAAGCATAGAGATGACTGGTGACCAGATGGTCACCAGTCATCTCTATGACCGTCGGAGGACCCGGGCGCGATGTGATGACGTCACGCCCGGGTCCCTGTAAGTAAACAAAGCCGCGATTGCGGCTGCTAAGCAACGGTAAACATGAGATCTGTGAATTTTTTTTCACAATCTCATGCTTTCAGGCCTGGAGGAGAGATGTGGGGTCTTATTGACCCCGCATCTCTCCATAAAGAGTACCTGTCACACACATTCCTATTACAAGGGATGTTTACATTCCTTGTAATAGGAATAAAAGTGATAATAAAAAAAATAAAATAAAATAAAAAAGTGTAAAAAAAGAAATAAATATGTAAAAAAAAAAAATATATATATATAACGCCCCTGTCCCCAGTAGCTTGCATGCAGAAGCGAACGCACACGCAAGTCCCGCCGACATATGTAAACGCCGTTTAAACCACATATGTGAGGTATCGCTGCGTGCGCTAGAGTGCCAGCAACAATTCTAGTACTAGATCTCCTCTGTAAATCTAAACTGGTAACCTGTAAAAATTTTCAAAGCGTTGCCTATGGAGATTTTTAAGTACCGAAGTTTGGCGCCATTCCATGAGTGTGCGCAATTTTAAAGCGTGACATGTTAGGTATCTATTTACTCGGTGTAACATAATCTTTCATATTTTACAAAAAAATTGGGCTAACTTTACGGTTTTGTTATTTTTTTAATTCATGAAACATTTTTTTTCCAAAAAAAAGGTGTTTGAAAAATTATTGCGCAAATACCGTGCAGAATAAAAGGTTTCAATGACCGTCGTTTTATTCCCTAGGGTGTCTGCTAAAAAAACATATATAATGTTTGGGGGTTCTGCGTAATTTTCTAGCAAAAAAATGATGATTTGTACATGTAGGAGAGAAGTGCCAGAATTGGCCCGGTATGGAGGTGTGTATAAAAGCCCTGTATGGAAGAGGTTAAGGCGCGTGAGCATTCCTGCCCGCCAGTGCCATATAGTACACCCATTTGAACAAAGTATCCCTGGACATCCAGGTTTTCATGTCTTAAAGTAATTCTACCTCCCCTAGTCTACCTACGGCTTTATAGTCATAAAAGCCACCCCACTGCTCCTGTCTGACATTCCTCCAATAACTGTACACTGACGTTCTCCTTTCTCCTTTTGTATTCATACATGACTGTCCGGAGGCCCACCCAACCACCACCTGAAGAAGCAACAACAACCAAGTCATTCTTTTTAAAACAAACGTGCCACGAAGAAGACTCTCCTGAACTTTCCTTCATCATGCTGAAAAAGTGCTGTCTCGCAGTCCGATCCAATTGTGACAATCATAACACCAAATTTCCAGGATACAGGACTACATATGTAAGGATCCCGCCATCAATGTTGGAGTTCCACTCCTCCAATGCAGAGGGGTGATGAAACATTGCAGTACAGACACTCATGGTTCGGATCTGAAGTCTCAAAGGCACCAGGACTGTCTCAAGTCTACATTGATGAGTTACGGCGAGTTCAAGAAAGTAAGAAACCGCAGTGGTGGTGGGGGAAGGGTCGGGGCTTCTGGGCCATTGTGAGTGGGTACCGGATCATTGAAGGAGGACATAAGTTCAAGAATGAACTTCAGGGGGGAGGATTATTTGAATACAGAACGCTCTGAGGGCTGTGAGTACATTCAGGCTGATCGTCGGTCCGTCGTGACCACTAGCTCACCTGGAGAGGAGATTGGGAATACCTTTGTTTTGTGGTGATTCACTGCTTGGTTAAAGAGTTTGTTTGTGAGTGCATATTTTGAAGAATTTTTTGCATGGTGTTTTATTAAAACTGCTTTGTATTCGGTATTACACTATTGTGCACTTTTTTTCTTCAGTATCTATGTGGAAACATTTTTGGACTGCACTATTTGGAACGGATTCCTTATCATTATATCTGAGTGGTCCTGTTTATGCTTTTATGACAAAACACGCAAGTGTGAGGCCTATTGTTCTGGTGAGTGCGTATTTCTGAAGGGTGGAGGATTCACTGAACACTTTGGTGTGGTGGAAGATTTTGAAGATCCAAAAGGAATCAACACTTATGAACTTTATAATTATCACTGTTAAACACTCATTAAGTTTCACGGGTTCTAGATGTACTAATTTATCCGCCTTATCCTCTCATTGGCTGCTAGGAAGAAGCGGCTCTGCCTGGACTCCTCTGGCGCCACCTGACGGCCAGGGATGGCACCACATCCCTGGAACGCAGACTAGCACACAGATCAATCCAGATTTGGCAACAGCCAAATTTAACACAATTAGGAATGAGAGCAACTTATCTTTCTCATTCTCCCACTATGTACAGTACAGTACAGTACATATGTACAGTACAGTACAGACACTCATGGTTCGGATCTGAAGTCTCAAAGGCACCAGGACTGTCTCAAGTCTACATTGATGAGTTACGGCGAGTTCAAGAAAGTAAGAAACCGCAGTGGTGGTGGGGGAAGGGTAGGGGCTTCTGGGCCATTGTGAGTGGGTACCGGATCATTGAAGGAGGACATAAGTTCAAGAATGAACTTCAGGGGGGACTGTGGTGGAAAGTTTAAATTTACCAGGGGAACCAGGGCAAAGAAGAATGTATGTTTTACTGGACTGGTTCAATTTTGTGATAGGACAAATTAATAGCTCAGCTGTACTTTAAGAAATTACTTCTTCCTGGTAAAGGTCCAAGGTGATAATAAAGGCTCACAGCAGGGGCCCTTTGCATACTGGTGTGACTACGCTTCAAAGGATAGGAAGTGGCCACCTGTATATGTGAGTGAGTGATCACAAGGGAAGTTGGTATGTGTCAATTATGCAAACTCCCAATTACATCCGTTGCCACAGGAGGTTACTGGGTGGGGGGTCCTTATCGGTCATACTGAAAAGACACATAAGTCAACCAATCGTATCCGCGGGAAACTTGAGTTTTGGAGGGAGAAAAATGCAGGCTCAGGGGTATAAAAAAAACAGTCAAGTCAGTTCTGAGAAGTAGAGCAGCCGTGTATGATGTCCTGAGGTAGACCAGTCTGGTAAAGTAATCTCTCTCTCCTCCCCCCCTTCTCCCCTTCTCCCTCTCTCTCTCTCTCCTTCCCCCTTCTCCCCTTCTCCCTCTCTCTCTCTCCTTCCCCCCTTCTCCCTCTCTCTCTCCCCTTCTCCCTCTCTCTCTCTCTCTCTCCCCCCTTCTCCCTCTCTCCCTCTCTCTCTTCTCTCTCTCCCCCCCCTATCTTAAGATAGGGCCTAAGATTAATCTCTGTAACTTTTCCTTTCCTATGACTTGTCATTTCTTACTGAGGTATCCATTTTAGCCGTCTTACTGTTTGTATAATTGTGTGCCTTGGATATTATCTTGGTTTTAAAGGTGTTATCGGCTATGTTATGCTTGTAAATATTGGAGTAATACCAGTTTCTTCTCTGTATCAATAAATGTAATATTTTTTTCTTTTTCGCAGCGCTATTCTTTGTTTTTAATTTTTATATAGGCAAAAAGGTTTTCATAGCTTATTTTAATTATTTACGTGAGATATTAATATTTCTATGAATCGCTGATTTTTAATTATGTACGTGAGTTATTAATCTTTCTATGACAAAAGCAACATACACACCAAACAACAGACACATGCTTACATACATACACACACACACACACACACATGTAGCACTACCCCCTCAGGAGCCGCTGGTTGTTTTGGAATCGGCAAATTAAGTTACCTGTAATCGTTGTCTAGGGGTGATAGTTGTGAGTAGAGCAGTAAACGAATGTCCAATCAGCGAAGTAGGTTTTCTGAATGCTTTATTTTATGGCCCAACACGACCAACATCAACAGGAGGTAGGACAGGAAAGGTTGATGAAGTAAAGAACTGTGTGGTATCAGGCTTGGATGAAAGAGAAAGCAATCCTGCTTTTAGCAATAGTAGTACAGTTCGTCGCCACTCTAGCCAGAGTGGGTGAAGTGCCCCCGGACAGACTCCTGCCACGAGTCTGGCAGCCGAAGTGTCACTTTAAGAATGCTGGGAGGAGCAGGTCTCTGCCACAGACCTGGCTCTGGTGGGCCTCTGCCACAGGCCTAGTACTTGGATGAGCTAAATAGATGAGCTTATCCTCCCAGTGAATTTGCGCTAAGGTCACCGGTTGACAGTTGAAGTGTACCTGTCAATGTCCTGGTCACCAGATCCCCGATGGTTCGTTCAAGTCTCTCAGACAACCTGCCTCCGGGTTCTCCTTGAGCCGATCCCCCACCGCACAGCACATAGCTTGGGATCTCTTCAGTAGAGCTGGTGACCCAGTAAGTCACTGGGACCCCTGGTAGCATCAGTCACCCAAGGCCATGAGGGCCCAGAGTCAGGAACTCCGCGTTGCGCGCGACCCCAGGCCAGGTAGGCCATAGTGGTGGGGCCCGCGATGTGCGCACACCCTAAAGATGGGTACCGCACCTGGAACCAGGAACCCGCGAAGAACCAAGAACAACGGCTTCCGCCACATAAATACTCCCTCCCAGCATGCACAGCAAGGCTCAAATCCTCTCAGGGCTGAAACAAATAGGTAATTAAGAGAAAGCCGCCCACTTAACTAACCACCACTGCGCTCGACTGGAGAGAAACCTAAACGGTGCTAGCTGCTGCTGTTAAATGCATAAACTGTGACAAAATTAATATATGTATAGTGACACCTACCCGTAGAAAATGTGTCAATAAATATATTAAGCAGCGCTTAAATGAATCAAAATATAAACTTCACATATGTAAATATAATCTACACATATATAAATATAGTTGTGAACAAAGCACCTTATATGTGAATATAAAGTAAAATGATGATAAGGCGGATAAATTGGTACATCTAGAACCCGTGAAACGTAATGAGTGTTTGATCCAATTACACGTGATAAATTCCTTTATGTCAAACGTGTTTCCGTCACTTCCTGTCACTTGTTGTTTGCCTCTGTTTTGTATTTTGACTGTTCGACAGCAAATACATTTTCTACATGAATAGAAGCCTTTTAAAATCAATTTTCAAAAAACGCTGATCAGGTGGATCCAAAATTTTACGGACAACCCGATCACCAAAATTCGGTGCTCCTCTATAGATGAATCGTGGTTCATCTGAGTAGAGATAGACATGTTTGCATGACCTCGGTAGCAAATGAATTCCATCAAGATGGGTAAACTAAGCATTGTTAATAAAACAGTTCAAATCTACCTCTATATTGAGTCCCCTAGGGAAAAGACATTTCAAAAGGAAAATCCACTGTGTCTCACGTTGCGAAAGATCCCTAACCCTATTAGATCCCCTCCAGGCTGGATACACACAATCAATACCATAAAATTGGGCAAGGGTGGGATCCTGATTGTGTTTTTCTTTAAAAAAAAATTCAGGGGGAACTTGGGGGAACTCAGTTCCACCACCTCTGGCTCAGACCCTTTGGTGCCCGCTCACCACAATCACTTGTAAACACAGAATTCTGGTTTCTGTGTTTACAAGTGACAGCTCTGAACTCTGGGCCAGATTCACAAAAGAGATACGACGTCGTATCTCTGTTTCTAACTATGTGGCTGATTCATAGAATCAGTTTCTCATAGATAGGCAGAAGATCCGACATGTGTAGGGGACTTACACTGTCGGATCTTAGGATGCCGTACCGCGGCCGATGCTGGGGGCATTTCTCGTTGTAATCCAGCGTCGGGTATGCAAATTAGCACTTACGGAGATCCACAAAGCTTTTTCCCTTCGTTAAGTCGCCGTAAGTTTTAGTTTGCCGTCGCAAAGATAGGGTACCTTTTACAAAGTGTAAAGTTAGTACACCATGTAAAAGTGTACCCGTCTTTCCCACGTCGCTGTCAATTTTTTTTTACATTTTTTTTCCCGCCGCATCTCTTTTTTACCCGTCGCAATTCACAAAACTCGACGCAACGTAACTTCGCGCAAAGCACGTCGGTAAAATAGCGTCGGGAGCATGCGCAGTACGTCCGGCGCGGGAGCGCGCAACATTTAAATGGGACTCGCCCCATTTGAATTGGCCCGCCTTGCGCCGGACTGATTTAGGATACACCGCCGCAAATTTCCAGGTAAGTGCATTGTGGATCGGGCACTGACTGGTGTCATTTGCGGCGGTGTAACTTAAATCAGAAAAGTTACGTTGCGCCCGCTCGTTGTGAATCTGGCCCTCTGTGTATAACCACCTGAACTCTGCACTCTGTATGTAATGCAATCCTGGTATTTAATGCCCCTTTCAGACCCTTCTACTGTTTGTGAAATCTGAACGGGGTCATGGTTGAGTTCCTGCACCTATTTTCTGAGAAAAAAAGCTCTGGCTATACTTATATAAAGTGCTGAAGTATTTATGCATATGTGGTATATAAACTTAGGGTCACCCATTAAGTTATATGAATATGCTCTCTTTTAATAATTTTAATGATATTTATAATTGTTTTTGTTCTGTTTAGCCATTCCTCCGTTTTTGTGAAAGTATTATGTACTATGTTTTAATTTGGTTTGTTTAGCAATCCTACTATATAGATGGAGAATAAGGAAGCAGGAGAATGAGTAATGGTGACTCTTGGTTACTGGGACACTTGATAAGCCGGTTATCAGCTACGGGTGTTTTCACGTCAGTGTCATACGCTGTTTCCGCCCAGAAGAGATGCGCTGCATTTGTGCAACCATTGGCTGTGGGAATTCTGGGGATGTAGACGTGGGTTCCGTCAGTAGCTGACGCTCTGAACTTACGCAGCTCCCGCCCGCTGTTGCTATGATGTGTGCGCGCACTCTCCAGGCTTTTTGCATATTGATTAGAGGATTATGGATATAAGGGCGGACTTGGAACTATGTGACCAACCCCATGATTAAGTCCATCGTGACGAAACATGTCGGGGCGTGGTCACTCAGTCACTATCCAAACCTATGTGAATCGTTCAGGTGTGTGACGCATTGAGCTGACTCAGGCACCAGGAAGGATTATTTGAATACAGAACGCTCTGAGGGCTGTGAGTACATTCAGGCTGATCGTCGGTCCGTCGTGACCACTAGCTCACCTGGAGAGGAGATTGGGAATACCTTTGTTTTGTGGTGATTCACTGCTTGGTTAAAGAGTTTGTTTGTGAGTGCATATTTTGAAGATTTTTTTGCATGGTGTTTTATTAAAACTGCTTTGTATTCGGTATTACACTATTGTGCACTTTTTTTCTTCAGTATCTATGTGGAAACATTTTTGGACTGCACTATTTGGAACGGATTCCTTATCATTATATCTGAGTGGTCCTGTTTATGCTTTTATGACAAAACACGCAAGTGTGAGGCCTATTGTTCTGGTGAGTGCGTATTTCTGAAGGGTGGAGGATTCACTGAACACTTTGGTGTGGTGGAAGATTTTGAAGATCCAAAAGGAATCAACACTTATGAACTTTATAATTATCACTGTTAAACACTCATTAAGTTTCACGGGTTCTAGATGTACTAATTTATCCGCCTTATCCTCTCATTGGCTGCTAGGAAGAAGCGGCTCCGCCTGGACTCCTCTGGCACCACCTGACGGCCAGGGATGGCACCACTTCCCTGGAACGCAGTCTAGCACACAGATCAATCCAGATTTGGCAACAGCCAAATTTAACACAATTAGGAATGAGAGCAACTTATCTTTCTCATTCTCCCACTAACTTTAGCATAGTGCCTTTACTGAAGGTAAGGGGGCGCTACACACATATACAGACAGTCACATGTGCACACACACACACACATACATACAGACAGTCACATGTGCACACACATACAGACAGTCACATGTGCACACACACACACATACAGACAGTCACATGTGCACACACAGGCACATGTATAAAGCCATTTTAAAATGAATCTATCTTCTAGCTCAGTACCTTTCCAGATTCCTCATTCAGCCGGGTACTGCACTCTAGGGGGAAGCAGAGATCACAGCACACTCCTCTGCACTTTACTTTCACTTTTGAAGCCAACAGAGCTTCTCACAGTTCGACATAAGAGCAGGCTCATCTGACTGCCTTCTCTGCCGCGGCACACTGGTTGAGAAAGGCTGGTCTAGACCACCAGCCCGCTGCATGTGCATGTGCAAATGCAAAACTATGTTCTGTGGCTGTCTACATACTACAGTACTACTATACACTATACCGCACTGTGTTCTGGGTATTTGTGGAGACTTCCAGAAACACAGACTAATCTACATTGCTTACTGTGATTGGCTGAGCAACGCTGCTGTAGACTAGTCTATGTTCCGGGAAATCTCCACCCATACCCGGGGGCCGGAACACAGTGTGGTCTACTGTATGACTATGTATGTAACTCGCAGCTACATACATACACTTTTATCGCACATGCAGCCGTTGACACCTTAGGGAGAGAACTTCGGGGGAAAATGACTAGTTCTCAGGTTGAAAATAATAAAATAAAATTTTTATTATAGCATACTATGTTATATTTACAGAAACTGTAAAAAAGAATAACGACCTTCTGCCATATCTCTGTTATGGTTGTTTTTATACATAGTTTGTTGTTGTTGGGCCAAACTATGTCAGTCATTGTCTCTCTCTAAGCTGTCAACTGTATTTTCTGTATCTGTGACTGGCTACATACTACAGTACTATACACTATACTGCACTGTGTTCCAGGTATGGGTGGAGACTTCCAGAAACACAGACTAGTCTACATTGCTTGCTGTGATTGGCTGAGCACTGCTGCTTTAGACCAGACTGTAGACTAGTCTGTGTTTCAGGAAGTCTCCGACCATGCCCGGGGGCCGGAACACAGTTCAATTCCGAACGTCAAGAACGCTGTGACGTACAACACTATGATGAGCCAAGAAAAATGAAGTTCAATTATTCTGAGCATGTGTAGAATTGATTCCGAGCATGCATAGGATTTTTGTGCGTCGGAATTGCATAGAGGCGATCGGAATTTCTGACAAGAACTTTTGTTGTTGGAAAAATTGAGAACCAGCTCGCAAACATTTGTTGGACAGCAAATGTCCAATGGAGCGCACACACGGAATATCCAACCAAAAGCTCACATTGAACATTTGTTGTCGGAAATTACGATCGTGTGTATGCGGCATCAGTCTTTGGCATTTTTAGATTATTTATTTTATTTTTATGCCTATTTTTATGCCTATTTTGTATTTGTTGTTATGGTGCACTGACTGCAGTCTGCACTGCAGGATATGCTGTAGTTAACTTACTTTAATTTATTATAATTTTGTATAGTTTTTTCTTCTGTGTCCACTGTCCAATGTAGCGCCCCCCTTACTTTCAGTGCGGGCGCTACACTAAAGTTAGTGGAGAATGGAAGGGTTAGTTTTACTTCCATTCGTGATTTATGGAAACTCAGGCTGCTGCCCACTTCAGAATCGGTCCTGTAGGTCAGTCTGCGCTCCAGGGGTATGTTATCACCCCTGGGCGGCAGTTGGCGCTAGAGGGGTTCTGACAGACCCACCTTCTCCCAGCAGCCAATCAGAGGAGTTCTTCCCTTGTTGGGCATGCTGGGAGGGGGATATATCTGGGGCAGCCGCTTTTGGCGGGTTGTTCTATGCCGGGCCCAAGTTCCAGGTGCGGTACCCACCTTCAGGGTACGTGCATCCATGGGCCCCGCCACCGTGGCCTGCTTCGCTGAGGTTGTGCACCATGCAGAGCCTCATCCTGACATTGAGAGGGGCCCCAGCGACTTGCTGGGTCCCAACCTTCTGTTGAGAGGATCTTAAGCTGGAGGCTGTGCGATGGGGGGATTGGCTCGGGGGAACCTAGAACTAGAGGTTGTCCAGGAGGCCTAGACGAACCATCGGGGATCCGGTCACCACACCATATGACAGGTATGCTCAAGCTGTCAGTGGGTGACACTGATTGAACTAACTGGGAGGATTTGCTCAAATTGATCTCACAAATCCCAAGTTGTCCGGCCTGTGGCAGAGGCCCTGAGTCAGGCCTGTGGCAGAGGTCTGTTTCCTCCCAGTGATCCGCAAGTGACACTCCGGCTGCCAGGCCTGAGATAACCGCCTGTCCGGGGGCACTTTACCCACCCTGATTGGGGTGGCGACGAATTGAGCTATATCATAGTTGCCAACATTTGAAAAAAATTTCTAGGGACACTTTGCAGCACAGCTATTAATTAATTACCACACTCACTTCCCCGAAGCTCCACCCACTCTGCATAATCTTCGCCTACTTATCAGATTATAGGGTCTACTCAAAGAGAGAATTACAGGAAATTGAAACAGGAATTTCAAACTTAAGACCACTGTAGCAGAGTTGGAATAATTCTCCCATTCAGCTGCACTACTTCTGCTTAAAGTTTAAAATTCTCATCACAATTCCCTGCAATTCTCTCTTTATTGAGTAGGCCTTTATAACACCAAATTCCCACCAACAACTATGCTGATGAATAACATTAATATGCAAAAATACTGTATGTGTAAAATTAAATAAATGGCCCTCAGAGAAATCCATGTATCGATTGTATTCCACCATAAAAACTTTCTCTCCCTCCCCGGCCCCCGAGCCTCCTGCCTGGGCAGCACTCTAGGAAAGCTTGGGGCTTCGGTCTATACAGAGGAAGCCGCATATCTGCTCTGCTCCTCCCAGGAAGTAAACAGCCGGCTTCTCTCCTCAACCTGCTGCCCGATACTGAGAGCTGTACAGCCGGCCGGGTCACCACTGGGGCCAGTACGACCAACAGGGGACAGAGGAGGCAAAGCGCCACCATTTTGTCGGTCAGCCCACTCACCTGCTGTAGAAGCGAGTGCCCTGTGAGGGGAGGAGACTTCATTCACCCCGAGCGACCCTACTGACCGTCCTTTACTGCTGTCACCCTGAGCCTGCACTCTTATCGTTGCCCGCTAGATGGCGCGCGAGCACACACACATAACATGTCTGCCTCCAGCTTCCTCATCTCTCATAGAGGCCAGGGGCGTACCTAGAGCATTTGGCACCCGGGGCGACTCCTATATCTGGCACTGGGCCCCTTTACATTACACAGCACCCTGCATCTCTGGACCCCTTTACATTACACAGCACCCTCTGGACCCCTTTACATTACACAGCACCCTCTGGACCCCTATACATTACACAGCACCCTCTGGACCCCTTTACATTACACAGCACCCTCTGGACCCCTTTACATTACACAGCACCCTCTGGACCCCTTTACATTACACAGCACCCTCTGGACCCCTTTACATTACACAGCACCCTCTGGACCCCTATACATTACACACCACTCTCTGGACTCCTTTACATTACACAGCACCCTCTGGACCCCTTTACATTACACAGCACCCTCTGGACCCCTTTACATTATACAGCACCCTCTGGACCCCTATACATTACACATCACCCTCTGGACCCCTTTACATTACACAGCACCCTCTGGACCCCTTTACATTACACAGCACCCTGCAACTCTGGACCCCTTTACATTACACAGCACCCTCTGTGTTATATCCTCTGTGTTGTGAGGGACACAAGACTCTGGTCTGGAACAATGGATGTTTATTCAGTACAGGCTGTACACTGCAACATGCATCTCAGGACAATACATATCTCTGCTTCCTACATGTGCTCTCTCTAAGATGGCTACTATGCCCCTTGACCCTTGTCATCACTGCTGGGTGGAGCCAGCCTTAAAGTGCCAGTACATGTGGAACCCTTCAAGTATAACACCTTCCATCCATCCCTAAAAAAAAAAACACTACAAAACAATAACAGGCACAAAACATTAACTGATAACTGTCCAATAACAGTCCTCCAAACACAGGAGAATTACGGGACTTCAAGCTTCCAGGAACAGTTGTTGGGTTAATATGTCATCGGATCACTTCCGTCGGCCCCTTCGAAAGTCTCGTAACCGCTCTTGCAACTGAAACCGGTCAGGAGGGTGACAGTGTCGTTGAGGCCGGGCATCCAGCGATTCGGGACCGGAGGAAACAGGGCTGGTCGGAATGGGTACCGGCGGGGCCAAGAAGGAATCCCCCAGCTCAGAGGGTAAACAGACCTCCGGACCAGAGCTGAGTTCAAAAGTTCAGAGTCCCCACAATCATCAGTCTCTGTGCATCCTGATTCGCTGGGAGCAGATCCTTGAGATACTGGTGGTTCAGCTGGCATCAGGGATTCGGGCAGTTTGAGAACGAGGACGCAGTTGGTCCGCATGACGTCTGCAAATGGAACCATCTTCCAGGCGGACCTTGTACATCTTGGGTCCCAAGGTCTCTGCAATGACAGCAGGAAGCCAACGGGTGTTGGAAGCCCCATAAGATCGGGCCCATACCTTTTGTTGGGCTGTGAATCGGGGGAGCTCGTTGTGTTTGACCATCTTGTCTTGGGACTGTAGTACATGTTCCTGGACTGTTTGAGGGCGGAGCATATCCAAAACAGTCCATGGCTGCCGCCCCCGAAAGGAGTTCTGCTGGAGTTTTCCCAGTGGTTGCATGTGGTGTGTTTCTGTAAGCAGAAAGGAAGGAGTCCAGCTGCTGGGGTGACAGGGACTGTTGTTTACTTGCAGCCACTGTAGCTTTGAAATAGCATTTAAAAGTCTGCACAAACCGCTCTGCTTGACCATTTGTAGCCGGGTGGTAAGGTGCGGTCAACTTGTGCTTGATGTTGTGGGCAGTCAGAAAACGCTGAAACTCCTGACTGGTGAATTGTGCACCGTTGTCTGTGACGATTTCTCTGGGGTATCCAAACTTAGCAGCAAGATGTAACAGTATGGAAACCGTTGCCTTAGTCGTTGGCTGAGTAACAGGAATGACCTCAGGCCACTTTGAATGGGCGTCCACTATGATCAAGAAGGTGTGTCCTCTGATCGGGCCTGCAAAGTCCAAGTGTAGGCGAAACCAAGGAACCGTGGGCCAAGTCCAGGGCTGGACGCACCCTCGAGGAGGGTCTATTGCCGTTTGTGCACATCCAGCACAAGCATTCACTTATGTTGTGATATCTGAGTCTAGGTTTGGCCACCACACATAGCCTCTGGCCTTTTGTTTCATACGTGTGCTCCCGGGATGACCAGTATGTAGCAAGTCCAGAATGCGTCTCCGGAGGGTCTGTGGAATGATCACTCGCCATAGTCTCCCCATAAAACACAGTTGCCAGCCACAATTAATTCCATACGCCTACGGAAATAAGGTTCATACTCTTGTGTGACAGTTGCAGGCCAACCGGACCGAACCCAGGATAGTATTGTTTTCAGAAAGGTATCCTTGTTTGTATGGGCTGTTATCTCCCCAGAAGACAAGAAGGACATGCTGGTGTAACGACAACTCTTGACCAGTGGAGAAGAGTCCATGGACCTCCCTGTCAGTCGGGACATAGCGTCCGCATTAGCATTGGCATCATTCATCCTGAATTTTGTAGCTGTATGCCCCCAAGAACAGGGCATAACGTTGGAGGCGGGCCGCAGTAGTCTGGGAGATGCCTTTGTCAGGGCTAAAGATCTGAAGGAGTGGTTTATGGTCCGTCAGTATGGTGAATTCCCTACCATACAGGCAAAGATGAAACTTCTTAATTGCCCATATCAGCGAAAGTGCCTCTTTGTCAATGTGTGAGTAATTGCTTTCTGCTTTTGTCAAAGACCTGGAGGCAAATGCCACTGGTTTTTCTGACCCATCTGGTAAGATGTGGGATAGTACCGCCCCCAGACCATAGGGTGAGGCATCACAAGCCAATGTGAGAGGCTTCTGGAGGTCATAGTGCGCAAGCATGCGTGACGCCAACAGCTTCCGCTTAGAAACTTCAAAAGCACTTTGGCATGCAGCTGACCAGTCCCATCTGGAGTGTTTCTCCAAAAGCTTGTTCAACGGAAACAAGGTGTGTGCCAGATCTGGCAGGAATTTGTGGTAATAGTTCAGCAAGCCAAGGTATGATCGCAGCTGCTGGACGTTGGTTGGGGCTTGAGCTTTGACTAAAGCATCAACCTTGGCTTCTGTGGTGTGTATACCTTCTGCATCCACAAGGTGGCCACAAAACTCCAATTTAGGCACCATGAATTGGCATTTTGCTAAGTTCACTTTCAGACCCTGTTCTTGGAGTCTCGCCAACACAAGCTCCACATTCTGCTTGTGTTCCTTGTCGGTCTGTCCTGTAATGAGCATGTCATCTAGCAGGCACTGAGTGAAAGGAATGTCCGCCAAAATCTCGTCCATTTTTCGTTGCCAAATGCCTGGGGCAGAGGCTACCCCAAACACCATCCGATTATATTCATACAGTCCCTTGTGGGTGTTGATGGTCAGAAACTTGCGGGAAGAAGGATGGACCTCAAACTGTAAATATGCTTGTTTGAGATCAAGCTTGGTGAACTTTTGACCCCCTGCAAGAGAGGCAAAAATGTCATCTACTCTGGGTAGGGGATACTGGTCTATTTCCAGTTGAGAGTTCAGTGCCATGCGGAAATCGCCACAAATGCGCAAGTCCCCATTCGCTTTCTTTACCGGTACAACTGGTGATGCCCACTCGCTGTGCTCTACCTTTGAGATGACACCTTGTTCCTCCAGCCGACTTAGTTCTGCTTCCACACCTGCTCGGAGTGCGAAAGGTACTGTCCGAGCTTTGAAGAACTTAGGCTGAGCAATGGGTTTCAGCTTGAGTCTCACACAGTCATGCTTTATTTTTCCCAACTGGTCATCAAAAATCTTTGGGAACCGCTGCTTCAGGGACACCACCCATCCCTCATTATCTCCTAATGGAATTGTAACGATGTTACAGGGACTTATGGCGATGTCTGGCATACCAAAGTGAGCAATCCAGTCTCTCCCAAATAGAGGGGGTCCCCCATTTTCTAGGATATATAATGGCAGTCTCTTTGTCTGACCCTTGTACAAAACCTTTACTTTTGCGTAACCCAGTGGGTGGAGTATCTGCTTTGAGTATGTCTGCAGTTTGATTGGTGTTGGGCGGACAGTTTTTCGGGTCTGAAGTTGTCTCCATTGCTTCTGGGTGATAACTGAAACTGCTGCTCCTGTGTCTACATCCATCTTGAGTCTCTTTCCCTCAACGGTTACATCTACAGTCATTGCGGAGGGTGCTGAATGCATATGATGTATGTCTAATCTGTGGAGCACTTCCTCATCCTCTGACTCAGATGATGATGTATATCTTCCCACCATATATGTCTTTGTCCGGGGGTTCAGAGGTTGTTTATCTTGCACCTTCTTGCTACGGCAAACTCGTTTCAGATGGCCGGTCCTACCGCAATTATGACATGTCTGATCCTTAAACCGGCAGACTTTGTAATCATGGTCTGTATTCCCACAACGGTAGCAAGCTGACTCCCGGCTTGGTGGGGGTCTGTATTTCCAGTTTTCAGCAGTTGGCTTGACTGCTGTTCTGAAAACTTCCTGCTTCACCTCTTCCCTTCTGCTCTGGGGGTTCAATTCCTCTGTATCTTCCACAGCCATTTCCATCACTGAAGCTATCTCAATTGCCTTTGTAAGGGTAAGGTCTTTCTCTGTTAACAGTCTCTTTTGTGTTGACTCACAATTCAGTCCCATGACAAACTTATCTCTCAGTGCAGTAGGTAGGTAGTCCCCAAAAGAACAGGTAGAGGCTAGTCTGCGAAGGGCGAGCACATAAGCTTTAATCTCTTCACCTGTCTGCTGCTGCCTCTGATAGAAGCAAAATCTTTCTGCAATTTCTAGTGGTTTAGGCTGAAAGTGATCCTCTAGCAGTGTCAGCAGCTCTGCCAATGTCTTAGCTGCTGGTTTTACAGGGGAAAGCAGATCCCTAAGAGTGTCATATGTTTTGGCACCAACCACTGTCAGAAATACTGCTACTTGCCTGTTGTCTGGGATGTCATTTGCACTGAAATACTGTTCCAGTCTCTCAACCCAGGAACTCCAGGATGTCTGTTCTCCATCAAACTCACTTAATGTCCCGATTAATGACATTTTCCTGCTGGGATCTGTGATTGCTTTTATCCAGGTGACAATCCACAATGTCTTTGTCTCTCTCTCTCTCTCTCTCTCTCTCTCTCTCTCTCTCAGACTAATAGACACTTTGTAAATCCCATCCTTGTCGCCACTGTTATATCCTCTGTGTTGTGAGGGACACAAGACTCTGGTCTGGAACAATGGATGTTTATTCAGTACAGGCTGTACACTGCAACATGCATCTCAGGACAATACATATCTCTGCTTCCTACATGTGCTCTCTCTAAGATGACTACTATGCCCCTTGACCTTTGTCATCACTGCTGGGTGGAGCCAGCCTTAAAGTGCCAGTACATGTGGAACCCTTCAGGTATAACACTCTGGACCCCTTTACATTACACAGCACCCTGCAAATCTGGACCCCTTTACATTACACAGCACCCTGAAGCCTTTGGGTTCACATTGGTGTCCTGGAGTTTGTCGCAGTGCTGGGGTATGCACAGTTTTTCTGCATTAATCCCCATTTTTAGCTGCAGCCCCACAGACTTCGCTTAGCTTGTGTAATTTTACAGTGTTTTCTGAAAGCACACCAAAGACGCAGTAAGGAGGACAGTTGGTGCGCTTTCAGAAAATGTTGCAAAAATGTGTAACCTAATAGAAGTCTGTGGGACTCTAGTGAAAATTTAGGTAAAAGCAGGAAAACTGCGTATACACCAGCACTGCAACTGAACCGTAGCGCATCAGTGTAAATCCACTTGAGTGCTGGTTTACATATATGCGATGCAGGAATCAATGCGATTCCTGCATTGCATGTTGCTTGTTCACGCTGTCCTTTGCAAACTGCTATGGGTGTCAATATAAATTAATGACACCCCCAGATCGGTTGGCAGATCGCAGTGAGAACTGTGAAATGGTGCAGGAATCGGATTGCATAGGTGTAAACACCCATCCAATCCGATTCCAGTGCAGACCAAAAAAGGGTTTTGGTACAAATGCAATTTCAGCCATACAGTTTGTATGGCTGAATTCTCATCGCACAGCAACAGACATTGCATGTGATCTGCACAGCAATGCGGTGCAAATCACATGCAATGTCTATGATCACACAGTAGTGAAAAGCCTGGCTAAAGGAATATGATGGGGCCAACTGTCAGTATAGGGTTAATGAAAGGCTCTGCTGGAGGACAACAGAGGAAAGAGGGGGGGGGGTGAAGGATTTGGGAGAGAGGGCAGAGTCTGAACACAGTGCTGATAAATCACTTTATGTTCCAGGATGCCCCCAGTCTCACACTAGTTCTGTTGCCAGGCTCTTTAGCTATCAGCTACTTGCTCGAATGTTCCCGCCCACACGTTCCTTTCAGACACACTGCTGAGCACGGGCTGCACGGAGCATGGACAGGACACAGAGGGGATGGAGGAGGCTGAGCCTATGCAGCCTCTTCCATTCCTGTGGGGGGGGGGGGAGTTCTCACGGAGCTGTAAGAATTTAACAGAGAGTGAGGTGCACAGTAGTGTGTCAGTCTGCCTGAGCTCTCCTTGCGCTGTCAGCATATAACATCGCCGCTGCACTACCAAGCCTGCTCTCACTGTTTCATACAGGGGAGGATGAGGGAGCCGCCTGACACCCCCCTAATGTGTGACACCTGGTGCGGTCCGCCCCCCCCCCACCCCATAGTTAGTAGTAGTTAGAGGCAGCATACATACATGCCCAAAATTAGTTGCGGTTTCATGTTAGCCGGGACTAGGTCCTATTTGACGAGACTGTCCCTTTAAAAATGGGACAATTGGCAAGTATGCTATATCATTGCTGAGAGCAGGCTTGCTCTCTCTTCATATCCTAGGCCTGATACTAAAGTTTCTCTACGCTCATCAACCTTCTCTGTTGTGTGCCATGTTGATGTTGGCCGTGTTGGGCCTTGGAATAAAGCATTGAAAACTGAATTGATGTCTGGACACTTGGGGGCAGATCCTCAAAGAAATTACGCCGGCGTATCTGTTGATACGCGGCGTAATTTCAAATTTTGCGTGTCGTATCTTTGTTTTGGTATCCACCAAACAAGATACGACGGCATCTGTGTTAGTACGCCGTCGGATCTAAGATGCAATTTTCCGGCGGCCACTGGGTGGCGTTCACGTCGTAATCCGCGTTGAGTATGCAAATTAGCTATTTCCGACGATCCACAAACGTATGAGCGGCCGTCGCATTCTTTTACGTAGTTTCCGTTCGGCTTTTTCCGGCATATAGTTAAAGGTGCTATCTGGTGGCGTACTCAATGTTAAGTATGGCCGTCGTTCCCGCGTATAATTTTGAAAATTTTAGGTCGTTTGCGTAAGTCGTCCGTGAATGGGGCTGGATGCCATTTACGTTCACGTCGAGAACAATGGCGTCCTTGCGACATCATTTGGAGCAATGCATCCTGAGAGTTTTGACGGACGGGGCATGCGCAGTTCGTTCGGGGCGGGGACACGCTTCATTTAAATGAAACACGCCCCCTACTCGCCGCATTTGAATTCCACGCCCTTACGCAGCGAGAGATACACTATGCCGCCGTAACTTACAGCGCAAATTCTTTCAGGATTCAAACCAAAGCCAAGTAAGTTACGGCGGCGTAGCGTATCTCAGATACGCTGCGCCGGTGCAGATCTTTGTGGATCTGCCCCTTGCTCTTATTTTAAAACTTACAGAAATCAACCCTAGACCAAGTCAAGAAGGTAACTCAGTAAGCTGATCCCAAACTAATCAGCGGCTCCTTCGGGGGTGAGCGCTACACCAAATTTTGTGGGTTACTTTTTATTAGTACTTACTTACATTACTGGATTGTGCTATTCTTTTATTCATAAAATTAATGATTAAGTTGAATATAAATAATATAACAAATACAACACAATTTTATATATTACATTTTTTTTTTAATTAATGTATATAAAAAGCCTATTTCGGTATTGGTGCTGTTTCAGTATCAGTTTTCGGCCTAGTGTATTTTTCATTTTCAGTATCGGTTTCAGGAACAAAAAAAACATTTGGTGCATCCCTAAGGCCCCGTACACACGGGAGGATTTATCCGCGGATACGGTCCAGCGGACCGTTTCCACGGATAAATCCTCTCGAGGATTTGCACGGATTTTGATGCGATGGAGTGTACTCACCATCGAATCGAAATTCGCGCCGAAATCCTCTGGCGATGACGTGTCGCGCCGTCGCCGCGATGATGACGCGGCGACGTGCGCAACACAGTCATATAAGGAATTCCATGCATGCGTCGAATCATTACGACGCATGCGGGGGATCCCTTTGGACGGATTGATCCGGTGAGTCTGTACAGACCAGCGGATCAATCCGTTGGGATGGATTCCAGCGGATAGATTTGAAGACATGTCTTCAAATATTTATCTGCTGGAAATCCATCGCATGGGAGAAAAATCCACGGAAACAGATCCGCTGGATTGTACACACCATAGAATCTATCCGCTGAAACCCATTCGCTGGGATTTTTCAGCGGATGGATTCTATCGTGTGTATGGGGCCTAACTCTATAACCGTGACAGAATTCTGCAGATGTTATGCCGCATACACACGGTCGTTTTTTGTGATGAAATAAAACAACGTTTTAAAAAACGTCATTTAAAATGATCGTGTGTGGGCAAAACTTTGTTTTATGTCTTCTAAAAAACGACCAAAAAAAATTTCGAACATGCTTTCATTTTTTATGTCGTTTTTCAAAATGTGTCATTTAAAATGATCGTGTGTGGGCTAAAACGACGTTTTTAAACCTGCGCATGCTCAGAAGCAAGTTATGACACAAGCTTGAATGGAACAGAGTGCCGCCGTACGTGCTGAACATAACCGTGCTTTGCTAGAGCATTTAAAAAAAACGATGGTGTGTAGGCAACGTTGTTTTTTAAAATGATGTTTGAAAAACATTGTTTTTTTTCATGAGAAAAAACAACGTTTTTTTACAAGACAAAAAACTACCGTGTGTACGCGGCATAAGGTGCAGATAGGTGCTTATATGAAGAACAGGCACCAAATCATCATACTCATGCGCAGGAGGTGTTCTGTTTTGGTTTAGCAGAGAGGGGCATGATCCGAGTGTATGTGTCAGAAGAGATGTCTACGGAGTACAGCTGCCATCTTCAGACACATATCTGTGTGCAGGCACCAGCAAATGTGCAGAAGAGCCATGGGCGCTTCTGAGAACGCGCATGCGCGAACACGAGTGCACGTTTGCGCATTTATCACCAGGGCTGGCGTCAGACGGCCTATTTAAACAAAACATCAGAGCTGACTGATTGCTGCTTGGTCTACAGCGTTTACCTGAATTCTAATTCCTGTGTGTCTGGTCTCTGCCTTCCCTGTTCCTGTTTACCCAGCATCTGTTGCCAAAACCTGCCTGTGACCTGACTACACTTTTGCCAGCTGTTTATACCTGATCTGCCTGTCTGTTGTCAACACCTGCCTGTGACCCGACTACGCATCTGCCTGCTGTCTATGCCTGATCTGCCTGTCTGTTGCAAATTCAGGCTCGTCTGATGCTGCTTCTGGCTCATCCAGCTTGCTACAGCTTCTGCTTAGAATAGTGCATCCCTGCCTGTCTTCTGCAAAGTCTGCCAGATTCTTTGCCACCTCTCCAGTGAGGCCCGGAGAGACAGGGACAAAAAGGAGATAACGGAGGGCTGGCCATGACTGGGTGGAATCAGGGCAACAAGAGGTTAAAAGAAAGGAGGTGCTCTCAGGGGAGTGGCTGTAGTCTTTATTCTGTGAAGGGGAGGAGTGATATATATAGGGGCAGGGGCAGCTCCACATGCACAGGCAGACGAGTGGGACACAGGGAGGCAGGTTTTTTTCTCTCTGCTCCCTGAAGGTAGGCCACAAGCATGGACATAGATTTATTGCTCAGTGATAGAGTCACTGACTTCCATACCCTTCATTTGACAGGCAGACGAGTGAGACACAGGGAGGCAGTTTTTTTTCTCTCTGCTCTCTGAAGGTAGGCCACAAGCATGGACATAGATTTAGTGCTAGCGCGGCTGCGGCGGCCAGTCGGGAGCCAGGATGGCTCGAATCCCAGGTGGGGGGCTTATTAGCGGAGGAGGCGTGGGGGTCACAGGCCGGATCGCAGGTGTCCCCACGCGCTCGGCGATCGCGACCGCCGGAGCGTTATTCCCCTACCCCCACCGCCAGGGCCCAGCGGCCTACTCGGAGCCCCCAGGAGGACACCGTCGCCCCCTCCGGCCAAGCGAGCACATGCTTCGGCCGGGGGGATGGCGGTCGGAATCCGCCGCTTAGTCTGGGCCCGGTGGGCGGGGCTTCGGGCCGGAATGGCGCCCGATCCTCACCCACGTGTCGGAGCAGCAGTGATGGAGCAGTTCCCCCCCCACACCACCGGGACAGAAGGGGGGGATCTCAACATTCAAAACGTGGGGCAACAGCCGGGGGGTCGTCCAGGATCGCTACCACCGGTTCCCGGGCAGTGGGGAGGCCGGAGTCCCCAGATCGGCAGAGGGTGATCGAGCGGAGGTCCATTGGGGGGAGCAGCAGTGCAGAGACATCCACGGCCGGGTCGAGTGGGAGAGGACGATCCGCCGGGAGGCTGGGATCTAGGGCCAGGCCTTCTGCGCCTGGGAGGCAGACGTCGCCGAGGACGGCAGCCACGGAAGATCGTTCCGAAGGGGAGGCATCCGGATCGGAGGAAAATGTTCGGGTGGATGAGTCGCCTGCGGTGGAGTTGCCGGTGTCGGCTGTGAGGGACGTGCCCGGCCAGCCTCGTAAGTCCACTAACAATACTTCTGGGGATTTTGTTACTGCATTGTGTACACTGTTGGGGGTGGGGGGTAGGGGTCCTCCTGTGATTGCGGGTAATGTGGGGGGTAATGTGTTGCCGCCAACCGGGGGCCCCGGGGTGGCGGGAGTTTCGCCTGCTGCCCAGGGTTCCCCTGGGGGCTTGCAGGATTTGTTGGGGGGTTTGAGGGACCTGGTACAGCGTTTTGCCAGAGAAGGGGGGTGGGGATGCCCCCTCAGGCTGCACCCTGGGTTGGGGGATCGGCTGGGGGGGGTTCCCGAGGCTGTTGGGGCACCTGCCCCGGTGGGGGGGAGTACGGGGCAGGTGCCGGACAGTAGCTCTGGTAGTGACACGGGGTGAGAAGATGTGGGGGTCAGGACGGACGTGGTACGGATGGCTGATGCGGCAAAAGGTGAAGTATATGTATGCTTTGAGGGGCCGCTGGGGGCTCATCTGAAGGGAGAGGTCAGGGAAAAAATCGAAAAAGGTGAGTATGTGGAGATTTTTTCCCTGTTGCCGTTAGAGAAGTTTAATTTGGATAGGGTGAAGCCAGACAGTTCAAAAAAGGATGACGAAGAGAAGAGGAGGTATAGGTTGATTCCTCGGACGTTCAGCAATTGGTTGCAGGCATTTGCGATCATGGCCAGCGTCATAGGGGAGAAGAGCCCGGAACACTGTTCTGCGCTTTTCTGCTATATGGACGCTATAGGGGAAGCTTAACGGGTATATGGGGGGACAGGGTGGTTGAGGTATGACGAGCAGTTTCGCCAACGGCGGGCTGTGCGCCCTACGCTGCGATGGGACCACAAAGATATCAGTTTGTGGATGCGGATGATTTCCGCGCCCCGGACTAATACTCCGTTTTTTCAGGGCGGGGGTTCGGCTACCTCGGGATCGCCGGCCGGGGAAAAATGGGGGGTGTGTTGGCAGTTTAACAGAGATGCCATTGCCGGATTTGGGGGTGGTGCCCAAGAAAGAGCCAAACGAGTTTCGCCTCATTCACCACCTATCCTTTCCGAAGGGGGGGTCGGTGAATGACACGATAGACCCCGAGGCATGCACGGTATCGTACATGTCATTTGACGCTGCAGTGAGGTGGGTGCGGCGTTATGGAAGGGGGCCCTGATGGCAAAATCGGACATCGAGGCTGCGTTCCGCTTGCTGCCGGTACACCCGGACAGTTTTAGGCTGTTGGGTTGCCGGTGGCGGGATGAGTTCTACGTGGATCGGTGTTTGCCGATGGGTTGCTCAATTTCCTGCGCACTGTTCGAGACATTTAGTTCCTTCTTGGAGTGGGTGGTCAGGGATGTGGCAAGCTCGGACTCAGTTATTCATTACCTGGATGACTTTCTGTGCGTGGGGCCTCCGTCATCCAATGTGTGCGCGATTTTGTTGGCAGCACATGACGGACAGGTTCGGGATGCCGTTGGCAGCCGACAAGATGGAGGGCCCGGCCACGGTGTTGAGTTTTTTTGGGAATCGTGATTGATTCCGAGGCAATGGAGTGCAGGTAGACAAGGTTACGAATCTGCGGCTGGAGATTCGGGGGGATGCTGGGGCGGGACAAGGTTCAGTTGCGGGCTTTGCAGTCCTTGTTGGGCAAGTTGAATTTTGCCTGCCGCATCATCCCTATGGGAAGGGTTTTCTGCCGACGGCTGTTGGCGGCAACAGCGGGTGTGAGGGCACCAACGCATTATATCCGATTAACGGGGGAGTTGAAGGCAGATTTGCAGGTGTGGCACACGTTTCTGGAAACGTACAATGGTAGGGCAATTTGGATGTCTGGGCCCGTCAGCAACTTTGATCTAGACTTGGTCACGGATGCGGCCGGGTCCACGGGCTATGGGGCCTTTTTCAAGGGACGATGGAGCGAGGAGGCGTGGCCTGAGTCCTGGGTGGCGGCGGGCTTTGAAAGGAAACTGGTGCTGCTAGAGCTATACCCGGTGGTAGTGGCGATCGAGCTATGGGGGGCGGAATGCAGAAATTTAAAGATCAGGTTGAATTGCGATAACATGTGGGTGGTGCAGGTCATTAATCGGATTTTCGGTTCATCGTTACCGGTGGTGCGATTGCTGCGCCACCTCGTGTTGCGCTGTTTGCAGTGGAATATATTTCTGTATGCGGTGCACATCCCGGGGGTGGATAACAGACTCGCTGATGCCTTGTCTTGGTTTCAGTGGGACAGGTTCAGGGAGCTGGCCCCAGGGGCAGATGCGGATGGGGTCCCTTGCCCGGGGTGGATGTGGGGGCTTGCATTGGAGCCGCGGCAGACTGGATCAGGAGGTTGGTGAGTGGGCAGACATGGGCCGCATACTCGAAGGTATGGGAGGACTGGGCCGGTTTCAGACGGCTGGCGGACGCCGAGCTGGGGAGGGGGAAATGGGCTGGTTGGTGGTTTATTTTGTGGCTAGACACATGGAGAAGGGTGGGTCCGTGTCGTCCTTGGAGAAGAAATTAGCTGCCTTGGCATTTTTGTTCAAGTTGGAAGGTCGGGAGGATCTCACAAAAATATTTTGGGTAAAGCAGGCGGTCAAGGGTTACAAGAAGGGGCGCCAGAGCAAGGATGCGCGGAGGCCGGTGCCGTTTTCGATATTGCGCAGGATTTTTGGGGTATTGGGGGACATTTGTTCGTCGGACTACGAAGTACGGTTGTTTCGGACGGCTTTTTCGTGGCATTTTTTGGGGCTTTTCGGGTAGGGGAGCTAGTCAGTCCCTATAAATGGGTGGCCGGGGGCCTTTTGGCAGAGGACGTAAGGCGTCGGAGGACAGGGTGGTTTTTCGGCTGAGGCTGTCGAAGACGGATCAGAGGGGAAAAGGGGTGGACGTGTTTTTGTACTCGTAGCCGGGTTCGGAGGTGTGTCCAGTAAGGGTGGTAAGGGAATATTTAAGGGGACGCCCTGGGGGTGGTGGGCCGTTCTTGGTGCATGTTGATGGTTCTTTCGTATCGCGTTTTCAATGCATATCGATTTTTTAATTTTTTTGAAGAAAGTGGGGTTGGACGAGCGACTGTTTGCCTCGCACTCCTTCCGTATCGGGGCGGCGACCGAGGCGGCCCGGTGCTGGTTGGATGAGGCGGCAGTAAAAAGGATTGGGAGATGGGAATCGAGGAGATTCCGTTCTTATGTACGCCCACATTTGGTGATGGATTAGTAAAAGGTATGGGACGCTTGCCTGAAATGCCGGGATGTATTGTGTGGGGTGAGTTTTGATAGTCATTGTACTGTTTTGTTTTTCAGGTGGAAGGCAGGTGCGCCTCATGTGGATCATGGGGCATTCTTATGTTTGTAGGGGGGCCAGGAGAGCAGATGCTAGGCCAGAAGGAAGGCAGTTGGGGATTTCCAGGCGGGAGGCAACGATTATGTGGTTAGGTATCCCTGGGATGGGTTGGGGCAGAGTGCTGACTGAAGGGCAGCGCTATGCTCGGCTCAACCGACCACCAGATGTGTTGCTGTTACACGTCGGGGTGAACGACCTGGGGATTCGGCATATAGGGGACTTGATGTCGGCGGTCTAGGCGGATGTCTTGACGTTACGGGCATCTTTCCCAAGAATGTTGATCGTCTGGTCTGACATTGTCACGCGAACCACGTGGCACATGGCATGGTCAGTGGATCGGGTCAATAAGGGAAGGGAAGGGTGAAGGTGAATAAGGTTCTGGGGAGGTTTGTGGCTAAGCACGGGGGGTTAGTGGTTCGACACAAGGAGTTGGAGTTGAATGTGGGGCTGTACCTGCTCAGGGATGGTGTTCACCTAACTGATGTGGGTACAGACTTGTGGGTGCTAGGTGTGCAGGAGAGTATTCAGAGGGCCCTGCGGGTGTGGAGGGGCCGTAAGGAAAAGGGGTTTTCCCTTCCGGGCTGTGGCGGTGTCCTTGGTCTTTGATGGTGACAGTTAACTGATGGAATGGAAATGGTTGGGGGGCTCATCGGTGGGATGGGCCCCTTATGGGGTTATTGCAGTGGAACGGTGTCCGCTGTAATATGGTTACAGTGCACTGCGGGTAAAAAAGGGGTGTCTCCTAGCTGGAGTCGGCTGGAGGCCTTGGTATAGTAATGGGTTAAGGATGAGCCGAACACCCCCCTGTTCGGTTCGCATCAGAACTTGTGAACACACCAAATGTTCGTGTGAACTTTAGAACCCTGTTAAAGTCTATGGGACTCGAACATATGAAATCTAAAGTGTTAATTTTAAAGGCTAATATGCAAGTTATTGTCCTAAAAAGTGTTTGGGGACCTGGGTCCTGTCCCAGGAATCATGTATCAATGCAAAAAAACGTTTTAAAAACTGCCTTTTTTCAGGAGCAGTGAATTTAATAATGTTAAAAGTGAAACAATAAAAGTGTAATATTACTTTAAATTTTGTACCTAGGGGGGGTGTAAAGTCAGCATGTGAAAAAGCGCATGTTTCCCGTACATAGAACTGTCTCTGCACAAAGTGTCATTTCTGAAAGAAAAAAAGGCATTTAAAACCGGCTTTGCGGCTCTAATGAATTGTCGGCTCTGGCAATTCAGAGATGATTCATTCATAAAAAATAAAAGTCTGGGGGTCCCCCCAAATTCCATTAACAGGCCCTTCAGGTCTGATATGGATATTAAGGGGAACCCCGCCGTCAATTTAAAAAAAATGACGTGGGCTTCCCCCCAAATATCCATACCAGACCCTTCAGGTCTGGTGTGGATTTTAAGGGGAACTCCACCCCGCCCCCTCTGACGCACCCTCGTACGTCACTGGGAAAGACCGGTCTTTCCCAGTGACGTACGAGGGTGCGTCAGAGGGGCAGGGTAACGTGACGGGTGGCCACTTCACCTATATAAGTAATGTCAAAGCTCCAGCGCGTCATTCTGCTGGGCTGTGTCCAGCGGAGAGTGGAGCTCGCCTGCTGCGCTCTGGACGGATGGATCTTCTCATCGCTGGACCGGACCACTGATCACCCGTCGCTGGAGAGATCATCCATCGCTGGATAGAAGACAACATTGGAGCAGGGAGCCGCATCAACAGTGGATTACCACCGCTGGGTTTTTTTTTTATAAATAAATGAATTTTTTCTACGGTGGCTGTGTGTATTTTTTTTTAACTATTTACACTTCCTTCGTAAAATGGTAGAGGTACAGTGCACCCCATTACCAATTCACATAGGGGGGGCAGGATCTGGGGGTCCCCTTTGTTAAAGGGGTCTTCCAGATTCTGATAAGCCCCCAGCCCGCAGACCCCCACAACCACCGGGCAAGGGTTGTGGGGATGAGGCCCTTGTCCCCATCAACATGGGGTCATCCTCCCCATGTTGAGGGCATGTGGCCTGGTGCGGTTCAGGAGAGGGGGGCCGCACTCTGTCCCCCCTCTTTTCTGCGACCGGCCAGGTTAACTTGCTCGGATAAGGGTCTGGTGTGGATTTTTGGGGGAACTCCACGCCATTTTTTTTTTTTTTAATTTGGGATGGAGTTCCCCTTAAAATCCACACCAGACCTGAAGGGTCTGGTATGGATATTTTGGGGGAACCCCACGTCATTTTTTTTAAAATTGACGGCAGGGTTCCCCTTAATATCCATATCAGACCTGAAAGGCCTGTTAATGGAATTTGGGGGGACCCCCAGGCTTTTTTTTTTTTTTTTTATGAATGAATCATCTCTGAATTGCCAGAGCCGACAATTCATTAGAGCCGCAAAGCCGGTTTTAAATGCCTTTTTTTCTTTCAGAAATTACACTTTGTGCAGGGACAGTTCTATGTACGGGAAACATGCGCGTTTTCACATGCTGACTTTACACCCCCCCCCCCCAAGTACGGAATTTAAAGTAATATAACACTTTTATTGTTTCAATTTTAGCATTATTAAATTCACTGCTCCTGAAAAAAACTGACGTTTTTAAAACTTTTTTTTGCATTGATACATGTTTCCTGGGACAGGACCCAGGTCCCCAAACACTTTTTAGGACAATAACTTGCATATTAGCCTTTAAAATTAACACTTTAGATTTCTCCCATTGACTTTAACAGGGTGTTCCGCGGCTTTTCGAATTTGCTGTGAACACCCATAATTGTTCGTTGTTCGCCGAACAGGCAATGTTCGAGTCGAACATGAGTTCGATTCGAACTCGAAGCTCATCCCTATTAATGGTACCGCAGTGTGGTGGTGAAGGAAAAGGTTAATGGGGGGTTACTGTCAAAGACCAATTGGGACTGGTGTTAATGTAATAAAAGTGTTTGGTAAAAATGTTGTTAATAATAAAGTTGGAATTGTTGGAAATTCCTATTATCTAAAATTTGGTTAAATATTTAATTTTGGTTATAAAATAAAATGGTTGTTGTGGCCAATTTTACTCCAATTTACTGTGTCGGTCTCGTTTCTGGGTCAAGAAGGTCATAGGGTGGAAAAGGGGGGTTAAAAGGGGAAAGGTATAATGGGGGTGATATTGGGAAGGTTGCACATTGAAACAACACTAGTCAAATGAGGCCCGGAGAGACAGGGACAAAAAGGAGATAACGGAGGGCTGGCCATGACTGGGTGGAATCAGGGCAACAAGAGGTTAAAAGAAAGGCAGTGCTCTCAGGGGAGTGGCTGTAGTCTTTATTCTGTGGAGGGTAGGAGTGATATATATAGGGGACAGGGGCAGCTCCACGTGCACAGGCAGACGAGTGAGACACAGGGAGGCAGGTTTTCCCACCCACCCTCCCTTGTTTTGTTTGTTGTTGTGTGTTGTGCGTCTGTTTTCTTCTCTTTCAGGTCGGTGGAAGGTTTGTCACGACAGCAGAGGCGGTGTCCTTGGTCTTTGATGGTGACAGTTAACTGATGGAATGGAAATGGTTGGGGGGCTCATCGGTGGGATGGGCCCCTTATGGGGTTATTGCAGTGGAACGGTGTCCGCTGTAATACGGTTACGGTGCACTGCGGGTTAAAAAGGGGTGTCTCCGAGCTGGAGTTGGCTGGAGGCCTTGGTATAGTAATGGTACCGCAGTGTGGTGGTGAATGTCAAAGACCAATTGGGACTGGTGGTATTGTAATAAAAGTGTTTGGTAAAAATGTTGTTAATAAAGTTGGAATTGTTGGAAATTCCTATTAAAAATTTGGTTAAATATTTAATATCGGTTATAAAATAAAATGGCTGTTGTGGCCAATTTTACTCCAATTTACTGTGTCAGTCTCGTTACTGGGTCAAGAAGGTCATGGGGTGGAAAATGGGGGTTAAAAGGGGAAAGGTATAATGGGGGTGATATTGGGAAGGTTGAAACTACACAAGTCATGTCTGCTAGCTGCCAAGTCCAGCTTCTGACCGCGAGTTCCTGGCTACTTGTTGCACAGACTTCAGGACTGATCATAGGCACCCTTACCCTGCCATGCTCCTGAGCCTACTGTCTCACTATCAGTGGCCCTCGAGCTGGAGCTGTACGAGAGGCCTTCCTCTACACGTCAGGCTCACTCACCAGGTACGTGACAGTATGTTAACCCCTTAAAGACCGCCTCACACCGATATACTTTGGCAGAATGGCACGGCTGGGCACAATCATGTACAGGTACGTTGCCCTTTAAGTGCCCAGCTGTGGGTCGCACGCACACCGCCGGCCCTGAGCTTTGTGACCACGTCCGCGGGACCCGATCACCGTCGATGTCCCGCGAACGGGTCACAGAGCTGAAGAACGGGGAGAGGTAAGTATAAACAAATCTCTCCCAGTGCTTCCTAGTAGGGCTGCGCATCTTCACCGGTCTCACGATTCGATGCGATTACGATTATCAAGTCCACGATTCGATTCGGCGATGCATCACGATTGCAGCGCAAGTGCGCATGGCTGTCCCCCCAAAATACTAAAGGAGATGATCAGAGACTGCAGACATGCTACAGGAGATGATCAGAGACTGCGGACATAGTACAGGAGATGATCAGAGACTGCGGACATAGTACAGGAGATGATCAGAGACTGGGGACATGCTACAGGAGATGGTCTATATTTCTCCTCCATACAGACCAGTCCCTGCAGTGACAATGACTTATCACAGGTGACACATCAGATTCCACTACATGCCCGTACCCCCCCTGTGTCCCCAGATAACAGCACCCCCCTCCTCCTCTGTACTTACATGCTGTTCTGCGCACACAGGATGATTGGAGGGAACAATGAGGAAAATACATGATTTTGCCTGTGCATTTTCAGTGTGTTTTTATGTGTTGACATTGTCATCAATACGCCCTTTAAAAATGCACAGATGACAATGAACCCTCAATAAAAATATCAGTACAGCGAGGACTTGAGTTTTAAATACACTATACTGATATTTTTTATTGAGGGCTCATTGTCATCTGTTCATTTTAAAGGGTGTAAATAGGGGGAAACTCCCCTTTAAAAAGTGCACAGGAATACACACAGGGCTGCTGGGGGGGGGGGGGGGCAGGACTCAGGGATTAGATTCCACAACTGACAGCCCTGTGAGTTTCACTGCACTGTCTGTCTGCTGAAATTTCTCTGACTCTTTGCACATTCCAGCACACTAGGAGTTAACACAGTGGAATGTGAAAAGCAAAGAAATGTCAGCACAGTTAGAGCACGTGTAGGAGTCAGACTGCTGATAAAATACCTGTGATAATAAATGCAGTTATAATTAATTAAGTGGCCACGGCTGTAATGTGCTTTTTAAAACATATGCAGAATCATACCTCATGTCTCCGTGTGTATATATAACTGTATACTGTATTCTATTTCCCTCATGTGACTCCATGCTCGGACCTGCCTCTCAGCCTGATGTCCGTTCTCAGCTCCGCCCATCGTCTATAGCTAAAGTAACAGATCACAAGAGAGGCGGGCGGGGCTGACATCAGAAGAGACTTTGAGACGAGGGATGTGAGAGGACAGAGGAAGAGAGAGGTGGGCCGGACCATGGAGTCACATGATCGCATGTACAGTTACTACACACGGAGCTATGAGGTATGAATCTGCATAAATATAAAAAAAGCACACACAGCGATTGGCACTTAATGGATTACAACGCGCATTTATTACAAAAAAAACATTTTAAAAGACCTGCTCGGAGCGATCTCCTGGGAGGGGCGGGGCAAGTCGGGATGACGTCACCCGACATCGATTATTGGGATCACATGCATCGATGCCGAATCGGGGGGCCCCGAATCGCGATGCATCGATTATATTCAACACCCCTACTTCCTAGTGAGCCTGTCACTGATTGTCTGTTCCCTGTCGTAGTGAACGACGATCAGTGATGTCAAGTGCCCAGCCACGCCCCCCTACAGTAAGAATCACACACTAGGGCACACTTAACCCTTACAGCGCCCCCTAGAGGTTAACCTCTTCACTGCCAGTGTCATTTTCACAGTAGCAGTGCATTTTTATAGCACTGATCGCTGTAAAAATGACAATTGTCGCGAAATAGTGTCAAAAGTGTCCGCCATAATGTCGCAGTCACGATAAAAATCACTGATCGCCGCCATTTCTAGTAAAAAAAAAAATATTAATAAAAATGCCATAAAACTATCCCCTATTTTGTAGATACTATAACTTTTGTGCTAACCAATCAATAAACGCTTATTGCGATTTTTTTTTTTACCAAAAATATGTAGAAGAATACGTATCGGCCTAAACTGAGGAAAAAAAAAATTTATTTATTTTTTGGGGATATTTATTATAGCAAAAAGTAAAAAATATAGATTTTTTTTCAAAATTGTCACTTTATTTTTAATTTTTCCACCAAAAGAAATCTCTATTTGTGGGGAAAAAAGGACACCAATTTTGTTTGGGAGCCACGTCACACGACCACGCAATTGTCAGTTAAAGCGACGCAGTGCCGAATTGCAAAAAGGGGTCTGGTCCTTTAGCTGCAAAATGGTCTGGGGCTTAAGTGGTTAAAATTGAAATATTGGGCCTTCAATGATTTCTACCTTTATAGACATCATTAATAATACATATATCATTAATTAACTTTTGACATGTCTCTATAGTTTCATTCCTAAGAATACTGTTTGGACATTAACTGTAAAACTCAGAATAGGGGTCATAAAATTGAAGTTACCATTTGTTTGTCACCGGCACGTCACGTCCTATAATACACTGCGACTGCATTGCTGTCTGATGATTGGCCAAGCATGCACTATGACCCACATGCTTTGGCCAATCACAGCGCCATCAGCAAAGAGAGCCATAATTGGCCAAAGGCCAAAGGCAAGGGGGTTAAGTCCACTCCCCACACTATATAAGGCCGCCTGTGTAGAGTGTTGCTGGCGTTAAACGAGATAGAGTGTCATTTAGATTAGGCAGGCAGATTATCCAGTGAGCTGCAGCGTATTTAGTAAATATATACATCAAGGTTTGTGTGTGTGTGTGTATATATCACACTGTATCCAGTTTAGCTAGATCTGACTGCAGGCCGTTCCTGGTGTACTTGTTCCCAATATTTTTTGTTTAATCATATTTTATTAAAGGTTTTTAAATTTGCATACATACAAATTCCACTCATAGCACATAGATAACATGATCATGTGTATATATATATATATATATATATTGTGAACTTTGGGGGTCTTTTAAGCTCCGCGAGACAAGTGCGTAAAACCGTGTCAGTAAAGCAAAGGGTCTTTATTGGTGACCAAACAAAACAAAATAAAGCTTTTCTTCAGCATCCAAAACGTCACAACAAAAGTCCTGCTTGTTTCCAGCATAAATGAAAAAAAGTCTTTCTTCAGAAAAACAACCAAAAGAAAGGCACATACGTTTTTAGTAAGAAGTCCTCCAGACCTTCCCTGCAGACACAGCTTCACTTCCAAACTACTCAAAAGTCCTCTCTGAGCAGCTAGCAGACTTCCATCTTGTCCTCACAGGTGCACTCTCCCAACTCACTCACTCCCTCCAGCATCACTTCCTGCTTTAATGGGTGGTTGTCTGAGAGATTTTAACCCCTTGTGCGCTGGCTTCCAGGGTTTAGGAGTGGAGGCTCCATCCCACCCAAATAACACTTTGGAGCCTCCAAAATTCCAGGCCCCAAACTACTTTATTAAGATAGAGAAGACTGCAAGCCAGTCCTCTCTGAATTAGCGCCTGCCTGGAACTTTTCACCCACTTTTGGGTGACCCCCTGAACCTTCTACCTCTATTTAAATGGACCATAGTCCAAACAGTGGTGCCGTATAGCACCCGTCCAGGACCCACCCCCGGTGTCCTGTACATATCCCCCCCCCTCTGCCTCAACGCGGAGGTGTTGGAGGCAACAGTAGACACCATACAATGGACTCGGGAGAGGGCATCGGCATTCTGATGCTGTCTCCCGGGTCTGTGCTCTACCATGAAATTGAACTCCTGCAGAGACAGAAACCACCTTGTTACCCTGGCATTGGTGTGTTTGTTCTGTCTCATCCACGTAAGAGGAGCATGGTCTGATATAAGGCGAAACTTCCTACCTAGGAGAAAATAACGTAGGGAGTCCAAAGCCCACTTGATGGCAAGACATTCGCGCTCCACCACCGCATAGTTTTTCTCAGCTGGCGTCAGTTTCCTACTAAGAAAAACTATTGGATGCTCCTCTCCGTTGATTTCTTGAGACAGAACTGCTCCTAGCCCTTCACTTGAGGCATCTGTCTGCACTATAAAATCCTTAGAAAAATCTGGCGCCACAAGCACCGGATCCTGGCAGAGTGCGGTCTTAAGCATTTGAAAAGATTTTTCAGCCTCGGCATTCCATTTAATCATGACCGACTTTCGGCCTTTGGTGAGGTCAGTTAGCGGTGCCGCAATGGTGGCGAAGTTGGGGACAAACCTCCTATAGTACCCAACTAGGCCTAAAAACGCTCTGACCTGTTTCTTTGTTAGGGGGCGGGGCCAGCCCTGTATGGCCTCTACCTTGATCATTTGGGGCTTCACTAACCCTCTACCTACAATGTATCCTAGGTACTTGGCTTCCTCCACCCCAACCGCACACTTCTCCGGATTGATGGTGAACCCCGCTCTTCTCAAGGAGTCTACCACTGCCTGTACTCGGGGAAGATGGGAATCCCAGTCCGTGCTGAAAATGACTATGTCATCCAGGTAAACGGAGGCATACCGTAGGTGTGGACGTAAAGTTTTGTCCATGGCCCTTTGGAATGTGGCGGGGGCGGAGTGAAGACCAAACGGCATTCTTTTAAACTGGAAGTGACCTTCCGGGGTAGAGAAAGCTGTTTTCTCTCTGGCCTCCTTGGTCAGGGGAATCTGCCAGTAACCTTTTGTGAGGTCCAGCGTGGTGATGTACCTGGCAGGACCCAATCTCTCAATCAGCTCATCTACCCGTGGCATGGGGTATACATCGAACTTGGAGACCTCGTTGAGTTTTCTAAAATCGTTGCAGAAGCGGAGAGTACCATTGGGTTTGGGCACCAACACGATCGGACTGGACCACTCGCTCTGCGACTCTTCGATGACCCCAAGTTCGAGCATCCTTTTAACCTCTCCAGACACTGACACTCTATGAGCTTCTGGGATACGGTAGGGTTTAAGCCGGATTTTCACCTTGGGCTCAGTCACAATGTCATGCTCAATGACGTTGGTGAGCCCTGGCAACCCTGAAAACATGTCCCTATTCATTTGCAGAAATTCTTTTACTTGCTGGGTTTGGGGCCTAGTTAGGGTAGCCGCAACCTGCACCAGGTCGATCCCTACATGGTCCCCTGACTGTACTGCCACCACCGCGGACACCGGTTCTCTGTCTCTCCAGAGCTTCAACAAATTTATGTGATAAATCTGGTAGGGTTTTCTTTTTCCTGGTTGGTGTACCTTATAGTTTACCTCACCCACTTTCTCTACTACTTCAAATGGACCTTGCCACTTGGCCAAGAACTTGCTCTCCACTGTGGGTATTAGGACAGCTACCCTGTCTCCTACTTGTAACTGTCTCACTTTAGCCGACCGATTATATACCCTTCTTTGGGCATCCTGAGCCTTCTGCATGTGCTCTCTCACCATCGGCATCACTTTAGCCACCCTTTCTCGCATTTGAGAAATATGCTCTACCACGGTTTTGTGCGGGGAGGACTCACTTTCCCACGTTTCCTTTACCAGATCAAGCAACCCCCGGGGCCTTCGTCCGTACACTAGCTCAAATGGCGAGAAACCCGTGGATGCCTGTGATACCTCCCGGATAGCGAACAACAGGGCAGGGAGTAACATGTCCCAATCTTTCCCGTCTTTCTGGACCACTCTTTTTAACATGGACTTTAGAGTTTTGTTAAACCTCTCAACTAGGCCATCGGTCTGCGGGTGATAGACGGACGTCCGCAACTGCTTAATCTGAAACAGCCTGCACAAGTCCGCCATCACCTTTGACATAAAAGGGGTGCCCTGATCCGTTAGTATTTCCTTGGGGAACCCAGTACGTGAGAACATTTGAAATAACTCCCGGGCAATGGCCTTAGAGGACGTTTTTCTCAATGGGACTGCTTCTGGGTATCTAGTGGCGTAGTCTAGGATGACCAATATGTATTGGTACCCCCTTGCCGACTTTACCAGGGGTCCCACAAGATCCATAGCGATCCGCTCAAATGGGATCTCAATAATTGGCAAGGGTACTAGGGGGTTTCTATAGCGGGGCACTGGGGCAGTTATCTGGCAAACAGGACAAGACTCACAATATCTTTTAACCTCAGCCTTCACCCCTGGCCAGTAAAACCGATCGGTTATCCTGGCCTCCGTTTTCTCCGCCCCCAGGTGTCCTCCCAGTGCGTCGTTGTGGGCTAGATCAAGGAGCATCCGCCTATACGGTTGAGGGACCAGCAACTGCTCTATGGGTTCCCCTCGGCTCTCAGCCACACGATAGACTAGGTCCCCCTTCAACGCAAAATGAAGAAACCTCTGATCTGCACCTGGTATTTGTGAAACCCCATCAATGACAGAAACCTGCTCTCGAGCGTTCACTAAGGTAGGATCCTGTAACTGGGTGGTGCCAAACGCACCCCTGGGTACATCCAGGTCTGGATGCACTGGCCTTGGGGATGTTTCCCCCTCACCCTCCTCAATCGGGGAGAGCTCCTCGTCATCCTCCCCCAGCATGACTTGTAATGGGGAGACTCCCCCCCCTCAGAGTTCAACCCGGTTTTGAGACCTGACACAGGACCACTATTATTAGAACTAAGATTCTCTGCAACGTCATTATCACCAACAGGTATTTCCACATTAGAGGGGTGTGTTGTGGAGGTTTCAGGCCCGGATCCCCCGGACTCTGTCCCTTCCAAGCTCAGTGTCCCCAGTTCTCCTGGCAGACCCGTCTGTACCTGGTCCCATAGTTCCAAAAATAGTGGACAGTCCCGCCCCACTATGATGTTATGTATCAAGCTTTTTACCACCCCAACCTCCTGGGTAACCGAGGTATGGCCATAGGACACAGTTACCGGGACCAAGGGGTACTCCTTGGTGTCCCCATGGATACATACTACCCGTAGAGTCTTAGTTACTGGGCCTATCCTCCCAAGCACCCTGGCATGTACGAGTGTGACCATGCTGCCGGAGTCCAGTAGAGCCCTGGCAGGAAGGTGGTTCACCCACACTTCGCACTCAAACCGTCCTGCAGCCAGGTCAAGATGAGTGGTACACACACTTCGCACATAGAAGGAGCTTCTCCGACCAGTTCCGCACTCCATAGGCTCCTCCTGCAGTGGGCATTGTGCCCGGGTATGCCCCCAGGACCGACATCGCCAACATTGTATGTCTCCCATCTTTGGTACAGGAACCGACCTCCGTGGTTCTAGGGCAGATGGTGTAAACCTGCGGACGCCAACATCTGGCAAGGCTTCTCTCCTCAGGTTGGTGACTGGTCTGGGTGTCCTTGGCGTGGGTTCTCGACGCTTGGTAGGCCCAAGCAGGTCCTCCACCACGGTATACCGTTCAACCAGCTCGACCAGCTGGTCAGCATTAGTAGGGTTTCCATGGCTTACCCAGCTCTGTAGGTCATCTTGTAGGGACCGTAGGTACCGGTCCATCACCACTCGTTCCACCATTTGTGGACCTGACAACTTTTCTGGCTGCAGCCATTTTTTAACCAACTGAATTAGTTCATGCATTTGGGACCTGGGGGGTTGGTCAGGTTTGTACCACCAGCGATGCACCCTTTGAGCCCGGACGGCTGTGGTCACTCCCAGGCGGGCCAGGATCTCGGTTTTTAGACGCTCATAGTCCCTGATGTGCTCAGCTGGGAGGTCAAAATAGGCTTTTTGCGGGTCACCAGTGAGGAAAGGGGAGATAATGCCAGCCCATTGGTCCCGGGGCCACCCCTCTCTCTCTGCTATCCTTTCAAAGGTGGTGAGAAAGGCTTCCACGTCATCGCTGGGCGTTAGTTTTTGCAAAAAATGGCTGGCCCTCACAGACACTGGGTTGCTAGTGGCAATGACCGCTTGCACTTGTCCCTGAGCCAGCTGCTGTACGGCCTCCTGCAAGGCAGCCACCTGTGCTTGAGTGGACTCCTGCTGGGCCGTAAACTGGGCGGATAGCAGCCGTGTATTTTCCTGCTGCGCAGCTATAGCCTGTGCCAGGGCCTGCTGCTGCTGAGCCATCGCTTCCTCATGGCGACGGTTTGACTCTGCTGACGCTTGCTGTTGGGCCACAGTGGCTTGCTGCTGGGTCACAGTGGCTTGTGCCAAAGCCTTAACGACCTCCTCCATGCCTTTGTCTGCTGTTTGTAACGCCTGGGCAGACTTCACCCAAGACATGCCATAAGTATACTGTCTCTTTAAATGTCAGTTTTAAACGGTTTTTGCGCCTGCAAATGCACTTTGCCCGCATTCGACACCAGTTGTGAACTTTGGGGGTCTTTTAAGCTCCGCGAGACAAGTGCGTAAAACCGTGTCAGTAAAGCAAAGGGTCTTTATTGGTGACCAAACAAAACAAAATAAAGCTTTTCTTCAGCATCCAAAACGTCACAACAAAAGTCCTGCTTGTTTCCAGCATAAATGAAAAAAAGTCTTTCTTCAGAAAAACAACCAAAAGAAAGGCACATACGTTTTTAGTAAGAAGTCCTCCAGACCTTCCCTGCAGACACAGCTTCACTTCCAAACTACTCAAAAGTCCTCTCTGAGCAGCTAGCAGACTTCCATCTTGTCCTCACAGGTGCACTCTCCCAACTCACTCACTCCCTCCAGCATCACTTCCTGCTTTAATGGGTGGTTGTCTGAGAGATTTTAACCCCTTGTGCGCTGGCTTCCAGGGTTTAGGAGTGGAGGCTCCATCCCACCCAAATAACACTTTGGAGCCTCCAAAATTCCAGGCCCCAAACTACTTTATTAAGATAGAGAAGACTGCAAGCCAGTCCTCTCTGAATTAGCGCCTGCCTGGAACTTTTCACCCACTTTTGGGTGACCCCCTGAACCTTCTACCTCTATTTAAATGGACCATAGTCCAAACAGTGGTGCCGTATTGCACCCGTCCAGGACCCACCCCCGGTGTCCTGTACAATATATATATATATATATATATATATATATATATATATATATATATATATTGTAAGGGGTTAGCTCGGTAGCGGGGGGGTGTGACCTCCTGGATGGGTTTACTACACACGGAACAATACAGAGAAACAGCCGAAGACAGTTGAAAACAAAGAATTTGGTTTATTCTTCCATCTTGCTGGAAACAAGTGCAAGCATCCAAACAGCATAAACAAAATCAAACATAAAATAAACCCTGGCCACTTGGGGCGTCTACCTTCACCACACAAGAACCTATCTATGGAGTCTGGCACAGCCTACTGCTGGGCCGACACTGCTGGTCCTACAGCAGAAAAACAAATAGTCTTTTTGATTTTTATCACACAGAAAAATCAACAGCACCTCACCTCTTCAGAAGTATTTGGCTCACTGCTCTCATTCACTCAGAAAGCCTCAGGATGCAGCAAACAGTAGTAATCCTCTGGATTACTTATAGAGGCCTTAATTGCCTCATTCTGAACAGCTGAAGTTTTTCAACGCCCTTAAATCTTTCTGGCTGCTTCTGCATCCGACACCTGATAATAATTGGTAAATTGTCTAAACAAGGCAGAAATGTATCTCCCGTCTGTGACAACACCCACAGATTTACCTGACTTCCTGTCACATACCCCCCCCCTCTTTTTTCAACCCTAGGGTTGGGACACAGGTTGCCAGGCAGGCATGTACTTGGGACAACCCATCTGCATTCCCCATTTTAGCACCGGGGCGATGCGTTGCCACAAAACTAAATTCCTGGAGGGCCAGGAACCACCTATTTATTCTCCTATTGGTCTCTTTGTTCTGTGCCATCCACTTCAATGGGGCATGATCTGTCACCAGTTCAAACTGTCTACCCACGAGATAGTACCGGAGAGAATCCAAAGCCCATTTCACCGCCAAACACTCTCTCTCAATGGTGGCATAATTCTCCTCATGGGCCTTCAACTTTCGGCTACGGTACATAACAGGGTGTTCCTCCCCCTTGATAATCTGGGACAGTACAGCTCCTAACCCCACATTTGATGCATCTGTCTGAACCACAAAGTCCCGTGAAAAATCAGGTGAATTTAAAACTGGCTGACTACATAAAGCCTGTTTTAAAGCCTGAAAAGCTGTTTCTGCTTCGGGAGTCCATTTGGTCATGACAGACTCCTTCCCTTTGGTCAAATTGGTCAGGGGAGTAGCCTGTGAGGCAAAATGGGGGATAAAGTGGCGATAATACCCCGCGATCCCCAAAAATGCACAAACCTGTTTCTTGTTGTGGTGGGACGTGACCAATCCTGAATAGCCTCAACTTTGTTTATTTGGGGCTTGATTAGACCTCTTCCAATGGTATACCCCAGATACTTTGCCTCTTCTAGCCCAAGGGTAAATTTTTTTGGGATTGGCTGTAAACCCGGCTTTCCAGATGGAATCCAACACAGCCTGAACTTTTGGCAAGTGTGATTCCCAATCCTCACTGTGGATGACAACGTCATTGAGGTATGCAGCAGCATAGGCTCGATGAGGCCGAAGGGTCTTATCCATGGTGCGTTGAAATGTGGCGGGAGCATTCTGTAACCCAAAAGGCATCCTCCGATATTGGAAAGATCCGTCTGGAGTTACAAATGCTGTTTTTTCCCTGGCCGACTCCGAGAGAGGAATTTGCCAATAACCCTTGGTCAGGTCTAACGCCGTCATGTACCGGGCAGTGCCTAGGCGATCAATTAGTTCATCTATGCGGGGCATAGAATAGGTGTCAAACTTAGTGATTTTATTCAGGCGGTGAAAGTCATTACAAAACCGCCAACTTCCATCTGGTTTGGGCACTAAGACAATGGGACTGGACCAATCACTATTTGACTCTTCTATCACCCCCAGTTCAAGCATTTTTTTTGGTAGTGAGGTGTATTTCCGCGCCAACGTGGTAAGCAAAATTGATAAGTCGCTGAGTGAAATAAAAATACACTACTTACATAAACAAGCAGCTCCTCTGATAACAAATATAAATATGAATAAATATACTGTGCAATGTGATAAAGGTGTGGAAGAGGTTGCTAGTGAGATAAATCACCTAGTGTGAATATATATAAATCCTGACAGCTGGGACACACCCACTAAGGTGGATCCCAATTGGCAGGATGATGCTACTAAAATTAAACACTCCACTTGATATGAATACAATAAACCGCAAATCTCTATCTGGAATGATAAAAACAGCTGGGGACGAGATGTCAGACCTTAGCCGCCGACATATGTTTCGTGGAAGCCACGCCCCCCTGATGACGTGGATTCCACAAAACATATGTCGGCAGCTAAGGTCTGACATCTCGTCCCCAGCTGATCCCGCTACTAGCTACTGCAGCTACACCTTAGACATCTAACCACTCGGCATCCAGCATGGCAGAGCAAAGTCCCATCTCCTTAGTGATACGCACGCAGTCCTAGTGCCGGGTAGGCACTTACACAAGTAAGAGGCCATTCAGCCTGTTTTTATCTATGTTTTATTAAAGCGGTATTATACTATTAGACCCCTTTTTGTTTTTTGTGGTTGGATCTCTGGGATACCACTGATTGAAAGCATCGTGCCAGTTCCAGCGTCTGATGAATAGTGTACAGACACTCTAACCTGTTCAGCGTAGCAGACCTACTTTTTCATTAAAGTGGTCCATTTAGTCTGGTAAGCGCATTCCCTATTAAGAGCACTTCGGGTGAAGTCTAATAGATGGTGGAGGCTGCATTATCACCTGGATTACTTGCATGAACACTAATTGAAGAATCCTGTGATGGGGGTTTTCTTATGAATTGTGCTATTCAAGAAACACTTTTTCCACACTTTTTTCTGCATTTTTATATTTACAATTTTTTTCACAGACTTTATACTTTGGACTTATTTGTGTACACCTGGGATATCTTTATCATTCCAGATAGAGATTCTCGGATTGTTGTATTCATATCAAGTGGAGTGTTTAATTTTAGTAGCATCACCCTGCCAATTGGGATCCACCTTAGTGGGTGTGTCCCAGCTGCAAGCATTTTTTTTACTTCCTGGCGAATTGCCTCTCGCCTGGCTTCTGGAATTCTATTAGGCTTCAACTTGACCTTATCCCCTGGTGTGGTGATAATGTCATGTTCAACTCAGGAGACCCAACCTGGCAGGTCTGAAAACTTCTCCTTATTACGGAGCACAAATTCTTTAACCTCCTGTTGCTGAGTTTTGGATAGAGTCTCCGCTATCCCAACTTCAGGGACAGCCAGGTTAAATGGAGCAGAAAATCGGGTAGTCTTAGCGACCAAGGACTCTCTATCCTTCCATGGTTTCAGCAAGTTCACGTGATAGAGCTGCTCAGGTTTTCGTCTTCCCGGTTGGCTAATTTTATAATTCACCACCCCCATTTTCTCCAACACTTCATAGGGACCCTGCCATTTGGCTAGGAATTTACTTTCGACCGTGGGGACCAACACCAACACCCTATCACCAGGTGCAAAGGAACAGACCTGGGCCCCACAATTGTAAATCCTTTGTTGAGCCTATTGGGCTTGGCCTAAATGTTCTTTCACAATCGGCATCACTTGGGCAATTCTATCTTGCATTTGGGCCACATGTTCAATCACACTTCGATGAGGGGAACTCTCACTCTCCCATGTTTCCCTGGCAATGTCCAGTAGGCCCCCGGGGGCGCCTCCCATACAGTAGCTCAAACGGAGAGAACCCTGTGGATGATTGGGGAACCTCTCTTATGGAAAACATCAGATAAGGGAGCAGATAATCCCAATTCTTTCTGTCTTTATCCACCACCTTCCTCAACATTTGTTTTAAGGTTTTATTAAACCTTTCCACTAACCCGTCTGTTTGAGGGTGATATACTGATGTACGTATTTGGGTCACTTTCAGGAGTTTACAAAGTTCTTTGGTCACCCTAGACATAAACGGGGGGCCCTGGTCAGTTAGGACTTCCTTAGGAAGACCCACACGGCTGAAAACCTGAAATAACTCTTTGGCAATGGTTTGGCTGCATTCATGGCAATGGTGAGGCTGCATTCATGGTAATGGTGAGGCTGCAGATGGGCACTGATTAGGCTGCATTCATGGGCATTGACCCTTATTTTGCTTCACAGTTCTTTATTTAAAATGTTAGTTTTTTCCTGAAATTTCCCTCTTAAAGTGAAGGTGCATGTTATACGGTATATCCAAATTACACGCCCAAGCTCATCTCTACACCACACACAACCCCAAAGGCAAGAGAATTCTTGCTGGGCAGTGTATTAGTGCTTGGATGAACACAATTAGTCCGAATTTTAATGGTTCAAAGAATGTCAGGCAAAATGGTCGGCCCTCACACATGTTCACTTCATCAAATCTGGCCCTCTTTGAAAAAAGTTTGGACACCCCTGCCTTAAAGGGTCACTAAAGGAATTTTTTTTTTTTGGCTAAATAGCTTCCTTTACCTTACTGCAGTCCTGGTTTCACGTCCTCATTGTTCGTTTTTGCTTTGATGTTGCTGTAATTCCTCTCTGTTCTGGACAATTCCTGGTTGTCTGTTTCCTGATCACTACAGTACTGGGAGATTTCTCACTGTGGTGACTAATCAAGGAGGTGTGTCTATAACCTCTCAGCACCAATCCAGTTTCGTTTTGCAAAACCTTCACTGCCCTCTATTGGCTCTTTGTCTCTGTACATCAGAGAACCAGGAAACAACAGCAAAAACGAAACTAAACTGTAGGTACATTATATGATTGTTTTTTATCTATTTTTAATCATTTTAAAAGGAATCAGTTAACTATTATGTCTCTATACCCTGTAAACAGTAATTTCAGCAACATTTTTTTTTTCCTTTAGTGACCCTTTAATTCTGAACAGCTGAAGTTTTTCAACGCCCTTAAATCTTTTTGGCTGCTTCTGCAGCCGACACCTGATAATAATTGGTATATTGTCTAAACAAGGCAGAAATGTATCTCCCGTCTGTGACAACACCCACAAATTTACCTGACTTCCTGTCACAATATATATAGCCATTTTAAAATTGGATTATTCATAAAACATAACCCAGGATTGTACTTTCTATTGCATGACCGCTAAATAGAGAGAAAAGCAAAGATACAAAACAGAGAGAAACAAAAACAACTAGGAATAACAAGATCCTAAATAATTAAAGATTTTTATCCAATCCTCCATAGTAATTTCTTAGTGCTATTAAGTGGTCCTGAAACATATCTGCCCAAGAACACAAAACCAAAAACAGTCACATAAACAACTACAAACAGATATAGACCTAGACATACCTACACATTCCTCTGGGAAGCCCCCTCTCGACTCTCTACCACACCGTGCCAAGCCTACCTAGCCCAGTCAAATCCAAATCATACTAATTTTCACAAATAGAATCTCAGTGTGTCCGAGTTTAAGAGCTCAATCCAAGGTGACCACATTTCCATAAACTTATGATAGTGTCCCTGATTACTTGCTGTTATTTCCTCCATTCTTTTTATTTGGTTAATTTTGGCTACCCACTCTTGGATAGGGGGGCAACTCTTGTATTCCAATATCTGGGTATAATTATTCGTGCGGCAGAGATTCGATTAGGAAACAATCCCTTTGTAACCTCTCGCAAGGCCCCTGGATATATGGATAGTAAGGCTATTTCTGGAGATTTATGATAAGATACACTGGTGACACAGGAGCAGATTTGGAATACAGAATCCCAAAGTTCTTTAATCTGGGGGAATGTCCACCAAATATGGATCATTGTACCCACATCTCCTCCACATCGCCAGCATTCCCTAGGATAAATCTGGGAAATCCTATGTAACCTCGCCGGACATCTATACCATCTAGTTAATATTTTATAATTATTTTCTTGTATAAAAGTCGCAGAGCTAGATTTAAAAGTTAACACATAAGCTTTCTTCCATTCTTCTACAGGAATTAGATGGCCCAATTCTCTCTCCCAATCTCTAATGTAATATGGGCTAGTTGGGGTAGCATATGACAGAAGTATATCATATATCGTGGAGATGATGCTAGAACAACCTGTCGGCCCATTTCACAGGGACTCAAACAGTGTTAAGTCCCTGTGTAATAGAGTAATTTTAGTTAGATGACTGTAATAATGTTGAAGCTAAAGATAATGAAACCACTGACCAGCATATCTGTGTTCATTATTCATTATCATGTTAAGGAGCTTGTATGATCGGAGAGGGAGTCTGCCTTATCTATTTTAGAAACCTATCTGGTAACAGAGCAGGTGGAAAATCTGGGTTACCCATTATTGAGGTTAATGGACCTGGTATTGAATAAACACCCCACCTTCTTACCATCCTATCCCAGACTTTCAATAGAGACTGGGTCAGAGGAGGAAGTATGTGTTCCAAAAGATGTAGTTTTGGTAAAATCCACGGAAGAGAGACCAGTGGGAGCTCTATTATTTACTGTTCTATGGCTACCCATAGTTTTGTACTCCCACAGTGGAACCAATCAAGTATTCTAGCCAGTACTGCGGCTATATAATATAGTTCCATCTGCGGTAATCTTGCTCCCCCTCTGTCTTCCGCTTTACCAAGATATCATATTGCAATCTTGCCGATGAATTCCACCAGAGATAGCAAAGTAAACTGGATCTTAAGGATCGAAAAAAAGGCAGTGGGAGAGCTAAAGGCAGTGTTTGATATAGATATACAGTAGGAAAAGTGGCAAATAATCCATCTTGTATACTGGATCTATTGACCTAGAGACACCCGCATTTTTCTTTTGCCATCTGGTAAGGAGGCTCTCTGTGTGGTGGCGGATTACTTGATGTGATTAATCCACTGGGTGATATTTGTTCACGCTTTTTTGTCCCTTACACTGTAAGTGAAATTGTATATACTGTATGTTGGAATAATTTGACAATATTACGCTATGGTATGCATCTTTACTTTTGGTTCTATAATAATCACCGCCTGTGGAGTCAATGCTAAACCAGAGATAGGAAGTTTCGCAGTTTGTGTCCTCCTGTAAGATTAAAAGACCTGTGCTGGTTTATAGCCACCAGCTCATTTGTCTTACTATCTGGTAAGCATGCCTTCCAAAAGGTGATGGTGCACTTTTCTGTGATGTAGCCACCTGGTGTATATTGAATCTACTTCCATCTGTGCAAACATTGGATCCATTACATATATCATATATTTAGACTGCAATTAGCACCATTTTTTCCTTTTCATTTTATCTGTGCTGTATCTCACGTTTAATTGCTGCTTTTGGACTGGTTCCTCCACTTAATTTGATTGTACATTTTTTTTATTGGTGCAGTCTTTTTACCCTTTATGCGGGTCATAGTGCAGGCTTGGCCAATCGCCAGACAGCAAAATTTGGCACAAACGCCCCATCATTTTTGGTTGTCGACGAACGGGCGAACACCCAATGTTTGTGTCGAACTCATGTTTGACCCGAACATAAAGCTCATCCCTACTACTGGGCTGTAATAGTGAATGTAGTTATCAAGTTCAGACAAAATGTCTGGACCACCAGGCTTTGACACAATAAAAGCAAAGGGCGTGCCAGGCACGCAACAATTGTGGAGACACAGGGGCATTAGACGCAAAAGCTGATGAGGTCTTAACCCTAGTACCAGAGATTGGCTGAGCAGCAGGCACCGGAACTGCAGAGGCATGCCAGGCGTCAGGCATAGAATCAGCAGAGGCAGGCTGGACAGCAGGCACAAGATCATAAGAACTAGGTTGGTGTTGTAGGCACTGGATCAGGCTGGGCTGGAGTGGTAGGCATAGAATCATGTTGGACTGCAGCAGCAGACATCAAAGCGAAAGCGAAACTAGTCGAGATTAGAGACTGTTGGTCTCATGATACCAATTTGTTCACCGATACCCTACCCCGTCTGTATAAAATGGGGGATTGCACATCCGGTGACCTGATTGTGGTCAAGTTTGTATTTTTGTATATGTTTTAATGTAATGTCATTTTTATTTTCTGTCCTAATGTGTATATGTAAATAAATATTTTCTTAAATTTACTCAATATGAAGTATTCAGGTTTCTGAACCTATACACCAAGTACCGGTATAGTCCTCCCTGCCCACATTTTTTCACTGGAGTTTCAGGGTTTGTGGGGAATCCTTGAGACCCCTCAATCTATATCATTAAATTAGGATGATGGTACGCCCCCTATTATATTGTATGGTCTTAAAGATAAAAGGTTAAATCATATTCTGATTCAGTAGGTGGATAACACACCTGGGCACGGTGTCTGGACGGGATTTATCCACAGGGAATTTTGCGGCGGCTTGTGGCACCAGCCGCTTACGCATAAACCTTGGGATACCCCTCCACACACCATTTTGTGCAATCCAAAATTTCCTTTTGGATGCACTACCTTTTTTTGTATTCTATATTACGTTTTTTTCTTTATTGTATAGTCAAGACTAACAGTGTATATTTTCAAAAGATGGATCTTTTGGGGACAGCATGGACAGGCTTTATGAGTTCCATCCATACCAACTGTTTAACAAGTAATGTGAAAACTGATGAGGAGATTGGGATTTTCCTGGACAGGATGTTCAATCTCCTCAAATGAAAATTGCATTTGCACTTGTGACGGTATCGGTATGATATCCCCGTCAAGCATTCCCTCCTCTCCATACAAGAACATCACAGGATCATCCACACATGAGTCAAGACTGAATGCTGGAACCAAGACTGATTTATTGGCAGCTTGCTGCTGGTTATAAATACAGTTTTACAAGCTAAATCCTTAATCAAGGAACAATGGGAGCTCCACCCCCTTTTCACCCACTCTGGAGTTTCTCATACAGAATAAAGCCAGACAATTCGGAGCCGACCTGAGACACATTTTCTTTAAATAATGACATCAGGGAAGTTAATTACAAGGTGTACAGAACACATTAGCTGGGCAGCCTGGCACCGCATAATGAAGCAATCAGAATACATAACATGAGTCACCTCTAATCACAGTAAACAGGTTTAACATCCCTTTGAAATAAGGAGCTAGCTGCAGACGGGTCATTAACATGTCAATAGCTTGTAACACATGAATCCATTTTACCTCTAACCCACAATTTAACCAAGCAGGGAGAATTACACTGACATATCCTTCACAATGGCCCCCCTTTTTCTCCCTGCTCCGGCAAACCCGGTTGGACCTTCCCTGGTCCAGTAGGGTTGACGGGTTCAGAGCTTTTAGTCCGAGGTTAACTCCGTTTGGCGTGACTGACCTCCATTGGTAACTGCTTCCGACTCAGGTATGCCACCGGGTCGTCAGATCACACGCCGGTCAGTCCCCAAGTCTTTGTGCGATCTGCAGAGTCACCAGAAGTCAGTGTGAAGACGGCGAATGGGTCTGTGCGCCGCCGTCTAGGTGTCCCGCTATGGGAGGGGCAGGTTATGGCTCTGAAGTGACAATCACTGGAGATTAATAAAAAGGAAAAGTTATATTTGTTGAAATGCTGTAGCACTGGTGCTCAGAGTCCGGGGGGGGAGGGGAATCAGAGCCCCATAAGGTCAGCCACCCCCTGCTCCCTCCGCAGCCGCCGGTTCTCCTCTTGGAGCTTCTCCAGCTCCATCTCCAGTTCATGGAGCCTGGGGGGGTCAGCCTGCTGTGACCTCGGGTGGTTGTTCTCCTCCTCCATGCGGCTTATGCACTCCTCCAGCTCTATGTACTCACGGATCAGCTCCTGCTTGCTCATGTCCTGCAGGCTTTCCACGTGGTCCTTCATCATCAGGAACTGGGTGGTGGTGTAAGGGGCCACCGGTGGGCCCTTGGCGAACATCTCGGCCCGCATCTGGGGCGCCCGCTGCGATTCCATCTCCTCCAGTCGCTTCTTCTCCTCCCAGGTCCGCTGGTTATATGACTTCCAGGACCTCTTCTTCTTGGAGGGTAGCTGGCGGTGCCTCTTTCTGCCCAGCTCCCTCCAGGGCCCCTCCGGCTCATGGCTGTCGCCCATGACCAGCTGACAATGGTGTTCCCTGTTGTCCGTAATAACAGATTGTACCATGAGGGCTTCGTAAGGGGTGCCCAATGGTTCTTCCTGACCCAGCTCCTGGGGATCCCAAGCCGAGTCTACACAATGGGCTGCTGCTGGTGGGCGGTACCCAGGTTGAGACCAATTTGATCTGGTGTTGTCATTCAGGGGGCAATTCTGCTTGAAGTGACCCAACTGTTTGCACCGGAAGCAGCGTTGTTCGTTGTCCTCCTGGCGTGGATAGCGAGGGCTCGATGTCATCGGTCTGTTAGGCGGTTGGTATCTAGCGGCTGGTGGGTGTGAGGGCGCCGTTGGTCGTGGAGGTTGTACCCGTGGTGTGACCTGGTTTGTCTTGCGAGTATCCGCATATTCATCCGCCAACTTCGCGGTCTCTGGTAGAGTCATGGGTCTGCGATCTCTCACCCAATCTTAGACGTCCGTCTGGATGTGATTGTAAAATTGCTCCAGGAGCATTAGTTGCAAAATGTCCTCTGCGGTGGTGGCCTGGCTGCTGTTAACCCAGTTAGAGGCCGACAGGGACAACTGGCATGCCCATTCCGCGTAAGAGTCTTTTGTGGTTTTGCGTGAGTCCCTGAACTTCTGTCGGTGGGACTCTGGGGTTACTGCATAACGAGCCAGGAGCACTTCTTTAACCCTGGCGTAGCTATGGATATCCTGATCTGGCACGGTCCGGAAAGCATCAGAAGCTTTGCCTGACAGTTTGCCTGACAATATTGCAACCCAGTCTCCTCTAGCTATTCGGTGCAGGTTACATTGTCGCTCAAAGTCTGCCAGGTAGTTATCAATTTCACAGTCCTTTTCATCAAAAGCTTTAAAAGCGCTAAACGGAATCTTCCTTGCGTCTGCTGTGCTGTACTCACTGTTTGGAGAATGGGCGGCTACTTGTCGGACTCCTGCCAGTTTTAACTGTAGCTCTGCGTCTCTTATTTGTTTATCCTTCTGTAGTTCTGCGTCTCTTATTTGTTTAGCCTCCTGTAGTTCTGCGTTTACTAACAGGTCCATCACTTTCAGCACCACATCCGGCGTTGGGTTCGGGCCGAACCACGCTAGCTTCTCTCTCATTAGCTTGTTGGTTGGTGACTCCTCCTGAATCACTGGTGTCTCCATCTCTTGTACTGCTGGCGTTGCTGCAATCACGTTCTCCTGGTCTAGCTCCATTAATTCTGCTATGATGACCCGCTTGGTTTTGTTGCTAGCAATCCTTCCACGAACTTCCAGTAGTTCTTTCAGTGTATTTCTTTTAAGCAGGGTGTATCAGCCTTCCATTCACTGTTCCCAGTGTCTGCTTGGAGTCCTGGTGTAAGGGAGAGTAGAAGGGAAGATCCCGCTGCTGCCAACCAATTGTGACGGTATCGGTATGATATCCCCGTCAAGCATTCCCTCCTCTCCATACAAGAACATCACAGGATCATCCACACATGAGTCAAGACTGAATGCTGGAACCAAGACTGATTTATTGGCAGCTTGCTGCTGGTTATAAATACAGTTTTACAAGCTAAATCCTTAATCAAGGAACAATGGGAGCTCCACCCCCTTTTCACCCACTCTGGAGTTTCTCATACAGAATATAGCCAGACAATTCGGAGCCGACCTGAGACACATTTTCTTTAAATAATGACATCAGGGAAGTTAATTACAAGGTGTACAGAACACATTAGCTGGGCAGCCTGGCACCGCATAATGAAGCAATCAGAATACATAACATGAGTCACCTCTAATCACAGTAAACAGGTTTAACATCCCTTTGAAATAAGGAGCTAGCTGCAGACGGGTCATTAACATGTCAATAGCTTGTAACACATGAATCCATTTTACCTCTAACCCACAATTTAACCAAGCAGGGAGAATTACACTGACATATCCTTCACAGCACTGGCATACCGAATATTTCAGACAGTATATTCGGGAAGAGGTGTGTCCAATGGGACTGAGGCCCCGTACACACGGCCGAGGAACTCGACGTGCCAAACACGTCGAGTTCCTTGGTGAGTTCAGGGATGAAGCCGCCGAGGAGCTCGGCGGGACGCCTTCTCCCATAGAACAACGAGAAAATAGAGAACATGTTCTCTATTTTCTCGACGAGTTCCTCGGCGGCTCCATCGGGCCAAAAGTGTACAGACGACAGAGTTTCTCGGCAGAATCCGGGTTTGACCGAGTTTCTCGGTGAATTCTGCCAAGAAACTCTGTCGTGTGTACGGCCCCTGAGAGTCCAACTATTTCCAACCACCAAAAACCCATCTTCAACTTTTAAAACAACATGGGAAAAAGTTCTGACTCAATGTAGCTTAGATCTCATGAAAACTTTAATCAATCAATATGTACTTGATATGGTGCTACTGGACGGTGAGATTGAACGTCTCAGCGCCCAGTACCAGCACATAATGGAAATTACCTCTTTTCCTGACAAATGGAAGGAGGTCAGGACACGATTAGAGGAGTTGAACAAGGACATTATTATTAAAAAACAAGCAAAATTTGTGAAAGATAAGCTGGCCTTCTCGGAAGGCTATGCCTATAAATGGACAGATCGTCCATCAGGCCGCAGAGGACCCCCAAAAGGGCAACCCCTGCCCAGACACTTGACTACCAATTCCGAATCTGACTCCTCTATTTCTTCGTCCCGATCCTTCAATCTAGGTACACGACTACAGGGATCAGCAACGACTAATGTCATCCGCAAACGCCCAAGAAAAACAGGCGGTACTCCACCAACTGTATTTAGAAAAGGTAAAGGAACGTCCACATCACACCAGTCTGCCCATACACCAGGTGAACCCTCACCTGAGGCCAACACGACTGCAGGGACGACTACTCCAGTGACGACACTACACCATGTAATTCCCAAGGTACTAAGCTCCACTGCAGCTAATCCCAAAAAAGCCATATTGGACCTAGATTTTTTAGATTTGACCAAACAACTGAAGATAGACACATTTGTACGCAAAGGGTCTCTAACCACCCCAATGCCGGACACACCCCTTCCCAACCAACACCCATCCCAACCAATTTAAATATCATCAATTTGACACCGACTGTCTTATCTACCGATGAGATATCAGTGTTACATTTAGGTTTAGGATTCTGTCCCACCGATCCTATACACGTGACGGAAACAATCAAGGATTTGTACCTTTTTGCCCGGAACTTAACGTTTAAATTTATCTTTGACCAAGATCGTCAGAATCTATCCTTGGAGCGCGAATTGACTGAACGCACCAAGGACTTCACGATGAAAGAATTCAGGGCATTGCGAGACCTGATGCTGCTTTATGATGAGGGATGCACCGATGGCCCCCCGACGTCCCCGGCTGGTGATGTCGCTGGGACCACCGTTGCACCCCCGGATGCATCTACTACACTAGCTTCCTCTGGCCTTAATAGGTCGAGGAAGTTCAAACCCAGTTCACGCAAATTTCCCGACCTGATGACCTGCCCGGCCATTTGGTCGTTTTTACAACAAACCATCAAGGATCTCAAACGTAGCCGATGGCAATCTTTCCACCCCAATCTAACCGTAAATCAACAAAAAGCTCTGTCTTTATTGCAAAAACGTAGGGACATTGTCGTAAAGCCGGCCGACAAAGGCGGTAACATTGTCATTATGACACATGACCAGTATCTCTCCATGTGTCATGATGTACTGGACAATACAACGTGGTATCAGCCTATCCCAGTCGGCAATATTCAGGTATATGTTAATGAATTCATTGACATTTGTACTGAAGCCTTCTGGGATGGCTTTATAGATAAAGATACTCTGAACTATCTGATTCCAAAACACCCTCGAACTCCCACGTTTTACACACTGCCCAAAACACATAAACGGTTGGTGCGACCTCCTGGTCGTCCAATCGTTTCTGGAATTGGGTCCTTGACAGACCACGCAAGTAAATTTGTGGATTACTTCTTAATTTCTCATGTGCAAAGTCTTCCATCATACATCCGCGATACCTCAGATCTCTTGTGCCATTTGGAGGGGATCCAGGTTCCTCCGGACTCCCTGCTCGTGGCTATTGATGTGGAGGCCTTGTACTCCAGCATCCCCCACGAGCAGGGAGTACGGACAGCCAGATCCTTCCTCATGGAGGAGGAACGGACACTGTGGCCCCGTAACGAATTCATCCTTAAACTTCTAAGATTTATCCTCACTAGAAATTATTTTTTATTTGAAAACCAGCATTTTTTACAAAGCCAGGGAGTGGCTATGGGCACTTCCTGTGCACCCTCTTATGCTAACTTATTTTGGGCGCCTGGGAACGTAAGATTTTTTCTAGAGAGGAATATGATACTTACCTCCAACATGTTACATGTTGGTATCGTTTTATAGATGATGTATTCGTTATTTGGACAGGCACCAGTCAACTTTTGCGGGATTTTATTAACATGCTTAATCAAAACACTGAGAATCTGTTTTTCACATACACATCTGACGGTTCGCGGATCCCCTACCTGGACCTGACAATCATCAAGAACGAGGATGGGACGATAGTTACGGATCTCTTTCGTAAACCGACGGCGGGGAATACCCTCCTCCACGCCTCCAGTGCCCATCCACACTCCCTTATACAAAGTATACCCTATGCGCAATATCTGCACTTGCGGAGAAAGTGCACTCTAGAAACAGACTTTTGTATACAGGCAAATGCACTACGGGAACGTCTACTTTTGAGAGGATATACCCGATCCACCCTCAGAAGGGCCTTCAATAGGGCCAAGGCCCGAACGAGATCTTCTCTGTTATTCCAACCACCTCGGATAGCCAGACCCTACACTGCAAAGGTGATCACGAAATTTTCCGCACACCATGACCAATTACGATCAATCTTGGGAAAACACTGGCATTTGCTAAGTGATCATCCCATACTCCATAAACACGTGCGTGCAACCCCGGAGCTAGTGTTCCGCAGAGCCAATGCCCTTAAAAGTCGCCTGACCAGCAGCCAGTACAAACCACCTAAATTGAGAACAGGCGGACCCAGGGGCACATCGAGATGTGGTTCTTGTTCTCGATGTCCCTGGATCCTTCCTGGTCATAAATACACCCTGCCCAATGGCGAGTTATTTGCCCCACATTTCTCAGTGGACTGTGGTACCACTGGGGTCATCTACATCATGATATGTGAGTGCCATGCATTTTATGTGGGCAAAACCATAAGGGAACTACGTCAACGAATAGGTGACCATCTATACCATTCAACGAATGGCAAATTGACGACTATCGGTCGTCATATAGGGCTGTACCACAAATTTAATACCAATGTCATTAAGTTCTTTGTTCTGGAGGTAGTACCCTCGGATTTACGAGGAGGCGACAGAGACAAAACGCTACTCCAGCGAGAGTGTCTCTGGATTGAATGACTGGGGGCAACCATATCCCCCGGTCTAAATGAAATGAACTCTTTCAAACCTTTCCTCTGATGAATGGACCTTGGCTGGGACCTTGCCCTACTAGTTGGGGCGATGTTCCAGCAGAGGTCCATCAGGACCCCCAAACATTATATATAATTTTTAGCAGACACCCTAGGGAATAAAGTGGCGGTCATTTTTTATTTGATTTCCAACGGTATTTGCGCAATAATTTTTCTAACGCCTTTTTTTTTTGGTTTCATGAATTAAAAAAAAAAAAACAGTAAAGTTAGCCCATTTTTTATGGATAATGTTAAAGATGATGTTACACCGAGTAAATAGATACCTAACTTGTCACGCTTTAATATTGTACACACTCATGGAATGGCGCCAAACTTCGGGACATAAAAATATCCATAGGCGATGCTTGTTTTTTTTTTTTTACAGGTGACCAGTTCAGAGTTCTAGGGCTATAATTATTGCTCTCGCTCTAACGCACGCGTCAATACCTCACATGTGTGGTTTGAATGGTGTTTACACATGTGGGCGGGACTTACATGCATATTCGCTTCTGAGTGCGAGCTTCTAGGGACAGGGGCGTTATTTTTTTTATTTTTTTTATTTTTTTACCTCATATTTTTCTTCTTGCACTTTTTTGACACTTTTTTTGATTTTGGATCACTTTTCTTCCTATTACAAGGAATGTAAACATCCCTTGTAATAGGACTAGTGTGTGACAGGTCCTCTTTATGGAGAGAGGCGGGGTCAATAAGGCTGGAAAGCATGGTATTGAAAAAAAAAAAAAAAATTTCTCATGCTTTCAGCTGCAATCATGTTCGTTCAGCACAGTGGTGTAGTGTATAGCACTTTGACCTAGCAGCAAAAGGGTCGCTGGTTCGAATCCAGCCCGTGACACCATCTGCATGGAGTTTGCATGTTCTCCCTGTGCCTGTGTGGGTTTCCTCCCACAATATAAAAACACGCTGTAAATCGGATCCGGTCTAAATAAGCCCTAATATGCAGTAGTATATTTAGGTTTTGTTCTGCCCTAGGCCTGACTACATATCTGCACCTCCTAATAGAAAAATGACCCACCCCTTCCTGTCAAGGTCACACCCTGTTTTTGTATGACCCGCCCAGGAATTTTCAGGGGACCCACACACTAGTTCTGGGGGGGAGGGGGGCACTGGATTCCCTTAACCACTTCCATACCAGGCACTTACGCACCTTCCCGCCCAAGCCAATTTTCAGCTTTCAGCACTGTCGCACTTTGAATGGCAATTGCGCGGTCATACAACACTGTACCCAAACAAAATTGGCGTCCTTTTTCCCCCACAAATAGAGCTTTCTTTTGTTGGTATTTGATCACCTCTGCGATTTTTTTTTTTTGCGCAACAACTAAAAAAAGACTGCACATTTTGAAAAAAAAAACGTTTTTATTTTTTTCTGTTAATTTTTTTGTAAATAAGTTTTTCTCTTTCAATTACGGGCACTGATATGGCGGCACTGATGGGCACCGATGAGATGGCACTGATGGACATCGATGAGGTAGTACTGACGGGCACAGATGAGGTGGCATTGATTGGCGGCGCTGGTATGCGGCACTGATGGGCACTCATAGGCGGCACTGATGGGCACTCATGGGCGGCACAGATGGTCACTCATGGGCAGCACTTATGGGTGGCACTGATGGATACTTATGGGTGGCACAGGTGGGCACTGATAGGTGGGCACTGTGCATGGATGGGCACTGTGGGGTGGCACTGATTTTCCCAGGTTGCCAGTCAGTGCCCATTTGTGGGCACTGATTGGCATCTTTTTTCTTTTTTTTTAATGCTTTTTGTTTTTTTTTTCCATATTTTTTTTTTTGCCCACCCTGGTGGTCCAGGGTGGGCATCCCTGGTGGTCCAGTGTGGTGATCCGAGGGGGGGCTGCACTGATAAACAATCAGCGCGAACGCCCCCTGTCAGGAGAGCCGCCGATCGGCTCTCCTATACTCGCATCTGTCAGACGCGAGTGAGGAAGAGCCATCGATGGCTCTTCCTGTTTACATCGTTATCAGCCGTGATTGGACACGGCTGATCACGTGGTAAAGAGTCTCCGTCTCCGTGAGAGACTCTTTACCGAGATCGGAGATGCAGGGTGTCAGACTGACACCCCGCATCACCGATCGCCGCGCTGCGTGCCCCCACAGGCGCGCGCAGCATGAAATCCTGCAGGACGTCCTGTCAGGATTGTGTAACCACTTCCCGGACGTAAATCGGCCATAGGCTGGGCGGGAAGTGGTTAATTTGCATAGTTTTTCTCTCACTTCCTGTTTGGCTATGGGGCAGGAAGTGAAGGCAAATCTCCCCAATTGGACACAGATAATACAAAATAAACTGACAGGGCCTATAACCCTCCCTCACTCTATCCAAAATTAAAGAAAATAAAACGTGTTGATTATTCTAGTTTAAGCACAAATTTCATAGAGTTTTATTGAGAGGCCTAAGAAAATATAACCATGCCAATAGGCCAGGATACAGCGTGGCTAATATGTATGAATGTGTGTGTTAGAGCACCCCACCCAATGTTAACTAAAAAATTATTAATTTGCAAAATAAGTATTATCTGCTCATTTTTTGGGGATGTCTGCACCCCTGATAGTGAGAACATTTGTGAGGTGTCTTCACCCTTTCTAATTCAAATTCATTCACTTCCTGTCACATAGCCAAACAGGAAGTGAGGGTAAAACCTTACTAATATCTTTTCTTGGGGACACAGAGATCAATCTAAATAGTTTCCCATTATGTAAATTGCACTCTAGCATTTTGCTGTGTACACCCCAAATTATTAGGGATCTTGGACTTTGGGGTCCATTTACTAAAGGCAAATCCACTTTGCACTACAAGTGCAAAGCAAGGAAGAAAACAAAACAACTTTGCTTCTACAGGATTGGATGTTAAAACCATCAGTGCTTCCTCTCTGATTTTCAGCAACTATGCTTGTACTGCAGAGTGGCTTTGCCTTTACTAAACCCCAAACTAAATAATCATTTGGGGCAGGGATCCTAAAACTACGGCCCTCCAGCTGTTGTAGAACTACACATCCCATGAGGCCTTGTAATGCACTGACATTCACAGACATGACTAGGCATGATGGGAATTGTAGTTCCTGAACAACTGGAGGGCCATAGTTTGAAGACCCATGATTTGGGGTGTACACAGCAGTGCTGGAGTGCAATTTGCTTAATGGGGACACTAGTTAGATTGACCTGTGTCCCCAAGAAAAGACACTGGTAGGGTTTTAACCTCACTTCCTGTTCAGCTGTGTGACAGGAAGTGAAGCCAATTTTAAGAAAAGGGACACAAAGCTCAACCCAAAAAAAAAAAAACACAAGCAGGGGTTCTAACACTCACTTGGCTTCCCTCAACACCCACAATTAGAATATGATTGCCTTGCCCTAGATTTAAGCACAGTGCTGTAAATCAGCACTTCAAGCCTGTCCACCAATAGCCCCCCCCCCCCCCCCCCACATTTCATGATTACACACCAGGAAAGAAGCTTAGACAAAAATCACACCTAATTTGTTAGGCCCTAACCTAGTTCAGCTGCAGCTGTCAAAATATGTTGCATGAAAAAGTAACAAAAAACAAACTTCAAAATTTTAAAGTAATTGACAAAACAAGGAAAGAAAAAAAAAAAAAACACACACAAACAAAAATACATTTCAAAACTCAAAATAAACAGATTTAAAGTCGCAACATCTTCACAATTTTGTCATAAAATAAGGCCACAGAGACAAATACATCAAAGTGAACATCATTTAAAAATAAACAAAAACCATTGGCAAAATAAAAACCCATGCAACAAACCACATTTGTGTTCCGCAACAGCATTTCTGCCTGCCCCTATGAGGGCAGCTGAGGACTGATCGATGCACGGTTTTTATAACATGTGCTAGTAATGAAGCAATTGAAATCACATGAACAAATTGCAGTCTCTAGTGTGGGTGAGCTTACACCTGGTTAATTAACCCAACCCACGCTCTATGACCATCCAAGTGATTTTCACCTTTTAAAAAGAAAGGATTTTTTCTAAGTGTTTGAGCAGACTCAGTTCATCACACATGTAGGAACAAATCTGCAATGGCATGAGAGTTTTTTTTTTTTTTTTTCCCTGATCTCATGCTTTCCAGCCTGGCCCGGTCATTGACCAGCAATATGGTCCGGGGCTCAAGTGGTTAAAAATTAACAAAACACTAAAGTTAGCCCAATTTTTGGTGATAATGTGAAAGATGATGTTACACCGAGTAAATAGATACCTTACATGTCACGCTTTACTATTGGAAACACTCCTGCAATGGGGCCAAAATTCATTCCGTGAATATCCCCATAGGCGACCTTTTTCTTTTTTTTCAGGTTACCAGTTTATAGTTACAAAGAAGGTCTAGTGGTAAAAGTATTGCTCTCGCTCTAACGCACGCGTCAATACCTCACATGTGTGGTTTGAACGATGTTTACATATGTGGGCGGGACTTACGCAAGTCCCGCCCACATATATAAACATCGTTCAAACCACACATTCCCATTGACATCACATTCCCATCATGCCCAGGGAATGTGATGTCACATGGGTTGAGGTCACATGGTGGCATTGCCCTATATAAGTCCATGCCCGCCGCTGACACGGCATGTCAGCGCGGAACCTCGTCGTGTCAACATCCAATGGAAGAGAAGGGAGAGGACAGCGCAGACAAGCCCTGGGCTCCCGGAGGAGACAGGCAGAAGAAGGAAGAGAGAAGAAAGAAGACGGAAGAAAGCCCTGGCTCCGCGGGGGAGCCAGGCAGAAGAGGGAGCAGAGAAGACAGAAGAGAAAAGACCGGGGAGTTGGCGCACCCCCGGCAGAAGACCAGGAAGACCGGAACCCTGGCGGAAGGCACCGGAAAGACCGGGGGATAGGCGCCATCCCCCGGCAGAAGACCCCAAAGTCCAGGGTCCCAGCAGAAGATCGGGAGAGAAGAAACCCCCCCTTGTAAGAGAGCTAAAGAAGAAAGGGGGGGCTCCGGAGCTGATTAATAAAATATTTTATTGTGTGGTGTTTTATTTTACTTTACACTTTCCCCCATGTGAATGGGTAGAGGTACGATGTACCCCATACTCATTCACATAGGGTGGGGGGCCGGTATCTGGGGGCCCCCTTATTAAAGGGAGCTCGCAGATTCCGATTAGCCCCGCCCGCATACCCCGACAACCAATGGCAAGGGTTGTCGGGAAGAGGCTCTTGTCCCTATCGACATGGGGACAAGAGTGCTGTGGGGTGGGGGGGCAGTGCCCCCCTCCCCCACAGCACATACTCCCCCATGTTGAGGGCATGCGGTCTGGTACGGCTCAGGAGGGGGGGGGCGCTCGCTCGTCCCCACCCCCATTCCTGTCCGGGCCCGACTGCGTGCTTGGGATGAGGGCTTGGTTTTGATCTGGGGGGGACCCCCGCGCCGAATCGGCGCGGGTTTAACCCCTCACGTTCCGGACCAAGCCTAAGAGCCTAATGTAGCCCTGAAGGGGGACCCGCGCCGATTTCAAGTTTGAAATTTGGCGCGGAGTTCCCCTTCATGGCTGAAAACAGCTCGGAGATTCCCGTGCGCCGCGTCACGCAGCGCATTCACGGGTACGCCGCTTGGTATTTACCAAGATTTTCACGGCGTACTGACAAGGCGCACGGGAAGCGCCGAAATTTCTCTCTGCGCATGCCCAGTATGCAAATAAACCTCCCGAGGTTCAGGCGCACTGTGCAAGCGTACGGGGATCTGTTTTCAAAAAACACTTTCCCTTTCAATTCGGCCCGCAAAACACATTCAAACACATGTCACTTCACTTCCCCTGCATCCCCCCACCTCCCCCCCTAATAAACTCCCGCCCAAACCCCCGACAATTTACATTTCAATGTGCCGTGCGCCAGGTCTGTACTGGTGCACAATGCACCCTCTCCTGGGCGCACGGAGCACATTAGTAACTAGGGAAATACACTGCACTAGCAGCGTATTTCTTTAGTAAATGACCAAACGGCTGCTACTCCTGCTTTTACTCCATGAGTCATGGAGTAAAGGCTTGGTAAATCAGCCCCATTGTGTTTGTAATGTCTTGCAACCAACCTCCTGTTATACAGTAGGTGGTTTTATACATTGCTTATATACTAAACGTGGCTGTATTGCTGTTTAAACTGTTCAATTGCAATGTGTATATATTATTATTTATATTTAAAATTACCAATGTAGTTGATTATTTGATAGTACATTGTCAATCATGTTTCCTGTCCTTAATTGTTCCTTAGACACCCCCCCGTGAGTAAGAATCCATTTCCCCCCCCCCCTCTCTTTTTTTCTTCCTCCTTTTTCAACCTCACTACAGCACACTCATTAACCAAATGACTGGAATGACCTCAATGGGATATACATCCTTGTACTTATTATTAATGCCTTCTTCCGTCACACTCTGTTATGTACTGTGTTCAACAGGATGCAACTACACATGTTCCTGTATCTGGAGTCCTGACAGGCAGATCAGTGAGCAGAGGCTGTGTATACCTACACGCCCTCCATGTGACGTCCACCTACGGTCACCATGACAGCAGCAATGACGCTGCGCTCTTCGCCCTCGGCGTCTGTATAGTGACGCGCGGTGCCTGATCGAGAAACACCGCCTCCGGCCCCTCCCTCTGCCACTCGCAATCCATGCCTCCGATTGGACGGCTGGATCAAGAAGACCTAGACCTATCCACATCTGGGAGGCGGTCACGCAGCTCAGTGGCCCCGCCCCACTGACGTCGGTATGTCCAGACGTCCGTGGCGTCTCCCTGATAGAGACGCACACTAGGAGCTATTTAAACCCTGCTCCAGCGATGCAATTTGCACCGGAGCCAGGTCCCAGGACATAAGTCTACTATCAAATATAGAAAGTAAGTACATGGGGTGTGGACTCAGTAGCGCTTTACACTCTGATGGCATACTTTGGGGATTCATGTTAACTGCCTGACTCCCTATCATTGTTTTTCATTAGGCTTGTCTTTTGGTTACCCCCTCGGACTGGTGACTGATTGATTACCAGTCCTCTGCATTGGCCACTCATTCTGTGGCCATCTCTGCAAGCATCCACATACGCTGCATACAGGATTCCTATGTCCTGGGACCCATTACCCTCTTTAGCAACTTATGCCCGTCTGGGCACACAGGTACTAATAATTTGTCGGGGGTCTTATAGCCCCCCCCCCCCCTTTTTAGTGGGACTTGGGATAAATGACTCCCTTCACTTTGATACACTTTTCATTTCTTTCTCATCACTTTCTCACTGTGGGCTCTTATAGTCTTTTACTATGGATATCAATATTTACTGGCCCTGGCTTTATATATTTATATATATTTTCATGACTTTATTCACGTTTTTCACTTCCCCCTTTTTCCTTCGTGTGTTCTTGGGTGCTGCTCATCTACATTTTACTATTCACTGTCCTCAGTGTCTACACATTCACTCCTCCTCCGAGGACCTTACCCGGACCTGGCCCGTTGTAATGGCTGGGCCTGATATTATTCTTTCCACACAACTTTAGATTCTGTCTTCTTTTCCCCGCCCCCCTTTTTCCCTTCCCTTTTCTCCCCTGCTCATTTTCCTGTCCTTCCCTCCCTTTCTCCTTCCCTTCTTTCCTCTCTTGTTCCATTTCCCCTCCTCTCCTCCTCACTAAGGCGTTTATTACAATAACTGCTTTTCTTTCTTGGCATTGGCACTTGGTCTTTCTTCCAGGGTCCCGTGTGGATCTGGTCCTCTCTATATTATCACAATCCAGCCTCTCCTATGAGGTAGACACTGAAAACCCTTCTTGAACAGATCCAAATCACTGCCTTTTGCACAGTGCACTTTTTAGTAGTTTCCTGCACCTACTAGATTCACGGCACCCAATATGCAATCAATTTATTATCCATACTCTATTATCCAGGTCTGTTCTATTAGACTTGGTCTTGGTCCACGAGTGACCTACCCACTCACCGTCCAACTGGGAACCCTCCCCCCTTTCTCTCTGGGGCCAAGGAACTCTGTGCCTGCAGGTAGGAGACATGATGTGACATAATTCCCCTTGTTATGTATTATTTTTTATTTTCTTGGGGTGTTTTTTCACACAAAAAGCCCCTGACATAAATAATAACGTGCTGTTTTTAATGTCTGATGTTTGTTTATGTTATGTTTTTAGACCGTCTCCTGACGAAGCGAAAGCAAAACTAGTTGAGATTAGAGACTGTTGGTCTCATGATACCAATTTGTTCACCGATACCCTACCCCGTCTGTATAAAATGGGGGATTGCACATCCGGTGACCTGATTGTGGTCAAGTTTGTATTTTTGTATATGTTTTAATGTAATGTCATTTTTATTTTCTGTCCTAATGTGTATATGTAAATAAATATTTTCTTAAATTTACTTAATATGAAGTATTCAGGTTTCTGAACCTATACACCAAGTACCGGTATAGTCCTCCCTGCCCACATTTTTTCACTGGAGTTTCAGGGTTTGTGGGGAATCCTTGAGACCCCTCAATCTATATCAGCAGCAGACATCAGATGAGCTGGGCTGGAACTGCAGGCATCTGTCAGAAACTACGGTGAACGAGAGTGAACCACAACTGCGGTTTTAAGAAAGATTTCAATGCACTTCTCTATGCAATGTGAATTTCAGTATTGGGCCCCAGGCGTCGCTCTAATCAGAGAAAAAGAGTTTGGGGGTTCACTACAACATCTCTGTCTTATGTAGGAATGCGTTGAGCTACTAAGAGTGAAGGTATTACAACATACCTTCAAACCCTAGCCTTAAAAGGATACGGTAAACGTGAGTGAAGCAGCACTATATTAAGGAAAAGATTTCAATGCACTTCTCTATGTAAAGTGATTATCAGTATCGGACCCCAGGCGTCACTCCAATCAGAGAAAAAGAGTTTGGGGGTTCACTACATCATATCACTCACATAGAGGAATGCATTGAGCTACTAAGGAAGGAGGTATAATATACCATCAATCCTTAGCTTTAAAAAAGGTATAGCGAACATGTTCAGCATTTTAGGCCGTGAGGGCGTATACTTTTAAAGAACAAATGGCAAGCACGTAGCATATGAAAATACTGTATGCAGATAGCTTATACTTCAGAGAGGCAACTGTAGCTTAAATGGTTTAAGAGTGTATGTCCCTTTAAGATATTCCACAACTGTTACATGAAGACACAATAAGTAATCCCAAGCAGCACGGTAGTATAAACTAGAGCCAGATTCAAATACAGTACTTGGTAAAGCTTCATGTGAACCGGGTAATTGTAGAGCAATAAATGTAACGTAGTAATGGTACTTATCCGTTTGCAGAGGATGAGAGTACTTCAGTAAGCAGAGTATTGTGGCAGCAATAGGATTCTGTCATGGAGGATCTCCTGGTGGAAGATATCTTAGGGTGTCCCCAGCAACAGCAGTAAAGTTGGCAGCGTGGATGCAGGTAGTGGATGACTTAGAGGTAGCATGGATCTGGGTTGCACTGCTATTTATTTGAGGGGATATTGCCAGTAGTTTGTATGTAGCTTGGTCCGGCTACGGCCGACAATAATAGAACAGCATGTAGTAAACACGCTGTTCTGTTTATAGCAGAGAGGCATGTTGTTGTAGTATAGGTGGTAATATGGTGGGTGTTTATATATATATATATATATATATATATATATATATATTAGTTATATATGTATAGCATATACAGGCCAGATTTCAGTAACCTGTAATTACATGTTACACTTCAAAAGACGCTTGTCGATTAAGGTGTACACACACACGGACGGACTGTCCGATGAAAACGGTGCGCCGGACCGTTTTCATCGGACATGTCCGCTCGGAGATTTCTGTCTGATGGTTGTACACATTATCAAACAGAAATCCGCGCGGACACGATACGCATGCTAAGAAACATTTGTCCGCTGGAAACCTGTCTGATCCGCCGGAAAATTGTCCGGTCGGACGTACAGATGACCGAACATGTCCGCTGAAACTGGTCTGCGGACCAGTTTCAGCAGACATGTTCGGTCGTGTGTACGGGGCCTAAGAGACAGCAGGAATCTGTTTTACACATCAAACCATTACTTAGGCCACAGGTAATCTAATTACTTATTGGAGGTTATTGGTATGCAAGGATGGATACTAGTTAGCTCCCTAATACTAATTAGTGACTTTGTCAATGGATAAAGAGATAGGAAATCTAGTTTACATATCAAACCATTACTTAGGCCACAGGTAATCTAATTACTCATTGGAGGTTATTGGTATGCAAGGATGGATACTAGTTAGCTCCCTAATACTAATTAGTGACTTTGGCAATGGATAAAGAGATAGGAAGTCTAGTCTATTAGCCGGATTCAGGTAGGGGCGCGTATCTTTAAGGCGGCGCAGCGTATCGTATTTACGCTACGCCGCCTTAATTCAGAGAGGCAAGTACTGTATTCACAAAGCACTTGCCTCCTAACTTACGGTGGCATAGCGTAAATAGGGCCGGCGTAAGCGCACCTAATTCAAATGAGGGTGGGGGGGCGTGTTTTATGTAAATTACTCGTGACCCGACGTGATTGACGTTTTTTACATATCCCGTGTACATATCCCAGTGTGCATTGCTCCAAAGTACGCTGCAAGGACGTATTGGTTTCGACGTGAACATAAATTACGTCCAGCCCCATTCTCGGACGACTTACGCAAACGACGTAAAATTTTCAAATTTCGACGCCGGAACGACGGCCATACTTAACATTGACTACGCCTCCTAGGGGGCAGCTTTATCTTTACGCGGCGTATCTTTTACGGAAACCGCATATCTTTACTGCGATGGGCGCATGTACGTTCGTGAATCGACGTATCAAGTCATTTACATATTCTACGCCAAACTCAACGGAAGCGCCACCTAACGGCCAGCCTAAAAATTACACTTTAAGATACAACAGCGTAGGAGACTTACTCCGCTCGTATCTTAGCCTAATTTAAGCGTATCTGGTTTCCAGAATACGCTTAAATTAACGCCGGCGTAGATTCAGAGTTACGACAGCGTATCTACTGATACGCCGGCGTAACTCTCTATGAATCCGGCTATATATCACTACATTGGTGCCGTTCAAGTGACCAGAAGCGCATTTTTTTTAGGACTTAGTAACAGAAGTCGGTGATGACAAAAAATCCTGTGAGTTGGACAGAAGTCTGATGGAGACCCAAGAGCTGTGCTGTGACTCTAATGTCTATACAAGACTAAACAAGTTTGGAACCCCAGAATTTTTCTCTGGAGACTGGAAACTGAAGAAAGACTGCCGTGTACTAGAAGACCGGAACTGGCAGGGTGGAGCTTCAAATGCGGTGAGTAAAATATTTCCTTTATTTTAAATTATTAGTACTATAGTCAAAATGCTTACTCAGTGTGAAGCTAGTGTCAGCTCTGATAAAGTTAACAGATGGGTATTAAAATGAATTAAGCGTAATGGCGGTCCTTATGAAATTCAAGAAAAATGTAAGCAGACGTGGACTATGATAAAGGAATTTTTAGAGAAAAGTGTTTTTGATAGCAAAATTTCAGAAAGTAAAAGAAAAGATTGTATTGTGCAGGGCTTGTTATCTTTCTGTTTAACCACTTAAGGACCGGACCAATATGCAGCTAAATGACCCAAGGGGTTTTTATAATTCGGCACTGCGTCGCTTTAACAGACAATTGCGCGGTCGTGCGACGTGGCTCCCAAACAAAATTGGCGTCCTTTTTTCCCCACAAATAGAGCTTTCTTTTGGTGGTATTTGATCACCTCTGCGGTTTTTATTTTTTGCGCTATAAACAAATATAGAGTGACAATTTTGAAAAAAATTCAATATTTTTTACTTTTTGCTATAATAAATATCCCCCAAAAACATACATAACATTTTTTTTCCTCAGTTTAGGCCGATACGTATTCTTCTACCTATTTTTGGTAAAAAAAAAAATCGCAATAATAGTTTATCGGTTGGTTTGCGTAAAATTTATAGCGTTTACAAAATAGGGGATAGTTTTATTGCATTTTTATTATTTTTTTTTTTTACTACTAATGGCGGCGATCAGCGTTTTTTTTAGTGACTGCGACATTATGGCGGACACTTCGGACAATTTTGACACATTTTTGGGACAATTGTCATTTTCACAGCAAAAAATGCATTTAAATTGCATTGTTTATTGTGAAAATGACAGTTGCAGTTTGGGAGTTAACCACAGGGGGCGCTGTAGGAGTTAGGAGTGTAGGAGTGTGTGTTTACAACTGTAGGGGGGTGTGACATCATTGATCGAGTCTCCCTATAAAAGGGATCACTCGATCGATGCAACCGCCACAGTGAAGCACGGGGAAGCCGTGTTTACATAAGGCTCTCCCCGTTCTTCAGCTCCAGCGAGCGATCGCGACGGAGCGGCTATAAACGAATAGCCACGCCGATCGCTCCCCGTGGGATTTCGACTGCCGCATGTAGCATGTCCCGATCGGACCCCCGACCCGCGGAAAGGCAGGGACGTACAGGTACGCCAATGTACCTGTACGTGCCATTCTGCCGACGTATATCTACATGCGGCGGTCGGGAAGCGGTTAACAATGGAGAGTTCTTTGAATGATAAAGTTGAGGAAATTGCGCAGTTACAGAGTGCAGTTGATAATAGCCATAAGGTTTGTCAGAGGTTACAAAACCAATCAGAAACTGAGACAGTAAATTTAAAATTGCATGCAGTTACCATTGGTGGAGCTTTGCTTGAGAAATCTAAACGTTGTGATGAATTATCAGAGGAAAATGAGAGATTAAAATTAAGAATTATGGAATTAGAGAAGAGATCTCAGGAGTGCAGATGTGCATCAAATCTTGGATTAAGCAATCTGCAGCAAAATACAAACACAAACTTTCTATCAAATGAAACAGAACCTCATATTAAATCTGATAATTCATTGCCAGGCGCACCCACTGTGACCACCACGGTTTATAACAATAATAACAACAATACAGGTGAAGTTCAGCTTGTAATGAAGCATTTGAAACCAAAAGAACTGGATGCTAATCTTAAAGAAATAGGAATGGTTCCCTGCCATGATTTAAACAGTTTTTTAAAATGGTTTTGTGACTTGCAGAATGTCATAGATTTGTACAATATCAACCCATCTGACGTAGAAAGAGTTTTGCAACATTCTTTAGGGAATAGTCTTTGGCTGAGAATTAAACAGATCTGTCTTCAGCCTCTGAGGACAAGGGACATATTAATGGAATTATTATGTGTTCTGTACGGAGTGCGTTCCGATGTTGTGATTCATGGGAAGATCGAACAGATGCTAAGTGAATCTCCCTATGAATTGTCGCACAGGATATATACTGTTATGGAATTGTTGGTTGGTAATAATCTTACATTTGAGCGTGGAGGCTCGATACATATCAGTATGTTTTTAGATGCTTTGCATGAAGATATCAAACAAAATATTTTATTAGTTACCCCGAATCCTCATGATTTAAAAGACGTATTATTGAGAGCAGATCATTTATGGAGAAAGTCAAATGAGCAAGCTGTCAGAATTGATGTAGCCACATTGTTTAGAACAAACACTGAACAGAAAGATCAGAAGATAATATCTAATGATCACAACAAGAGGGGAAACTCTGGGTCAAACATAGGTGATATTAATATGAAAAACAGAGCTGACCAAAATCATAATAAGAAAAGGACCTGGATACCATTTCCTCAGTTAAAACAGAAATATGACCATCTGAAGATTGAGTATGATGAGATGAAAATAGAATATTACACACTATCAGAACAATTGAATGGTACAGATCTGTTTTTGAATGAAAATTACACTTCTGTAGCAGTGGGGGAGAGTTAGCTTTAAAGTGTAAACATGTAAATAGTACTTTGTTTAAGGTCCTTGCTAATGAGTTTTTGTCTGAGAGTTTTTGTCTTTCAGGTACAGTACATGGCTGGAGATACGAGTTTGCATGTGAATAGCAGGGGTAATTGCTGGCTAATGGGGGAGAAACTCGGAATGGACAATATCACTATACAAGAAATTATAAAGAATTCATGGACACTGTCTCAATATTCATCAAGCAATGGACCTTTTTTTTTGAACATTCACTTTTTTTTTTCTCTTCATTTTTGTATTATTATTTTTTTTCAATGGACTTACCCAATGCCCTATTTTTTTTTCATTTTCTCCCTTTCCCTGGTATATTTTGCTTTCTTATTATGTTTTATTCATGTTTTATTCCTTGAACTTAATCTTAAAACCAGAGCGAAGCATTTAAACCTAAAATTATCTTATAACATCTGTACATATGACATAATGCATTTTGATATCAATAGATTTGACCTCTGGGGTGATGCTGCACAGTGGCTGGGCATAGCATACATTATAGTAGGTTGGGTGGTTTTCCTAAATTTATAAGAGGGGTGAGTGAAATTCATCACTCTAGTCATGATTTGAAACATGTTGAATCAGTTGTTTATAATATGCTGAAGGCTGTGACATATATGGATGAAAAAGACCTTTCTACCTTTCATAAAAAATCGTGGCAAGAATTTCCACTGCCGATTTGTCTGCACAGAAGATCTGATAAACACTGATGTCAAGCTGATAATGTCTAAACCATCGTATGGGGGAATATATATATGTTGGTATACCATTCTGGTGGAATTATGGACTGAATGATACAAATAACAGCTCTATTAAAGGCAAAGCGGTTTTTCGGCCTACAGCACATTATGAAAGCAAATTGTTGCTGACAATCAAAAAATTCAGAATATTGAAGGTTTGATGTTAAAGGAACCAAGTGTTCTGATTGGTGGATTAATGATTGAAGGTGTCAAGTGCAAGGAAATAGTTTGCAGCACAGAATTTTTACTGCCGGATTCAAACCTTTTTGACCTTGAAAGGGACTGCTGATACATTAATGGTTCTTCTTACTACAAAGATGGAAGATGGAAGAATTTCAGGATTTGCTGGTGTTTGTGTAAAAGCATCTTTAGAAAAAATGAAAACTTTCAGCCTGGGGATGAGAGAATCCTGGACTTATGTGGATTGGACCTCCCAAAACATACCAAGCTTTACTTTCAGTGAGATGGTGAGAGATGTGATGAAGTCAGAATGGACTGTGACATCAGCTCGTTTTTGCACAATATTCAAGATCGTGATGTGATTAACAAAACAAGGAGCAATCTTTGAAATGAGGCCTAACAGCTATACTGGCCAATGTTTACTGAATCCTTTTCCAGTCATGGTCTACAGTTATATTATCTAATAACTGTTTCATGGGGATATTTTAGAAGTTGGTGAAGAGAGATGTAACCAGTCTCAACTTAATATTTCGTTTCCAATAGTTTTTTTATTAAATTTTTCAAGACAAAAAAAATAGGGTGTACAGAAATAAAAAAGGAGAGGGGGAGGGGGGAAACATTCATAGCCTCTATTCGGAGGACTAGCATAGATACAAATTTTTGCAGGTTAAAAGCAGATCATTAACTCAACTTTTAGTGCTTCTACTGCAATTATCTATCAGGACGGATAACTTAGACCCTGCCCCGGGTCTGTCATTTGAGGCACTATCTAGACCCATGGGGTCAACAAGTAACAGTCAGTTAAAGCTGATTCAATATATTAACCATGGCAAACAGCCTTATAAATGTATAAGAAGGAGAGGAAAGAGAAGTAAGAAAGATAAAGAGGAAAAGGAAGGAAAAGAAGAAAAGAGAAGAAGAAAGGAGAAAAAAAAAGGGGGTGCATCCCTACCCCGGCGGCAAGAGGGAGGTATCAGAGGGAGGTATCAGAATAGAATAAACCCGTTGATTGGCACAGATCAATGTACCGTCGTGAGATAAGAGATCCAAGGGTCCCGCACCCTGTCAAAAACCGCTACTCTGTCGTTCAGGATGGCTGACAACCTCTCGTTCACCATAATCCAAGACAATTTGGACTTTAGTAGACAAAATGGGACAGTGGGGGACCTCCAAGACTTGGCAATGGTTATTCTAGCTGCCACAAAGATAAAAGCTATCAGTTTTCTCAAGTGTTTTGTTGTTCCCTCCACCGGGCGTCCCAGCAGTGCATGTAGAGGCGACTTAACAAGATTCACCTGGGTTAGAGAGTAGATAAAGTTATAAGTGCGTATCCAAAATCGTCTCACCCTTTGGCACGTCCACCAAATGTGATACATAGCACCATCCGCACTGCACCCCCTGAAGCACCGCGGAGACGCCCCCGGGACAAAGCTAGCAATACGTGCAGGTACCATATACCAACGCAGTAATACTTTGTAATTAGCCTCTATTAGAGAGGTGTTGATATAAGACTTAGAGGCTCCCTGTACCAGCTTACTCCAGTACGCCATGTCCAGTTCCATGCCAATATCCTGTTCCCACTTAGTCATATAGGCCATTTTTTGGGTACCGGAAGACAGCAGTCCATAAATCAATGATATGTGACCGGAGTGTTTGTCAAAGGTTCTGCAGAGTTGTTCCATAGCCGTAGATGTAGTAAGATCAGAAGTGCGATTTAAAGACTCTAGAAAATGCGCAATTTGAGCATATCTAAAGTATTCAGAGTTCGGAAGACCGTATTTCTCCTGCAGAACCGTTTTTGACAAAGCCCCCTTATGATCGCACAGATCTGCTATCCTCAATAAACCCTGATTGGTCCACCAGGAGAAGTCCTGGGGACGGAGACCCGGGGTGAACAGGGGATTGTGAAATAAGGGATTGAAATAAGTGAAATAATAAGGGATTGTGAGTGTGTGGCGACTTGAATCTGTAAGTTTTTGACAAGCGATCCCAGAGGCCCAGGAAGAACGACAACGACGGGCACATCATAGATGGTCTATCTCGTCCCCTCAGCCACATAAGGTGGCTGACCTCTCTGTCTGGGTTCAGAGAGGACTCCAACCCCATCCAGAGCGGCCTGGACCGACCTGTATGAAATCAGATCAACTGGGCCAGTTGAGCTGAATGGAAATATTTTAGAAGGTCCGGCATACCTAAACCGCCGCACGATTTAGGAGAGTATAGTGTCTTCCTGTTCACCCTAGGCCTCTTATGGTCCCATATGTAGTCAAGTAATTTAGCCTGAAACCTCTTGAGGTCCGCCCCAGCTATGGCTATTGGGAGGGTCCTGAAAAGGTATAACACCTTTGGTAAAATGGACATCTTGACCGAATACAGCCTGCCAAACCACAACGGGGGTTTGTTTGACCACCTTTGAAGGTCTTCCAGCAACTTTCGAAACAATGGGGGATAGTTCTTCTGATACAACGTAGTAAGGGTGGGAGTTAAGTAAATACCCAGATAAGGGAGTGCTTCTTCCTGCCAGCTAAAAGAATATTGTCCGCGCAGAGCACAAACTACATGGGGTTGTAGAGAAATGCCAAGTGCCTGGGATTTGGAATGATTGACCCGCAAACCTGTAAATGCCGCAAAATGTCCCAGTACCGCGTTTAGAGTAGGCAATGAGGTGACCGGGGAGGAGAGGAGCATCAACATGTCATCCGCGAACAGCGCACATTTGTGCTCCCGCCCTCCACAACTAACCCCTAATATATCAGGATGTATTCTAATCTTGGTCGCCAAGGGCTCCAAAGCCAGGATGAACAACAAAGGAGATAACGGGCAACCTTGTCGGGTACCCCTATTTATAGAAATGTCCCGAGACTTATAGCCCTTGACCAGCAAGTTTGCAATAGGGGCGCTGTATATCGTTTGGAGTGTTGTCAGGAATCTTGCACCAAACCCGTATCTTCCTAGTATATAAAAAAGATAGTCCCAAGACAGGGAATCAAACGCTTTTTGCAGGTCTAACGAGAGCAGTAGAGCTCCCCTCCATCCACCGCCATCCCAGCCCGAGTTTATCGCGGATATGTTGTCAATAATTCTCCTAGTCTGATCTGGGGCCTGTCTGTGTGGTACAAACCCCACCTGGTCCGGGTGGATATATCGAGCGAGAAACGAGTTCACACGAGTGGCCAGTATTTTTGTCAGTAATTTAAGATCCACATTGATCAGTGAAATTGGGCGATAGTTTGTGCAATCACTATGATCCTTATTAGGCTTAGGGATGACATGTATGAACGCCCTATTCTCCTGTGACGGGAGAGGGAGCCCTTTTCGCAACCCATTGAAAAGGCACAAAGGTGCGGCGCTAGGATTTCAGTATATTTACGGTAATAGTGTCCAGTAAACCCATCCGGACCAGGCGATTTAGAAGGGTTCAGGGATTTAATGGCCGCCACAGTTTCCTCTATAGTAAATTCTTCCTCCATTAAATCTACATGGTCTTTGGTTAACTTGGGGATGGGTATATCTCGCAAAAATGCCTCTGCCTGATTCTGATTTGAAATCACCCGAAGATTTATATAGTTTGGAGAAAAACGACGAAAACTCTTGAAGTATTTTGTGGGGGTTCTGGGTGACTTGGCCAGTCCCCAGACGTAATTTAGGGAGAGCGGGATTAAACGGCCTAGGTGTTCGTTTTCTTGCCAGCAATTTATTTGGTTTGTCCCCCAAGGAGTAAAATCTATGGCGCGACCACCTTAGATATTTCTCCGCCTTTGTAGTAAGACTCAAATTCAGAGCTGTACGCGCTTCATCAATGGTGCGGGTTAGATTTCTGCTCGCGCAAGATGCGCCGCAACTCTTCATCCTGTTGACATATCATGCGTTCACGCTCCCTCTTAACCTTAGTGGCAAGCTGTATAAACGTGCCACGAATCGTAGCCACGAATCGTGCCACGAATCGTAGCCCATAGCGTCACCGGGGAGGAGACTGAAGACAAATTTTCTCTAAAATAGTTTTGTATCGCCCGCTCAATTTCTCCCTCAAAGATCGGATCGTTAAGCAGTGACTCGTTCATACGCCACGACGGTGGGCTTGATTTAGCCCAAAGATCAGTTAGCACTACTTGAACCGAAGAATGATCCGACCATGCCATTGGGAGTATCTTTGCAGACGAGATGAACGAAAGCAGGGGAGAGAACGTAAACACATGGTCTATGCGCGAATATGTCCTGTGTACATGAGAGTAGTGTGTAAAGTCCCTATCAGTTGGGTGGGCATCCCTCCATACATCTATCAGATCGTAACTATGTAGAAGACGCGCCAGTGCCCCACTCAGTCTAGAGGCATGTTTTAAAATCCCTTTCCCAGGGTTCGATTTATCAAGAACCCGATCTAGCGACGTGTTGCTATCACCCCCCAGGATCACATGGCCCGCCACATGGGGCATTATGATCTCCAGCATGGTGCGAAAGAAAGTTAGTTGACCCGTATTAGGAGCATAGTATGACAGGAAGGTGACCTCGCTCTCGTTAATTTTCCCCACCACCATGACATATCTACCCTCCTTATCTCTAAGTACAGTGGTAGGCGTGAATGGGACCTTCTTGGCAAAACAAATAGCAACCCCCCGTTTCTTATCAGGGCCATTAGATGAATACACCGTTGTGTATCTCGCATTTAAATACCTAGGGGCGGAAATCTTAGAAAAGTGTGTCTCCTGTAGGAGCAAAATATCCACCCCCATCTTGTGATATTGCTGGAAGGCCTTCGCTCTCTTAGTGGGGGAATTGATACCCTGCACATTATGTGTAAGAATGGTGTATTTGACAGGCGGCCTGTCAGCCATGGTGATTCGGCAGTCTGCACTCACGGTTTTGAAGCTTCGAGGATTCAGGCCCGAAACGCTCCGGGCATTGTAGTTGTATCCCATCTCGAGAGGGGGATGCACCAACAGAGAAGTGAATTCGAGAAGAGAAGAGAAAGATCAGGTTATAGAGGAAAAGACAGGCATGTGTTCATCCTATCACAGGCTATCCTAAACCGGTTTAATAACATTTGTGTCCGGGAGAAAAACCGGAGAAAAAGAAAAATTAACAAAAACATCCAAATAGAGTTCCCGGATGGCAATCCCCCTTTTTTGTAAAATCTTTTTTTATAAAAATATATTTATTTATTTTTTATTAAAGGGCCCAGAGGTCCCCAGGGCACCGGATGGCTACCCCCCTTTTTTTATATATATTTTTATATATATACTTCTTTATTTCTTATTTTTTTCTTGTAAAGGCCCCCCCCCCCACTTCTCAATTCAGAGCAGCCCCCCCTGCTTCTCAGTTTCAGGCGACAGCACCCCCCCTGGTTCTCTGCTCCAGGGGGCCCATGCCTGAAGCTGTGTAAGGGGCCCCATGATTCCTGGTGGCTGCCCTGTGCATAGATAAGAGGCGGAAACTTCCTCTGACACTCCCGTTACTATGCAAACCTGACCTGAAACCTTGTGCAACACTGAGCATGTGCGAGATCTGCAAGGCTGAAATCCAGGAAGTAATACAGTCTGGCTTCAGATGCCCACACTTAAGATGGCCACGGTCTAATGCTAGTTTATAAACTTTCAAAATGCTGTAATAACCTAAGAAAACGGACCTTAGTTTACAGACTAACTTTACTAGAATACAATAAGCTTGTGCATTATAGGGGTATTTTTATTTAAAACGTGTAATTTTGTCCGGAACTCCACTTTAAGGTAAAAAAGCATATTTATGTTATTTTCGATATAATAGGGGCAAATTATTTAGTCACATCACCCCCTGCCCCCATCCCCCTCTGCTACCAACACACCCTGCCTTCACCCCCCTCTGCGATGCCACAATCTGCCCCTGCCTCCAATCTCCCTCTGCCTCCAATCTCCCCCAGGCCCCCCGCCTCCAATCACACCCTGCCTCCATTGTCCCCTGCCTCCACCCCCCTCTGCGGTACCACCAACAACCCCTGTGTCCATCCTCCACCCTCTGCGGTGCCACCAACACCAACCTGCCTCCAATCACCCCCTGCCACTAACACCCCCTGCCTCCAATCCAGTGGCATATGCAAGGTATGGCAGATATGGCTAGTGCCATGGGCGCATTATAAGGGGGCGCTAGTGAGCAGGGACACCAGCATTACTTTTTCTTTTTTTTTTTCTGAAACTTCTCTCCTTCCTAGATAGGTGTACTCACCTGGAGCGGCAGTCTTTCCTAAGGCAATCAATGTCCACTCAGGAACCAACAGGTGCCAGCAATGCACAGAGAATTCAAAAAGAAGAAACGTATATGGACAGCCGCACTCCAAAAAGTCTAAAAAAGACGTGCCCTTTATTGGGTAAAAAGAAATGCACTACAAAAAAACAGCATACAGTGGGAAATAAACAGCTGACCTCAATGCTTAGTCATAGCTGTTTTTTTGTAGTGCATTTCTTTTTACCCAATAAAGGGCATGTCTTTTTTAGACTTATTGGAGTGCGGCTGTCAATATACGTTTTTTCTCTCCTTCCTACTTGCTTATTGGGGGATGGAATTACATTTTCCTGGGCCCCATCAGGTCAACATAGGGGCCCAGGAGGTGAGCATAAAGAAGGGACTTTTTCTTAATTTTCGGGCGCATGTACATCATGCCTCCCCGCTCCTCAATTAGTCCTGGCCGGCGGAGTAATTCTCCACCCTTCTCCTGTATTCAGGTGCTGAGATGTGAGGAGGAATGCTTCTGACAAGTAACAGCCGGAGGAGAGCGGGGCTGCATGTACCGTGCTCCACACAGATTGGCAGTGGAGACTGTCAGTCTGCAGTGTGTCCTGGCTGTTAATGCAAAGTTGTGGGAGCTGTGTGTGCAGGGAGGCTAAAATCGAAGGAATGAGAGGGAGTAATAGCCCGGTGAGAGAAGATCTGGCATACCCTGCACACAGAGCAGCAGGACGGGATACAACCCGTGACAACACTGCCCAGTTTATATGGAGCGTGGCATCACAGGATCCCTCTAGATGTGCCTGCTTATGACTCCACGGCTGAGGCTGCTCTGTACGTCAAAGTTATGTTGTGTACAGACTCCAGAGAAAGATCCCCCCACAGATATGACTGACCCAGCCATAGACTGGCTGAAACTTGGCTTGGAGGGCACCTTTCCTGGGGCAGGGGCAGGTCTCCTTCATACTTTCAAGCAGAATCTTGGAGGTCCTGAACTGAGGAGGACAGAGAGGGACAGAGACTCAGGTAGGCAGTGATAGGGTCAGAGCTTACATTCTACCTCCCAGTCTGTATGAATGCATTCCTGTTTTGTCACAGTAATTTTTTTTTAAAAAGCCCCTTCCTCTCAGGCTGATGTCAGGTGGGAGACTCTGTTGCTATTGACAAATGTTCAGTGGCAGAGAACCTTCCACCTACCTCTCTGGAATTGCCTCCTCTCAGAATACTACAGAATGTTCATCACTAGCGATGGGAGTTATTCCAGAAGGACCAACTGGCAGGCTTGTCGAGACCCTGCTGATGGCAGTTAATTTTGACTGGGAGAAAGGCGCATGCATGGGAGATAGGACGGTGATGGGGAGCTCCGGGAGTGGCTGCAGTCAACCAAACAGGAGTTGTTAGGCCTGATGGAGCTGAGATTGGAAGCATGTCCTAGGCCTGAGCCGGATCACAGAGAGTAAGTTAGACCCCGTTCACACTGGGGCATTTTTCAGGCGCTTTAGCGCTAAAAATTTCACCTGAAAGAAGCCGCATCTGCAATCCTAATGTGAAAGCCTGAGGGCTTTCACACTGGGGCGCTGCGCTGGCAGGGTGTAAAAAAAAGTCCTGCAAGCAGCTTCTTTGCAGCGCTTTAGGAGCGGTGAATACACGGCTCCTAAAGTGCCCCTTCCCATTGAAATCAATTGGAAGCGCCTGCAAAACGCCTTGGCAGCAACGCTTTTAATCCTTTATTCAGCCACTATTCAGGGCTCTACAAACGCCGGTAAAGCGCTGCTAATTTTAGCGTTTCCAATGACTTTTATCTGTATTGCCGGGATCCGACAATTCATTATAGCCTCGAGTAATTTTAAATGACTTTTTTTCTTTAGAAATGTCATCTTGTGCAGGGACTGTTATAAACATGGGAAACATGCGCTACTTTACAGGAATACTATAGGCACCCCCAGGTACAAAATTTACCCACTTAAGGACCGCCTCCTGCACATATACGTCGGCAGAATGGCACGGCTGGGCACATGTACGTCCTGTACTAGTACCAAGCCTTGGGTCGTGGGCGGGACCAGCGGACCCTATCGCCGCCGGAGACCCGCAATCCGTCCCCGGAGCTGAAGAACGGGGAGAGCCGTGTGTAAACACGGCTTCCCCGTTCTTCACTGTGGCGGCTGCATCGATCGTGTCATCCCTTTTATAGGGGGACACAATCGATGATGTCACACCTACAGCCACACCCCCTACAGTTGTAAACACACTTCAGGGAACACATAACCCCATCAGCGCCCCCTTGTGGTTAACTCCCAAACTGCAACTGTCATTTTCACAATAAACAATGCATTTAAAAAATTTTGCTGTGAAAATGACAATGGTCCCAAAAATGTGTCAAAATTGTCCGAAGTGTCCGCCATAATGTCGCAGTCACAAATAAAATCGCTGATCGCCGCCATTAGTAGTAAAAAAAAAAAAATAATAAAAATGCAATAAAACTATCCCCTATTTTGTAAACGCTATAAATTTTGTGCAAACCAACCGATAAAACGCTTATTGCGTTTTTTTTTTTTTACCAAAAATAGGTAGAAGAATACGTATCGGCCTAAACTGTGTAAAAAAAAAAAATTATACATTTTTTGGGGATATTTATTATAGCTAAAAGTAAAAAATATTGCATTTTTTTCAAAATTTTCGCTCTATTTTTGTTTATAGCGCAGAGGTGATCTAATACCACCAAAAGAAATCTCTATTTGTGGGAAAAAAAGGACGCCAATTTTGTTTGGGAGCCACGTCGCACGACCGCGCAATTGTCAGTTAAAGCGACGCAGTGCCCGAATCGCAAAAAGGGGCAAGGTCCTTTAGCTGCATTTTGGTCCGGGTCTTAAGTTGTTAAAGGAATATTTCACTTTTATTGTTTCACTTTAAGCATTATTAAAATCACTGCTCCCAAAAAAACTGCAGTTTTTAAAACTTTTTTTGCATTGATACATGTCCCCTGGGGCAGGACCCAGGTTCCCAAACACTTTTTATGACAATAACTTGCATATTAGCCTTTAAAATTAGCACTTTTGATTTTTCATGTTTGTGTCCCATAGACTTTAACGGTGTTCATGTGTTCGAATACATGTTCTGCTGCGAACCAAACCGGGGGGTGTTCGGCTCATCCCTCATTTCATTTTAGTTTCAAGGTTAACTAGTTTATTTTACCATGGCTTCTATACTTCACTGACCTCTTAAATTAGTCATTTAAAAATATTCTCATTGCATGCCAACCTTATTTATGGATCTTATTTTTAAAGACGGAATACCACGAGTATACAGTACAATAAGAATAACATATTATTAACATAAAAGATGTGGCATATTCAAACTGCATGAAACACAAGCGACATTTTCAAGATCTCAAAATTAGCTTATACTTACTGATTTTGATCTATCTCATCGAACGCACAGAGGTAAGGGAAATTACTGCGAACAGCTTGAAATTCTTCCTGCGAGATGTGACCATCACCATCTTCATCAAAAAGCCTAAACACAGACTGTAAACAAATGAATACATTGTTTATTTGCCAAGAGTTAGAGTTCAATAAATTGTTTAGTGGCACAGCTAATGAACCCATATGAACAAGCTAAATGAAAGCTACACAGCTACATTTTAAAGTGATTGTAAAGTCAATTTTTTTCTTCTATAAAAATAACAAACTTTGTTATACTTACCTGCTCTGTTGCAGTGGATTTGCACAGAGCAACCTGGATCCTCTTCTTCTCGGGTCCCTCTTCTGTGATCCTGGCCCCTCCCTCCTGTTCAGTGCCCCCACAGCAGGCAGCTTCCAATGGGGCACCCGAGTTGGGTCACAGCTCCCTGTATCCATTACAGCTATGGAAAAGTTAAGACAACAAATATCATCCCAAGCTCCTCCACAAGCAGCCTTTTTAGGGGAGCCAGATTTCCCTCCAAGCTTTGCTGGTCTCTCTGATTTTGCCTGGTGGACAGATTAAGAAGTTATTTTTCTACATAGACTAGTAAAGAACGCAGAGTTTTTCTTTTTTCTGTCCCTCCAATCCACATACCTTATTTCAAACAAGGAATTATTTCATTACTTACAAATCAAATCAAATATCAGTTTAAAATTGACACACAGTCTAACCCATCTATAGAGAAAAGGATTGCCGCTCTCAAAGCTTTCGAACCTTTACAGGAAAGTGTCCCGCCCTACTGGCAGCTGACAGGTGCTGGCTCTGCACAAGTTTGATGAGTAAAAATATCCTGGATGGCTTCACACCGCGAAAAAGGCATCTTTATTGTAGAAAATAATAACAACTAATCACGGAGTAAGTGAGTGGGCAATTCAAATTCAAAAACAAAGCCAGGAGAAACAAAGGGGGAAAACATTATGCACTCATACAACAATAAGAGGATTATACACACATGCTAGGAGTCTAGCTAACAAACTAGTGGATCTGGAGATGCTATAGGCCACCCAACATGAAGAAGGAGGAGGAGCTGGAATGACTATCTCAGTTAGAAATGGCAGGAAAACCGGGTAATGTAATCATAACCGGTGTAGTAGTGTGGTACCCCAGGGGTGTGGTGACCCAGGGTTTTCAACTGGACTGGTTGAGGGGCTCCAGGGAGCTTGCAGTTTACAGAGGAAACTGGCATTCCAGTTTCCTCAATTGTTAATAAAATCCCCAGTCCTGGGTTCAGGCTTTAGAGCTGATCAGCACACTGATTGTGCAGGTGTGTGTGGGCCTGATAGGAGACTCAGGACCAGCATTCTGGGCTCCACCCTCCCGAGGAGTCCAGGCTTGCAAGGGAGAACCCTGAGAGTGCAGGTGTGCACTGTGAAGTAGCTAGAGAGCTGGATAGTGCAGGTGTGCACTGTGAAACCCCAGAGACCCGAGTCTAAGGTTGCTGACAGGAGTCAGGAGAGCTCCATGCTGGAGCCTGAGCAGTTGTGCTACTGCTGACAAGAGCAAGGTGGCTCGGTATTTTCTTTGGCACGTATAAGCCAGGAGGCTGAAGGTACAGTTCTGTGTGGACAGTGAAAACCCCCTGCGTGGGAAACCTATGTTTGGATTTTGTTTATTTTTGCCTTTTCAATAAAAGTGGGCCAACAAGCCCTTATACATAGTTCCGGACTGGCGTGAATCGCTTAAAATCGCATATCCCACTTGAGCTAAACACCCCCAATATTACAAGTGGTGGATTCAGCGGGCACAAGACGGTGGTATCCGGGTCCTTGCTCCACAGTGAATTCACGTCAGGAACTGTTGGCTGTGTGCGGAAGTGCAGCCAGGCGAAAGGCATTGCATGTTGCAGGTTCTGTACCTGTGAAAGGAGAATCTTGGCAGAACTGGAGATCCCTGGAAATGTAAGTTCATCTGTTTTATGAACTGTGTTTGTGTGCTTGAGACCGCACAATCTGTGTGCAGCTGAGTAAAGCTTGCAAGAAGTGAAAAGCAACTTTCTTTAAAGTGACAGTGCTTCATTTTTTTTTCCTGGACGGTGCAAAAGTTTGGTGGAGTGACTGCAAAGATGATGCAAGGGTTTGAGCCTGCCGGAGAGTATTGCAGACAGTTTTTTGCTAAACTAACTTCAGTTAAAGGGGAAGTGCATGTGGTTGCCCCTGGTAACGCTAGTACAAGCAGGCCAGTTGTTAATGTGCAAAGTCCTAAGTTTGAAAGAGGATGCAGTTGGGGAAGCCCTGCTAAGGCTATGAAGCAAGAGCCCTGTTTGCGGTCCAGTGAGTGGGGGCATGTTGTCTCCAAGTGCCCTTTGTCTCAGTCGCCAAGACAAGGTGACATCGCCCGACAAAGACCTGCGACAATGTTTGGAAAACCTGATTTGAGTGCCAGGAGTGTCCAAAAGGTGGATCAGAAGTTTGAGAGGTATGTGGTTGCCCGTAGCAACGGTGGTGATATCGGGTCTGCAAACCAAGTGAGAAACGTATTGCCGACAAAGGATCATGGCACGTTGAAAGCAACAATGTTTCAAAGATCGCAAAGTCGCTGCGTTTGGGGGAGTCAGCAAAGTACAGCTGGAAGAGTGCCATCTCCCTTAGCAACTAGAGATCAAATGTCAACCGGAAGGAGGAGCTACTGTGGAGATTTAGAGAGGCGTCCCATTAAAGATATGTGTAAAAATGTACCATGCCTGGAATGTGGCCAGCTGGGGCATGAAATATTGTCTTGCCCTAGATTCTGGGGTGCACCTGGAGGTAATGAGGCTGAGCCAGTTTCCTGTGAAAATATATTTGCCATCATCCCAGGCAACAAGGAGGAGTTTTCTGTTGTGCCTGCAGGGGGTGCTAAGGAGTCAGAAATGGCTGCTGTAATTTCATCCCATGGCCACCAGGGAGAGTGGGCCAGTGAAAGTGCGATAAAGGATGGACAACGTACTCAAATGAACATGACAACCCCTGTTACAGTGATCGGTAAGACTGTTGCTGGTAAATGCATGGAAAATGACTATGGGAATGTGCACACTGCAGTTGAAATGACCCCAAATGGGAGATCCACTGTCTGTGTGGAAAAGGACTTGCCTTGCTGCAGTGCCCTGTTCAGTGGGGAGGCAAGTGGTAAACTTGAATGTGACAATGTGATGGGTAAAGCTGACAATATTGTGTTGGCTAAAGTTGATGGCCCAGCTGCTAATGGGCTGGTGCAGCTCACTAGAGATATAAATGTTGCTATGAATACAGTTAAAGATGTGTTATCTCCCCTAGCAACCGTGATGAATGCCACAGAGGTGTCCCTAGAAACCCCCAGGGGGCTCTGCGTTTTGGAGCCGGAGGTTGCCTGGGACAGCTATGGTGCCACTCTGAAGGATAAGACGGTACCTGAACATAGTAATAATGAAATGTTAAATGCTAAAACTAATATGTTTGGAAACACTCATGATGGAAATGTGTTAATGCTGTCTGGCAATGACAGGTGTGAAGGTCTTCATGCATTTAATGAAACGCCACCAGAAGGCGAGAGTGTGGTATTGCAGTCTGCTCTGGTTAAAAATGTATTGCCACAGTCTGGTTTAAACAAAAGTGACATGTGCAGTGTGTCGGTTACTGAGCCACTCTGTCCCTCAGTTGGCACAGAGATAACAGACTGGGACAGTTGGGCAAAAAGCGTGTTGGCTTTGTGGGAAAAGGTCTCTGTTGGTAACAGTGGAGCAGACATGATTTCTGCAGTGCCAGATGAAGGACCTGCCCAGCAACTTGTATGCAATGGTGCATTTGCTGCTGCAGATGATGTTGCTTACAAGATGGAAGCGCCAAGTAACGGCGAACGCACAGAAGAGGTCATGTCTGTGATCTACAAAGGTTCAAATGTGGTAATGGATGATGCTGTGCCAAATGAGCTGATGTTGGTGGAAGTGCCAGGTGGCACAGCCATAAATGAAGTGATTGTAGTTAAAGGTCCAAATGTGTTATGCGATGATGTTCATCGGTCAGGACAGTTTCTGGCAGAGGATCTCATGCCAATGGAGTTTGCGTATACTGAAGCTGCCATAGATAACCACTCCGCTGGGTGCAGTTCCTCTCCAGACACTGCCCTGCCAAACATGGGTGAAATTAAATATGACAAATGCATTGATATTTCTGACTATGATGAAAAATGCAGCATGTTGGCGATTTTTGATGGTTTGGTCACCATGGGTGACAACAAAAATAATGGTAGACCTGATGGTCTTGGTCAAGTTGATCTGGTTGTAGAAAACCCTGAAAATTGTAGTGAGACAGGGAACGGTAGGTTTGACACAGAAGAGGAAAAAGGTATAGCAGAATTAGGCTCCCTACAGGTTCAGGAGGGTAATTCCGGGGAAGGTTTCCTGAGGTTTGAGGAACTTCTAGGATCTGAGAAGGATCCTGGTAAACAATGGTTGGAACTGACTTAGAAACCTCAGAGTGGCGAGACAGTCAGGATGTCCTTCAGAGGGAGACTAGGATGAGGCTGCAGTCTTATGAGGGTGTTGGTGATGGAACTGACAGAATGAAGCATGCAGTGTACATGGGGAAACAAGTGACGCCAAGTTTGGACAGTAAGGGGGTGCCCGTACATAGAGCTCAGAGAGGGACCAGTGTCACCCCAATAAAAGAGCCCCCGCTTATTACTAAACAAGTGTGTAAAAATATGATCCCTTCCAAATTAAATAAAGGGAAAAGGGGTGGTCTATCGGAAATTGAGGGAGCCCTTGGTAATCTTAATGGTATCGGACCCTCAAAGCTCAGAAATCAGCCTGGGGTGCAAAAAGGTGCCAAGAGTAGTAAACTCCTTACTGATAAGGTGGCTAGGGTAGGTCTAAGAGAAATAGAAAGGCATTACTTTTGGAAGCGCACCCGGAAAAAGGGTTGGGCCTACGCGGCTGACAGCCGGCACAGAGGTGTCCCAACCCTGATGACGTGTGCTGGTGTTCCGCCCCCTTCGGGGTCAAAACAAGGGGGGAGATATGTAGTAGTGTGGTACCCCAGGGGTGTGGTGACCCAGGGTTTTCAACTGGACTGGTTGAGGGGCTCCAGGGAGCTTGCAGTTTACAGAGGAAACTGGCATTCCAGTTTCCTCAATTGTTAATAAAATCCCCAGTCCTGGGTTCAGGCTTTAGAGCTGATCAGCACACTGATTGTGCAGGTGTTTTTGGGCCTGATAGGAGACTCAGGACCAGCATTCTGGGCTCCACCCTCCCGAGGAGTCCAGGCTTGCAAGGGAGAACCCTGAGAGTGCAGGTGTGCACTGTGAAGTAGCTAGAGAGCTGGATAGTGCAGGTGTGCACTGTGAAACCCCAGAGACCTGAGTCTAAGGTTGCTGACAGGAGTCAGGAGAGCTCCATGCTGGAGCCTGAGCAGTTGTGCTACTGCTGACAAGAGCAAGGTGGCTCGGTATTTTCTTTGGCACGTATAAGCCAGGAGGCTGAAGGTACAGTTCTGTGTGGACAGTGAAAACCCCCTGCGTGGGAAACCTATGTTTGGATTTTGTTTATTTTTGCCTTTTCAATAAAAGTGGGCCAACAAGCCCTTAAACATAGTTCCAGACTGGCGTGAATCGCTTAAAATCGCATATCCCACTTGAGCTAAACACCCCCAATATTACACCGGGGACTTCAATTATCCAGATATTGACTGGGCAGAGGGAACAGCTCACTCACTAAAGGTTCATAACTTCATGTTTTACAGGATAACTTCATGTCCCAAATGGTGGATTCCCCAACTAGAAAGAATGCCCTGTTAGATCTATTAATTATGAATGATCCAAGTCTGAGCTCAGATGTGGAAATACGCAACAACTTGGGAACTAGCGATCATAGGACAGCTCACAGGAAAAGGAGGCATATGGTGTAACAGAATGACCCATGACACCCTAAGACTTTTGAAGGATGAGGGGTACTCCTGTGCCAGCGTTACTAATGACTCTTGGGTCTAGGGTCATCCTGTACCCCTTTTGGGCATAGGGTGACTGAGAAATATTAATTATAAATTACATGAGATGGGACTGATAACTGATAATTCATATTGCAGGATATCTTGAGATATTACAAGTGGTTATTCTGACCCCACCAGGTCAGTGGAGTGATTTCATTCAATGTGAGTACACATGCTTTTGAGATGTTAATTGGGGCTGCTCCTAGACATTCCATTGTAAGATAATAAACTAAGTTGGAAAGGTCAGATGTCTTCTTTCAGGGGTAGGGAATTAGCATGTCAATTATGTTTAGTAAAGGAATTCGTTTTGTGTAACAGGCGAGGGGAACTTGTCATGCTGTAGTAATTAACCCCTCTAATGCGGAGACGGGACGTCTGAGGGATGATTAGTAATTAGCCCAAGAATGTGATTGAAGCCCCAATGTGTGATGTGTGGGTGGAGAGTTCCTTTGTCCCTGTGATTAACTGAAACATGCTTGTACTGTATATAAGACAGCTAAGATACCATTAAAGGAGTTCATACATTTTGAAACCAGAGACCAGAGCTTGTGTTGTCTCGGTTATTCTGGGAAATGGGATGGATCAATGCCTGTCGGATTGTGGAGTGTCGGATAAGCTGACGTGGGCGATGGAATGGGAATGTCGTAAACGGTGGTGACCGTTACATATGGGTAGTACAAAAACACAAAATTTCAAATGAGTCAATATGCCTGAGCTATGATCATTGCTACATGACATTAATTGGGACCAAATTCTGGAATCATTGAACACAGAAAAGAAATGGGAATGCTTTAGGGACATATTAAACAAAGGTATTAAATAAGGATGAGCTTCGAGTTCAAGTGGAACTCATGTTCGACTCGAACATTGCCTGTTCGCCGAACAGCGAACAATTTGAGTTGTTCGCAGCAAATTCGAAAAAGCCGCGGAACACCCTGTAAAAGTTCATGGGAGAAATCTAAAGTGCTAATTTTAAAGGCTTATATGCAAGTTATTGTCCTAACAAGTGTTTGGGGACCTGGGTCTTGACCCAGGGGACATGTATCAATGCAAAAAAAAGTTTTAAAAACTGCTGTTTTTTCGGGAACAGTGATTTTAATAATGCTTAAAGTGTAACAATAAAAGTGAAATATTCCTTTAAATTTCGTACCTGGGGTGTGTGTGTGTAGTATTCCTGTAAAACAGTGCATGTGTCCCGTGTTTAGAATTGTCCCTGCACAATGTCCCTGTCATTTCTGAAGGAAAAAAAGTCAACGGCCGTTTTTTGAAATTACTTTTATCTGTATTGCCGGACCGACAATTCATTAATAGATGCAGTCGTTTTAAATTTAAATTACTTTAAATTACCCCCAAATTCCATATCAGGCCCTTCAGGTCTGGTATGGATATTAAGGGGAACCCCGCATCAAAATAAAAAAAATGCCGTGGGTTCCCCCCCATATATCCATACCAGACCCTTATCCGAGCATGCAACCTGGCAGGCCACAGTAAAAGAGGGGGGAAGAGAGAGCGCCTCCCCCCTCCTGAACCGTACCAGGCCACATGCCCTCAACATGGGGAGAATGTCCCCATGCTAATGGGACAAGGGCCTCATCCCCACAACCCTTGCCCTGTGGTTGTGGGGGTCTGCGGGCAGGGGGGCTTATTGGAATCTGGAAGCCCCCTTTAACAAACGGGACCCCCAGATTCTGCCCCCCCATGTGAATTGGTAACCGGTACATTGTACCCCTACCATTTCCCAAAGAAAGTGTAAGAATTGTAAAAAAAACACACAGACACAGTTGGGAAAGTCCTTTATTTAAAAAAAAACATTCCAGCGATGTAATCCAGTCTGTCCAGCGTTGTTCTCTATGTCCCGCGGTGATCCGATGTAGTCTGCAGTCTCCTCCAGTCTCCACTCCACACGAAACCCCCATTAAGTATGAGGGGGCGGGGTCACCCATCACATCATAGGGTAAGCCCTAGCTTTCCCCACTTGCCGGGGAATAGCCAATGACGTAGGCAGGAGACCGCCTACATCCTTGGCTATTCCCCGGCAAGCGGGGAAAGCCGGGCTTACCCTTTGATCTGACAGGTGACCCCACCCCCTTGTACGTCAGACCAACGTCTACGTCATTGGCTATTCCCCCGCAAGCGGGGAAACCCAGGCATTCCCAGTGACGTGCGGGTGACCCTCCCCCCCTCTGATGCAACGGAAAACCTGCATTACATCAGAGGGGAGCGGGGTCACCCTTACGTCACTGGGAAAGCCCGGGTTTCCCCGCTTGCCGGGGAATAGCCAATGACGTAGGCGGGGTCTAATGTACGAGGGGGCGGGGTCATGGTCAGATTATAGGGTAAGCCCCGGCTTTCCTCGCTTGCCAAGGAATAGCCAATGACGTAGGCGGGGTCCTGCCTACGTCATTGGCTATTCCCTGGCAAGCGGAGAAAGCTGGGGCTTACCCTATGATGTGATGGTGACCCCTCCCCCTCGTACATCATGGGAGTTTCGTGTGGAGTGGAGACTGGAGGAGACTGCAGCGCTGGACATGGGATCACCGCGGGACATAGGGAACAATGCTGGTCAGACTGGATTACATCGCTGGAATGTTTTTTTTAATAAAGGACTTTCCCAACTGTGTGTCTGTGTGGTTTTTTTTCTTTTTTTTTTTTTACACTTTCTTTGTAAAATGGTAGGGGTACCAATTACAATAACGTAAAATTACGCTACCAATTCACATTGGGGGCCGGAATCTGGGGGTCCCCTTTGTTAAAGAGGCTTCCAGATTTCTTTAAGCCCCCCGCCCACAGACCCCCACAGCCACCAGGCAAGGGTTGTGGGGATGAGGCCCTTGTCCCCATCAACATGGAGCCATCCTCCCCATGTTGAGGGCATGTGGCCTGGTACGGTTCAGGAGGGGGGAGGGGTGCTCTCTCATCCCCCCCTCTTTTCCTATGGCCTGCCAGGTTTCATGCTCAGATAAGGGTCTGGTATGGATTTTTAGGGGGACCCACGCCATTTTTTTTTTTAATTTTGATGCAGGGTTCCCCTTAATATCCATACCAGACCTGAAGGGCCTTATATGGAATTTAGGGGGGGAACCCCACGCTTTTTTTTCTAATGTTGGTTCCCTGCGCAAAATGTAATTTTTGAAGGAAAAAAAGTCATTTAAAACTACTGCATCTATTAACCACTTGCTTACTGGGCACATATACCCCCCTCCTGCCCAGGTGAAATTTCAGCTTTCGACACTGCGCCGCTTTAACTAACAATTGCGCGGTCGTGCGACATGGCTCCCAAACAAAATTGACGTCCTTTTCCCCACAAGTAGAGCTTTCTTTTGGTGGTATTTGATCGCCTGTGCGGTTTTTATTTTTTGCGCTATAAACAAAAAAGTGCGACAATTTTGAAAAAAATACAATATTTTTTACTTCTTGCTATAATAAATATCCCAATTTAAAAAAAAAAAAACATTTTTTTTCTCAGTTTAGGCCGATACGTATTCTTCTACATATTTTTGGTAAAAAAAAAATCAAATCGCAATAAGCGACTGGTTTGCGCAAAAGTTATAGCGCTTACAAAATAGGGGACAGAATTATTATTATTATTTTTTATTTTTTTACTAGAAATGGCGGCGATCTGTGATTTTTATTGGGACTGTGACGTTATGGCGGACACATCGGACACATTTTTGGCGCCATTCACATTTATACTGCGATCAGTGCTATAAATATGCACTAATTACAGTATAAATGTGACTGGCATTGAAGGGGTTAACACTAGGGGGTGAGGAAGGGGTTAAATATGTTTCCTATATAGTGTTCTAACTGTGGGTGGAGGGGGGGTGACTGGGGGGGGGGGGGGGCCGATCTGTGTCTCTATGTACAAGAGACACAGATCGGTCTCCTCTCCAGAGACAGCACCGCTGTCTCTGTGTAAAACGGCAATGAGAGATGATCTCATATGTTTACATATGAGATCATCTCTCATTGGCCGTACAGATCGCATCGCAAACGGCCACTCTGATTGGCCGTTCGCGGCAATCTGTAATTGGCTGTGTCCAAGGGACACGGCCAACACAGATTTTCCCCGCTGCGCGCTCTGGAGCGCGCGCGGGGACCGCCCAAAGGGGCGGACGTCATTTGACGTCCACTTGGATTTTGGGATCCGCGCTGTAGCCGTCATTTGACTATAGCGCGGGTCCCAAGTAGTTAATGAATTGTCGACCCGGCAATACAGATAAAAGTCATTAAAAAAACTGCAGGGGTTCCTCTTAATATTCGTACCAGACCAAAAGGGCCTGGTAATGTACTGGGGGGGGGGGGGGCTGCCGTTTTTTTCAATGACTTTTCTCTGTATTGCCGGGGATTCCTTATAGCCGCGAGTGGTTTTAAATGACTTTTTTTCCTTCAGAAATGAAACTTTGTGCAGGGACAATTCTAAACACAGGAAACATGCGCTGCTTTACAGGCATACTATACACACCCCCAGGTACGAAATTTAAAATATTTCACTTTTATTGTTTCACTTTAAGCATTATTAAAATCACTGCTCCCGAAAAAACGTGGTACAAATATAAAGAAATGGGAAGAGACATATTCCTGGGAATTATAGGGCATTCAGCTTAACATCAATAGTGGGTAAATTATTGGAGGGGATGGTTAGGGAGTATATCCAAAACTTTACTGAGGACAAGAATATCATTAGTGGTAATCAGCATGGGTTTATGAGAGGATGTTCCTGCCAGACCAATCTGCTAACATTCTACGAGTAAGTAAGCAAGCAGTCATCTAGATAGGGGAGGCCTGTGAATGTGGTGTATCTGGACTTTGCAAAAGCATTTGATACAGTCCCCCATAAACGCTTAATTTACAAGTTGAGGTCTGCAACCTTGGACCATAGGGTTTGTGCTTGGGTAAAAAACTGGTTACAGGGACTGGTCTGGAGTGGTGAATGGGGTACCCCAGGGTTCTGTCTTGGACCAATTCTATTCAATTTGTTCATAAATTATATAGAGTATGGGATAACTATTTTAGTCTCAATGACACAAAGATAAGCAGAGTAATAAACTTGCATCCGTACATAGAAATTTTGCAGAATGACCTGAACATAATAAAAGAGTGGGCAGATAAATGGCAAATGAGGTTTAATGTGGAGAAATGTAAAGTACTACACTTCGGGTCATTAATGAAAAATACTCACTAGATAGGGAACAGCTGGGAGAATCAAGGATGTAAAGAAATCTAGGGGTGCTAATAGATGACAGATTGAGCAACAGCATGCAGTGCAAAGCTGCAGCTACCAAAGCAGGCAGAATATTAGCATGCATAAAGAAGATGATATACTCCAGGGACAAAACTATAATTCTGCCACTTTATAAAGCTCTGGTCAGACCTCATCTGGAGTTTTCTGCTCAGTTCTGGCCACCAGTAGGGATGAGCTTTGAGTTCGAGTCAAACATTGCCTGTTCGGCGAACAACGAACAATTAGGGGTGTTCGCGGAAAATTCGAAAAGCTGCGGAACACCCTGTTAAAGTCTATGGGAGAAATCTAAAGTGCTAATTTTAAAGGCTAACATGCAATTTATTGTTCTAAAAAGTGTTTGGGGAACTGGGTCCTGCCCCAGGGGACATGAATCAATGCAAAAAAAAGTTTTAAAAACGGACGTTTTTTCGGGAGCAGTGAATTTAATAATGCTAAAAGTGAAACAATAAAAGTGAAATATTACTTTAAATTTTGTACCTGGGGGGTGTAAAGTTAGCATGTGAAATAGTGCATGTTCCCGTACATAGAACTGTCCCTGCACAAAGTGTCATTTCTGAAAGGAAAAAAAGTCTTTTAAAACCGGACTTGCGGCTATAATGAATTGTCGGCTCTGGCAATTCAGAGAGGATTCATTCATAAAAAAAAAAAAAATAGCGTGGGGGTCCCCCCAAATTCCATTACCAGGCCCTTCAGGTCTGGAATGGATATTAAGGGGAACCCCGCCGTCAATTTAAAAAAAAAATAACGTGGGGTTCCCCCAAAAATTCACACCAGACCCCTTATCCGAGCACGTTAACCTGGCCGCAAAAAAGAGGGGGGGACAGAGTGCGGCCCCCCCTCTCCTGAACCATACCAGGCCACATGCCCTCAACATGGGGAGGATGTCCCCATGTTGATGGGGACAAGGGCCTCATCCCCACAACCCTTGCCCGGTGGTTGTGGTAGTCTGCGGGCGGGGGGCTTATCAGAATCTGGAAGACCCCTTTAACAAAGGGGACCCCCAGATCCTGCCCCCCCTATGTGAATTAGTCATGGGGTACATTGTACCCCTACCATTTCACGAAGGAAGTGTAAATAGTTGGAAAAAACACACACACACACACCGTAGAAAAAAGTCCTTTATTAATAAAAAAATAAATAAAAAAAATAGAGCGGTGGTAATCTACTCGGTCCCGGCTTTCTGCTCCAACTTTGTCTGTATCCAGCAACGGGTGATCTCCGGTCCAGCGATGAGAAGATCCATCCACCCAGAGCGCAGCCACACTGACATCCTCTCTCCGCTGGACACAGCCCAGCAAATGACGTGGCTGGAGCTTTGACATTTCTTATATAGGGGAGGCGGAGCCACCCGTCACGTGACCCCGTCCCCCTCTGACGCACCCTCTGCTATGTCACTGGGGAAGCCCGGCTTCCCCTTTGCGTCAGAGGGTGGCCCCGCCTCCCCTATATAAGAAATGTCACAGCTTCAGCCACGTCATTCGCTGGGCTGTGTCCAGCGGAGAGAGGAGGTCGGCGTGGCTGCACTCTGGATGGATGGATCTTCTCATCGCTGGATTTTTTTTCTTTTTTTTTATTAATAAAGGACTTTTTTCTACGGTGTGTGTGTGTTTTTTCCAACTCTTTACACTTCCTTTGTGAAATGGTAGGGGTACAATGTACCCCATTACCAATTTACATAGGGGGGGGCAGGATCTGGGGGTCCCCTTTGTTAAAGGGGTCTTCCAGATTCTGATAAGCCCCCCGCCCACAGACCCCCCACAACCACCGGGCAAGGGTTGTGGGGATGAGGCCCTTGTCCCCATCAACATGGGGCATGTGGCCTGGTACGGTTCAGGAGAGGGGGGGCCGCACTCTGTCCCCCCCTCTTTTCTGCTGCCGGCCAGGTTAACGTGCTCGGATAAGGGGTCTGGTGTGAATTTTTGGGGGAACTCCACGCCATTTTTTTAAATTTTGGGGTGGAGTTCCCCTTAAAATCCACACCAGACCTGAAGGGTCTGGAATGGATATTTGGGGGGAACCCCACGTCATTTTTTAAAAAAAATTATGGCGGGGTTCCCCTTAATATCCATTCCAGACCTGAAGGGCCTGGTAATGGAATTTGGGGGGACCCCACACTATTTTTTTTATTTTTTTTATGAATGAATTCTCTCTGAATTGCCAGGGCCAACAATTCATTATAGCCGCAAGTCTGGTTTTAAAAGACTTTTTTTCCTTTCAGAAATGACACTTTGTGCAGTGACAGTTCGTATGTACGGGACACATGCGATATTTCACATGCTAACTTTACCACCCCCCCTAGGTACGAAATTTTGAAGTAATATTTCACTTTTATTGTTTGACTTTTAGCATTATTAAATTAACTGCTCCCGAAAAAACGGCCGTTTTTAAAACGTTTTTTGCATTGATACATGTCCCCTGGGACAGGACCCAGGTACCCAAACACTTTTTAGGACAATAACTTGCATATTGGCCTTTAAAATTACCACTTTAGATTTCAAATGTTTGAGTCCCATAGACTTTAATAGGGTTCTAAAGTTCACACGAACATTTGGTGTGTTCGCAGGCTCTGGTGCTAACCGAACAGGACTAGCCACCAGTCCTCCGAAGGGATGTGTAAAAAAGAAGAGAAGGTGTGCCAATCCAAGTGCAGCAACATAAAAAGTTTAATAGGAATATGTATAACACACAGCCAAATGGCTACTCACATAATGTAAGTAAAAGGCGTATATAGAGCAATCTGGTCCGGTGTCACTAAAGAGTCCAGATGGAAATGGCAGCGATCAATAACCAACACAAAATCCTCGGCAAGCAGGGGAGCTGGTGATAGTTAGGTGTACACTATCGCCCTGAGAGGCCACAAAGGAACAGGAACCGCTGCTCGAGACGGCATGCGCCTCAGCGTGGAGCATAACGCTGCATCATCGGACCGGAAGTGACGTGGGGCAAGGAAAAACGAAGGGCAACTAAACTAATAAGGGGACTGGAGGACCTCAATTACGAGGAACGGCTGCAAACACTAAATTTATTCTGGCTGGTTAAAGACGCTTGGGAGGGGACATGATAGCAATCAACAAATATCTCAATGGGCATCCCAGCATAGGAAATACACAAATTAGCCCTTGAGTGTATAACCACTTCATTACTGGGCACTTAAACCCCCTTCGTGCCCAGACCAATTTTCAGCTTTCAGCGCTGACGCATTTTGAATGACAATTGCGCAGTCATACAACACTGTACTCAAATTATATTTTTATCATTTTTCCCCCACAAATAGAGCTTTCTTTTGGTGGTATTTGATCATCTCTGCTATTTTTATTTTTTGCGCTATAAACAAAAACACACAATATTTTTTACTTTTTGTTATAATAATATCCCAATTTTTTAAAAAAAATAAAATTGCCCTCGGTTTAGGCTGATACGTATTATTCTACATATTTTTGTTAAAAAAAACGCAATAAGCGTATATAATCAATATGCGCTTATTGCGATTTTTTTTAACAAAAATATGTAGAATAATACGTATCAGCCTAAACCGAGGGAAATTAAAAAAAAAAACAAAAAAACAATCAGGTTTGCGCAAAAGTTATAGCGCCTACAAAATAGGGGATAGATTTATGTTTTTTTTTACTAGTAATGGCGGCGATCTGCGTTTTTTTTTGTCAGACCTGCGATATTGCGGCGGACGTATATGACACTTTTGACACAATTTTGGGACCATTCACATTTATACAGCGATCAGTGCTATAAAAATGCACTAATTACTGTATAAATGTGACTGGCAGTGAAGGGGTTAACACTAGGGGGTGAGGAAGGGGTTAAATGTGTATCCTGGGTGTGTTCTAACTGTGTGGGGAGAGGGGACTGACTGGGGGAGGTGACCGATGCTGTGTCCCTATGTACAAGGGACACAGATCGGTCTCCTCTCTCCCTGACAGGACATGGAGCTCTGTGTTTACACACAGAGCTCCACGTCCCTGCTGTCACCGCCGATCACGGGTACCCGGCGGACATCGCGGCCGCCAGGCACACGCATCAGCTCCCCAGCGATGCGCCGGGCACGTTGTTTCCCCGCTGCGCGCCCTCAGCGACGCGCGCGGGGAATGTCAACAACAGGACGTCCAAAGACGTCCACTCGGCACTTGAGAGCCGCGCTGTGGACGTCTTTCGTCCATAGTGAGGATCCCAAGTGGATAAGAATACGGGGCCAAACAATGAGACAGGAGGAGAAGCGGTTTAACCTTAAACTGCATAGGGGGTTCTTCACTGTTACGGCAATAAGGATGTTGAACTCTCTCCCATAATTGGTGGTAGATGCAGGGAGTATGGATATCTTTAAAAGACCCTAATATAATAGATCTTAAAGGACACAACATACAGGGTAATGGGAAATTATTATAGACACTGATACATTCACCTACACAGGTTGAATTGGATGGGAAAAAGAACAAGGTGCGCCAGACTGAGTGTAGTATTTAAGAGTTAATTAAATTCAACAGATAACAAGCCAAATGGCTACTCACAATGAGAAGATAATATAGAGGCATGTAGATAATTATGCGGTCCAGGGTCACTTATGCGATCCGCTGTACGTCTAGAGCTGGATCCCAGCAATGAGATGGCAGGCCACGGAGAGGTGGAGCAGCATTGGAGCATCTGTAAGCACCCAAAGGCTGCTGCGTCTGGAGGCCAGAACCGGAAGTGCGTGTCGGCGTGGAACGCAAGCTCGGGGTGTCCCTGAACTGGAAGTGATGGAACGACCAATCAGATGACAAGTTTCACAGCATTCGCTGTTTCTTCAGATCTAACGGGCATTCCAGGAAGTCGAAAATGTATAGGATGGCATAGAGAACAGATGAAGGTCGTCCAAAGAGCTGGAACATTATACTTATATAACGGGATAGGGACATACATATATACACCAGAGTGTACCAGAGATATTGTGTATCATAAGGTAAATATAAAGAACAAAATAGAATAAAAAATGAATACATATATAGATCGATAGAAAGAATTATGTAAAAATGAATCATTAATAATAAATAGTAAATAATTAATTAATTTGTTAATAATTAATTAGTACCCCAAAATTTACTAAAAGTAAAAATCAGTCAACAATAATTACAAGATCAATCAATTAAAAATCAACATAAAACGTATGAAAAATAGTATATATCATTGTAACGGGAGGACCTGTGGAACCCAGGATCCCTTAGAAAGTATGGGATACCCTTGCTTCAGCTCCCCATGCACCTCTTATGTCTAAATCACCCTGGGCCATATTCTCGTAGATCGGCGCATATTTAGTGAGGCGGAGCGGACCTCCGATGCGCACCGCCGGCTTAACTTGGCGAGAGCCGAACCATATTCCCGAACCCCCTGCGTCCTACGCTGCGCTCGCGTAACTTAAATGTGTTGGCGTAAGTAGGCGCAAGTGACGGTAGGAGGGATGTGGGCGTGAAGCATTATAATGATCCGTGACCCCATGCAAATGATGTCCAGACCTAACGGCGCATGTGCCGGACGTGCTCCGCCCTCTGCGCATGCGCACAATGACAATAGGCGTAAATCCATGCTAAGTTGGGCCGGCCCAGTGTATAAAAGCTTCAAGCATCCGCCCAGCTAGTGCAAAGTGACTCCCTTGTATTTCCCTATTGGAGTTTTCACTTTGCTGCTGCTGCTATGCCAAGGAAAGACCGCAGGAAAAAAAACTTCAGCCCTGCTGAGAGGGAAGTTATTATCTCAGCAATGGAGCGCTATGATGCCAGGCTCCATGGTGCTGAGAGTGGCAATACCAGCAAAATCAAAAAGGAAGAAATCTTACGCAAAGTGACGGCACAGGTCAATGCCCTTGGCCATGAGGTGAGGACCCCCCAGGACATCTTAAAAAAAATGAATGACCTGCGGGGGGTGGTCAGAAATAAAATGGCCACCATTGCCAAACATGCCAGGGGCACTGGAGGTGGGCCACCCTGTCCGATCCGGCTGTCAGAGGAGGAGGAAATTATGGCCAGATGCCTGCGGAGGGAGCAGGTGGAGGGCCTGGAGGGCCATGACTCCAGTGACCCACCCATGAGGACAGGTAAGTGTGTTTTATCTTCTATATGGTGTGTAGCATGTTTGGTGGGGGGGACATGTGACAAGTGTGTGGGTCCACCAACATGGGATTTTTTTGTGTCATCCACAGGTGTGCAGGAGGGAGCTGGGCCGTCTTCTGCTGTCCGTCCAACACCATCCCCCCAGCAGTCTGCTACAGTGGCTGACCCCCTGGGAAGCCTACAGGCCTTTTTGGAGGGGAGTGGCCAGTCCTCCGCACAGGAGGTGGTTGAGGAGGATATTGCCCATGAGGAGGTGGTGGGCAATGAAGAGGAGGTGGCCCAGAGTGTGCAGGAGGTCATTTTATTTCTTGATGACTCACATGAGATGCCCGGAACATCACAGCACCACCCAATCACCAGCCCCTCAGGGTCTTCCATCACCCTCTCCAGCCCCTCCCGTCCCATGCCCCTCACCACCAGCCCCTCACGGCCCTCCCCCTATTCAAGGGCCCCAGGCACTCCTGTCCCCAGGAAGGCCACCCATAAGACCAGGGGTGTGGCAGGAGTCCTGCAGGAAAAGCTGGTCAGGCAGCAGGACCAGCAGAGCCGCCATATGGGGGACATTTTGGAGGAGTTGAGGCGGCTCAATAATAGCCTGTCCTCCTCTGGAGCAGTGCCCGACGCTCTGCAGGATGTGGCAGGAAACTCTGCAGCCACCATTACAAGTCTGGGTGAGCTGCAAACCACCACAGCCGAACTTGTGGGGGAGGTCAGGGGCCTGCGGATGGCTGTGCAGGCCCAGACTGCATGCCAGGAGGCCCTGCTCAGCCGTATAGCAGTGGCTCTAGAGGGCAGACAGCCAGCCAGGGAGGCACCTGGGGATGTTAATCCACCGAGGGAGGCTCCTCCACCTGATGCCCCACCACCCCCAAATGAGGCTCCCCCCAGACAAGCGAGGGCCAGGAACCTGGGCACCAGGCGGAGTCCGCGCCGGGGCCGGTGATTTATTTGGGCTTCTTTATGCTCTAAGTATGATTTTTGATTTATGCTCTAAGTAAGAGCTTTTTAATATTATTTTATTTATGCTGTAAGTAAGAGCTTTTTAATATTATTTTATTTATGCTCTAAGTAAGAGCTTTTTAATATTATTTTATTTATGCTCTAAGTAAGAGCTGTTGTATTTTTTGTGCTGCACAAAGTAGTGCATAGCACAGTGTGAATGGTGTGTGAATGTGGGGGGGGTGACACTCCTGCCAGTAAGGGGTGTCACCCTCGGTCGCTGGGGATAAGTTCTCCCCAGGTCCGTGTGAAAGGTGTATGAATGGACAGCAACATCATTGGAGCCTTGACGCGGCGTTGCTGCTCCTTAGTACCGTGCGGTGTACTTCGGTCTAATCCAATGGGATGTGCATGTGGGGTGTGTGTGCTAGGGACCACAGTGGTGTGCATGCGTGCATTTTCTGTGTGCCATGTTTAATGTGTGTGTTTAACGTTCAAAGATTCGCTCCACGAGACATCTCCTGACTGCTGTACCATCAGCAGACGGGGTAGCCTCGGTTAGGGGGGGACATGGTGGTTGGGGGGTCAGGTCATCACGTAGGTCAATCTGCAGGCCCTTTCTCACTGCGAAGTTGTGCAGCACGCAACATGCAGCGATGATTTGGCACACGAAGTTGGGGGAATACAGCAGGGTACCCCCAGTCTTATCCAGGCATCGAAATCGTGACTTAAGGAGGCCAAATGTTCGCTCAACCACTGCACGGGTGCGTGCGTGTGCTTCGTTATATCTTCTCTCTCCTGGTGTTTGCGGATTGCGGAATGGAGTCATGAGATGAGGTCCCAGGGCATATGCAGAGTCACCTGGAAGGGAAAAGACAGGAGGATGTTAGTCATGCATGTGCCCCTCGTGATGTCTGCATCATGGGGGGGGACAGTCATACCTGACACCCATGTCACTCACCAACCAGCCAACTGTCCCCATACACATTATGCTCAAATTGTCTTGGGATGTCACTTTGCCTGAATATAAAGCTGTCATGGCTGGATCCGGGGTGTTTTGCACGGACGTGCCATATGAGGCCATGTGCATCCACGATCACTTGGACATTGATAGAATGCCAATGTTTTCTGTTGCGGTATATGTGCTCGGTCTCGTGGGGGGGCTGTATTGCCACATGGGTACAATCAATTGCACCCACAGTGCGTGGGAAACCATCAATTAGGCAGAAATCTGTCATTGCCTTCAGCCGCATGTCCTCCTGGGTGGGTCTGATTATGTGGTGCGACATGCGTCGGAGTATTGCGGGGACAACTTGGTGCACGCATCTACTCATGCTGGTTTGGGATATCCCAACCACGTCTCCACTGGTTCTTTGAAAAGAGCCTGTGGCAAGAAAATGCAATGTTGCCAGGACCTTCACCAGTGGCTGCACTGCATGGGATCGTTGTGTTGGGCTGCTGATGTCATTCTTCAGGGCTCTGGTAATTTCAAGGATGGCATCAGGGTTGAATCTATAACGGTGATACACATCCACATCAGCCATGCCAAAGAGACTAATGCGCTGTGGGTAGATCCTCTCACGTGCCCTCCTCCGTGCCCTCCTCCTTCTAAGTGCCTCTTCCTCCTCACACACTAGCAGTGCTAAGACCACGCCTGCCCCTGGCATGTTGGCATACGAATGTGTTGTCCGTAAAATTTGGTTGCTCAGCTCGTCCGGGATGGTGCTGCTGTATTTGCTTTTTTCAAGCTAACTTACTCAGGTCTGGAGCAAAGTTAACCGAGCTTTATAAGGGGTAACTTTCAGCCGGACAATCGTCTTACGCGCACAGCGCGTAGCCTAAGCCGATCGCGCGTAGGTTCGGGAATCAGCGCATCTACATCATTTGCATATTTGAATACTAATTCTATGGCAGCCTAGGATGCCTTCAGCGGAAATATGCGCCTACGCCGCGTACACTTAAACGAGTTAGGACGGACAGGAGTAGCCTGATTTCTGGCGGATCTGGTTCTGTGACTATGGCGCATAGATAGGACGGCGCATCTTTACACTTACGCCGCGCATCTCCATATACGCCGGTGTAACTTGTTTGAGAATATGGCCCCCTGTGTCTATTAGGGGCACAGGGTGAACAAGAAAATAATGGACATTAACCACTTACCCCCCGGACCATATTGCTGATCAAAGACCAGAGCACTTTTTGCAATTCGGGACTGCGTCGCTTTAACTGACAATTGCGCGGTCGTGCGACGTGGCCTCAAAAACAAAATTGGCGTCCTTTTTTTACCACAAATAGAGCTTTCTTTTGGTGGTATTTGATCACCTCTGCGGTTTTTATTTTTTGCGCTATATACAAAAATAGAGCGACAATTTTGAAAAAAATGAATAATTTTTTACTTTTTGCTATAATAAATATCCCCCAAAAATATATAAAAAAACATTTTTTTTCCTCAGTTTAGGCCGAGACGTATTCTTCTACGTATTTTTCGTAAAAAAAAAATCACAATAAGCGTTTATTGATTGGTTTGCGCAAAAGTTATAGCGTTTACAAAATAGGGGGTATTTTTATGTCATTTTTATTAATATATTTTTTTTACTAGTAATGGCGGCGATCAGCGATTTTTTTTCGGTACTGCAACATTATGGCGGACACTTCGGACACTTTTGACACATTTTTGGGACCAGTGGCATTTTTATAGCGATCAGTGCTATAAAAATGCATTGGATTACTATAAAAATGCCACTGGCAGTGAAGGGGTTAACACTAGAGGGCGGGGAAGGGGTTAAGTATGTCCCTGGGTGTGTTCTTACTGTGGGGGGGGGTGGCCTCACTAGGGGAAACACTGATCCTCTGTTCATACATTGTATGAACAGAAGATCAGCATTTCCCCCGCTGACAGGACCGAGAGCTGTGTGTTTACACACACAGCTCCCGGTCCCCGCTCTGTAACGAGCAATCGCGTGTGCCCGGCGGCGATCGCGCCCGCCGGGCACATGCACGGGAGTCGGCGGCGAGCGGTGGGCACGCGCGCGTCTCCGGCGGTGCGCACGCGCCCCTAGTGGCCGCTCAGAGAACTGACGTTATACTACGTGCTCTCGCCCAGGAGAGCCGACCTGCCGCCGTAGAATGACGGCGGCTGGTCGGCAAGTAGTTAAGAAATGTCTTGGATTACTTAAAATGGGACAGTGATAGTTATCCACACTATCTCCCAGGATATATGCCATATTAGAAATAGTGACTCATTCAAACTGTTGAGACATATACTGTAAGGAGATGCTAATGTGTTCAACTGCAACCACCTGTCTGTTATAATGTAAATGAGTCTAGGATAACATCTAATGCCGCGTACACACGATCATTTTACAGCATGAAAAAAACGTAGTTTTTCAAAAACGTCATTTAAAATGATCGTGTGTGGGCTTCACATAATTTTTCAGGTTCTGAAAAACGACAAAAAAAAAATTAGAACATGCTGCATTTTTTAACGTTGTTTTAAACAATGTCGTTTTTCGGGTTGTAAAAAATGATCGTGTGTGGGCTAAAACAACGTTTAAAAACCTGCGCATGCTCAGAAGCAAGTTATGAGACAGGAGCGCTCGTTCTGGTAAAACTACCGTTCATAATGGAGTAAGCACATTCATCACGCTGTAACAGACAAAAAAGCGTGAATCGTCTTTTACTAACACAGAATCAGCTAAAGCAGGCCAAAGGCGAATAGAACTTCCCCTTTAAAGTGCCGTTGTATGTGTTGTACGTCACCACGCTATGCTAGAGCATTTTTTTAAAACGATGGTGTGTGGGCTACGTCGTTTTAATGATGAAGTTGAAAAAATATCGCTTTTTAAACATGCTGAAAAACTAAGTTTTTTTTTCATGCTGAAAAATTATCGTGTGTACGCGGCATAAGGATCTTTCATTGTGGCTTGTGCTAATTGACCCCGTAATTGTGTGTAGGAATTCTGTGTTGATGTGTATTGTAGTTAGGGAGAGGAGACAGCCAGGCTAGGTTACTCAAAGGTCATGCATATGAGACATCTTGGCTGCTTAGGGTGCATTCACACCACGATTTTATCATCCTACTTGTTCTCACGATTTTAGGTTTGAAATCGTACAAATCTGTATGGCAAAACGTATCCATTCACTTCCATTCATTAATGTAGGTCCCCAAGTGCATCCGATTTGATCCGCATCAGATTTGATACGATTTAAAATCGCATCAAAAATCGTGTTTGACCACGATTTTTGGTCCTGATTTGAAATCGTATTAAAATCGTGTCTGATTTTCGTATTAAAATCGTGTCCGATTTTTTTTATATTGTGGTCAATCTAAATTGTAATAAATCGGATGACTTATCCGATTACATACGATTTTGTCATATACGATTCCATCCGATTTAACGGTCCGATTATCGGATGTAAAAATCGTGATGTGAATCTAGCCTTAACCACTTGCCGTCCACCCACTGTAGTTTCACGGTGGCAGGTCGGCTCGGCTGCGCAAAATCACATAATATAACGTGATTTTGCATTGCGGCCACTAGGGCGCGCACGCTGCCAGAGGCATGCGCCCCCTGCTCGCCCCTGGTGCTGATGCACGATCACCGCCGAGCACCCACGATCGCTCGTGACAGAGCGAGAACCGGGAGCTGTGTGTGTAAACACACAGCTCCCAGTTCTTTCAGGGGGAGAAATGACTGATCGTATGTTCATACAATGTATGAACAGCGATCTGTCATTTCCCATAGTCAGTCCCACCCCCCCTTCAGTTAGAACACAATGAGGGAACATAATTAACCCCTTGATCGCCCCCTAGTGTTAACCCCTTCCCTGCCAGTGAAATTTTTCCAGTAATCAATGCCTTTTTATAGCACTGATCGCTATAAAAATGCCAATGGTCCCAAAAATGTGTCAAAAGTGTCCGATGTGTCTGCCATAAGGTCACAGTACCGATAAAAATCGCAGATCGCCGCCATTACTAGTAAAAAAAAATATTAATAAAAATGCCATAAAACTATCCCCTATTTTGTAAACACTATGGGCCAGATTCAGAAAGAGATACGACGGCGTATCTCCTGATACGCCGTCGTATCTCTGAGTGCGCTCAGTCGTATCTATGCGCCTGATTCATAGAATCAGTTACGCATAGATATTCCTAAGATACGACAGGTGTAAGTGTCTTACACCGTCGTATCTTAGGCTGCAATTTCAGGCTGGCCGCTAGGTGGCGCTTCTGTATTTTTACGCAAGGAATATGCAAATTAGTATTTACACCGATTCAGAAACGAACGACCGCCTGGCGTTTTTTTTTTACGTTGTTTGCGTTCGCCTTTTTCCGGCGTATAGTTACCCCTGCTATATGAGGCGTAGCTAATGTTAAGTATGGCTGTCATTCCCGCGCCGAGTTTTGAATTTTTTACGCCATTTGTGTAAGTCGTTCGCGAATACGGCTGGACGTAATTTACGTTCACGTCGAAACCAATGACGTCCTTGCGACATCATTTAGAGAAATGCACACTGGGATATTTTACGGACGGCGCATGCGCCGTTAAAAAAAAACTTAAAAAAACGCGGGGTCAAGACAAATTTAAATAAAACACGCCCCCTACATCCCCATTTGAATTACGCGACCTTACGCCGCAGCACATACATTACGCCGCCGTAACTAAGGGCGCAAGTTCTTTCTGAATAAAGAACTCGCGCCCAAAGTTAGAGCGGCGTAACGTTTCGGAGATACGTTACGCCGGCCGAACAGATACGCTCAGGTATCTGAATCCGGCCCTATAACTTTTGCGCAAACCAATCAATAAATGCTTATTGTGTTATTTTTTACCAAAAATATGTAGAATACATATCGGCCTAAACTGAGGAAAAAATATGTTTTTTTTTATCTATTTTGGGGGGATATTTATTACAGCAAAAAGTAAAAAATATTCATTTTTTTTTCAAAATTGTCGCTATATTTTTGTTTAACTACTTGCCGACCTGCCGTCGTCATTCTACGGCGGCAGGTCGGCTCTCCTGCGCAAGAGCCCGTCATACTACGTTGGCTCTCTCGCAGGCTACCAGGGGTGTGCGCGCGCCCCCCGCTCGTCCCCGACTCTTGTGCGCGTGCCCGGCGGGCGCGATCGCCGCCGGGGCACACGCGATCGCTCGTTACAGAGCGGGGACCAGGAGCTGTGTGTGTAAACACACAGCTCCCGGTCCTGTCAGGGGGGGGAAATGCTGATCTTCTGTTCATACAATGTATGAACAGAAGATCAGTGATTTCCCCTAGTGAGGCCACCCCCCCCCCCACAGTAAGAACACACCCAGGGACATACTTTACCCCTTCCCCGCCCCCTAGTGTTGACCCCTTCACTGCCAGTGGCATTTTTATAGTAATCCAATGCATTTTTATAGCACTGATCGCTATAAAAATGCCAATGGTCCCAAAAATGTGTCAAAAGTGTCCAAAGTGTCCACCATAATGTCGCAGTACCGAAAAAAAATCGCTGATCGCCGCCATTACTAGTAAAAAAAATATTAATAAAAATGCCATAAAAATACCCCCTATTTTGTAAACTCTATAACTTTTGCGCAAACCAATCAATAAACGCTTATTACGATTTTTTTTGACGAAAAATATGTAGAAGAATACGTATCGGCCTAAACTGAGGAAAAAAAAGGTTTTTTATATATTTTTGGGGGATATTTATTACAGCAAAAAGTAAAAAAATATTCATTTTTTTTTTTAAATTGTTGCTCTATTTTTGTTTATAGCGCAAAAACTAAAAACCACAGAGGTGATCAAATACCACCAAAAGAAAGCTCTATTTGTGGGAAAAAAAGGACGACAATTTTGTTTTTGAGGCCACGTCGCACGACCGCGCAATTGTCAGTTAAAGCGACGCAGTGCCGAATCGCAAAAAGTACTCTGGTCTTTGACCAGCAATATGGTCCGGGGGTTAAGTGGTTAAAGAGCAAAAAATAAAAACGGCAAAGGTTATCAAATACCACCAAAAGAAAGCTCTATTTGTGGGGAAAAAGGATGTCAATTTTGTTTGGGAGCCACGTCGCACGACCGCGCAATTGTCAGTTAAAGCGACTCAGTGCTGAATCTCAAAAAGTGGCCCGTTCATTGACCAGCAAAATGGTCTGGGGCTCAAGTGGTTAAATGGATTAGTTAATTAGCTCATGTTACTTTATGTCTCTGTGTATTGCTAGAGTAATATGAGAAGAATATAGGACCCTCCTCTTTTGGTGTATATAAGAGCCTGTATTCCTCAATAAAGATTGTATTCCTGTTTGACCTCTAATACAGAGTTTTGTGTCGTATTTGGGGGAGAATTATTCGTATGGGTTTCTTCTTCGGCTGGTTGGAGTGTTGGTAGCTGCCTTTGTGTTCGGGAATGGAAAATCCTAAACGACTTTAACCCTTTTCATACTTGGGGTGTCGTTACAACTGGTGGCAAGCAGCGGGATAATTCCCACAGCCCAGAAGGACAGCTACAAGAGGACACAGGCCAATGGAAGCACAGTATGAATGGCTAAATAACTCTACCCTCAAGGACCTACTGGAGAACCGTGTCTGACCGGCCAACAACCGTAAGAAGAAGGACATTATCGCAGAACTAGTCAAAATGGTTAGAGCCGAAAGACCCAATATAACGGAAAGGCCCAGCGTAACAGACAGGACACCCGAAGAGGGAAGTTTTGATCAGGCTGTTAAAATAACACTGGCACATTATGGTCCTAACCCTACAGCGGAGATCATAGACCTAGTTATAGTGGCTGTGAATGCAAATTGGCTACAGCAAAGAGGTGCTGCAACAGCAGAAGTCACAGCAGCACCAACTGAAAGGAGAGGAGAGGTACAAATACCAGCTACCATGGAAGAGAAATTCAGAAGGAGGTTGCGAGAGATGCAGATACAGCATAGAGGACCAGTATCAGAGGAGGTCCTACTGGGATGGTCTGATGCCATCCGCTGTGAACTCTGGAAGAAAGCGCTAGCTCTCGAGAAGCAACACCAGGGAAAAGTTCTCTCCTTCATCCATGTAAGGTACTGGTAACAGTATGAAGTACGAATGCTGTTGTTAGGGGAACAACCAAAGCAGAAGTGGACTACTGAGTTAAGCAGGCTGATCCGTGCAGTGATGCGGTTGGATGAGAGCTACAGAGCCCTCCGGTGGTATGTAGCCCAAGAGTGCCTGTGGTCAGCGGATGACAGCCCCACGGAAGGCTTTGACTATGATGGCCTGGGATTGTTGTATTGGAGGCTATCCAGGGACCCCGACTTTGGGAGTGATCGGGAGTGGCGTTTGGAGGAAATAATGGAGCATAGAGATCGAAGACTGAATGTCTCTGAAGGGCACTGGGCACAGGAAGATTTGGAGTTTCTGGCCGTTCAGGAATGGGAGCTGGAGATCGCCTACAGACAGCTGCTATACTCTGCTCAGCAGTAGGGTGGGGCTCTCTTTGCCTGGGAATATCAGGAAATACCAGTTGACAACTCTGAAATCCTGACTGAAGAATCGGCTGTGGAAAATCTGGAGATTGCCATCCCCCAAGCTGAAGTGCTGACTGACCTTGATGATCCTGTTTCTGCTTGGGATGATCTTGGATGGAGGAATGCACCTGTCCAGCAGCATGCCAGAGAATCGGTAAGTGGAAAATCTGGAGATTGCCATCCCCAAAGCCGAAGCGGATAATGCGGAGTCCCCAGCAGAAGTGCTGGCAACAGGGCAAAGTGCTACCAAACTCTACCCAGCAATGGTAAAAACTGTGGAGTTCCAGGGAGCTGGGGCAGTTGGCTCCTGTCCTCAGCCACAGATTACAGAATGTATGGACTTAATGGACTGTTCAAAGGATGTTAAGGATTATGCATCGCCTGCTCAAGTACTGGCAGCAGGACAGATTACTGCAGACCCCTGCTTTACAACCGTGGCATTTCGGTGACTCGAGGTGAGAAGGTGATGGTTCCTCTTTCCCAGTGGATTTCAGAGATGCAGGGAGGAGAAGCAGTCATTTTCCCTCCTCAACAGTTAGATGGTGTGAGGTTTCCAGCAGAAGTTCTGGCAACAGGGCAGAGTCCTACCAACCTCTGTCCAGCAACGGCAACAATTGTGGAGTTCCAGGGAACAGGGGCAGGGGCAGTTGGCCCCTCTCTCCAGTGACAAGCTGAGGTAGTAAAGCTGCAGGGCAGAATGCTACTGGCCACAACTGCAGCTTAAGCTGATATCGGGGGATGGGACTGCAGTCTCCACTCACAGCAACCCAGCAGAAGAGCTGGCAACAGAGCAGAGTTCTGATGGCCTTCTTCCCTCAACTAACAGAAGAGGGAGTTCCTGTGGTAGTGGATAGGACTTCACTGACACAACCACAGAAAAAGGTGTTTTTGCAAGCAGTAGGGGATTTTTATCTACCACAAGTGGATGGGACTTCAGTCTCCACTTGTATACTCCAGGGATGCTAGGCAGTCGGCCCAGATGCCCAACAGCATGACGGAGTGAGCCCAGATTTGGAGAGCACTGACAAGCTGTCCAGGTTGGTAATCCAAAATACAGTGTTGGACGCTACTTTGCTGTTCACCATCAAAAAGAGATTACTGACCTCCAGATCTGGATTATTAAATCCATACCCAAAAAATTTAGCCAGCAGAGAGATTCCAACGCCTATGCAAACAAGAGACTTTTTGAATTTATTCTCTAAATACTATGACCACTAGGGATGAGCCGAACACCCTCCCATTCGGTTCGCACCAGAACCTTCAAACGGACTGAACGTTCGCGCGAACATTTAGAAACCCATTGACGTCAATGGGACTCGGATGTTTGAATTCAAAAGTGCTCATTTTAAAGCCTAATATGCAAGTTATTGTCGGAAAACGGGTTTGAGGACCCGGGTCTTGCCCCAGGAAACATGTATCAATGGAAAAAAAGTTTTAAAAACGGTAATTTTTTTCACTTTATTGCTTAAAGTGAAAAAAAAATATGGAAAATTATTTTAAATATCGTACCTGCTGGGTGTCTATAGTAGTGGCACGTGTTTAGAACTGTCCCTGCACAAAATGAGATTACTATAATAATAGTAATTTAAGACTGCTTGCGGCTTTAACAGCTTAAGGACCGCCTCCTGTACATATACGTCGGCAGAATGGCACGGCTGGGCACAAGCACATACAGGTACGTCCTCTTTAAGTGCCCAGCCGTGGGTCGCTTTTTGGAAAACATAGAGAAGGGTTATCACCCCTGTAACATTTGTTTTGTTGTCTGTGCGCATCTGTTCAGAAGATTGCACCTCACTTTCTGTCCCAATGACAAATGTCTTTTTAAAAATGTGGGTTTTTTAGTGAAACAAGGATTGGTGATAAAGCATCAGTGGACAGGAGACACCTCTTACAGAAGATAATTTCCCCTCCTAGGGGTAGTATTCCTCTCACTTCCTGTTGTCTCCCTCCGTTTGCAAGTAAGAGTCGTTTGTAAGTTAGATGTTTGAAAGTAGGGGCCTGCCGTATATACTCTGCAGAAATTTGGGGCCTAGGTGTTGCCACAACACTGTAAGTAGTCTGGTGGGCACTGGAACGCCCCGCTGTGTGAACTATTATATAAATAATTGTAATTACATGCCATTGTTGAACAGTGGTAGAAAAATTGGGCCTTTGGTGCTGGCACTGGTGCCACAACACTGTAAGTCCTCACAGTTACTCTTGGTGGGTGCAGGAATGGGCCCTGCTGTTAAATATTAGATCAAGAATTGTAATTACATTCCCCTGTTGAACAGGGGCAGAAAAATTGGGCCTTAGGCACTGGTTCCACAACACAGCAACCCCTCACAGATACTCTAGTTAGAGCGCACTAATGAGCCCTACTTCAAAGTAATGCATCAAAAATTTTAATTACACGCCCCTGTTAAACAGGGGCAGAAAATTGGGCCTTAGGCACTGGTGCTGGTGCCACAACACTGCAACCCCTCACAGATACTCTAGTTGGAGTGCAGGAATGAGCCCTGCTGCAAAGTATTGCATCAAAAATTTTAATTACACGTCCCTGTTAAACAGGGGCAGAAAAATTGGGCCTTAGCCACTGGTGGTGGTGCCCACCAGGGCTGGTGCAAGGATTTTTGACACCCTAGGCGAAACCTAATTTTGCTGCCCCCTTGGCTCCACCCCTAACCCCACACCCTTTGACCTGCCCATGTATACCCCACCTTTCAAATGAAGTGCCCATCAAATGCAGCCTCACCAGAGCCCATCAAATGCAGCCTCACCAGAGCCCATCAAATGCAGCCTCACCAGAGCCCATCAAATGCAGCCTCACCAGAGCCTATCAATGAATGTTTGCTTGCTTCCATTAATTCTGGAGTCAGGACACAGACACAGCCCTCCACCAGGCGCTGCGCCTCTGACACTATCTGTGAACGGAGCGGCGGCTGCCTGATGATGCTGAGACTTAGTTGCTTTCTGCAAAGGGAAGAGAGTAGGAACACCAGTGGCCGGGTGCCCTATGCTGCCTAGTTTGCCTAGTGGTAGCATCGGCCCTGTTTTCACCTGTACCCATTAAATACAGCCTTACCCAATGCCCATCAATGCTGCTTCACCAGTGCCAATTAATTCAGCCTCATATGTACCCATCAAATGCTATCTCACCTGTGCCCATTATATACAGCCTCACCCAGCGCCCATCAATGTCGCTTCACCAGTGCCCATCAAATGCAGCCTCAATTCAGCCTCATATGTACCCATCAAATGCTATCTCACCTGTGCCCATTTTATACAGCCTCACCCAGCGCCCATCAATGTCGCTTCACCAGTGCCCATCAAATACAGCGTCAGTTCAGCCTCATATGTACCCATCAAATGCTATCTCACCTGTGCCCATTATATACAGCCTCACCCAGCGCCCATCAATGTCGCTTCACCAGTGCCCATCAAATACAGCCTCAATTCAGCCTCATGTACACATCAAATGCTATCTCACCTGTGCCCATTATATACAGCCTCACCCAGCGCCCATCAATGTCGCTTCACCAGTGCCAATCAAATACAGCCTCACCAGTGCCCATCAAATACAGCCTCACCAGTGCCCATCAAATACAGCCTCACGTGTGCCCATCAATGCTGCTTCACCAGTGCCCATCAATGCTGCTACACCAATGCCAATCAATGCAGCCTCATATGTGCCCATTAAATGCCATCTCTTAACTGTGCCCATCAAATACAGCCTCCCCCTGTGCCCATCAAATACAGCCTCACCCTGTGCCCATCAAATACAGCCTCACCAGTGACCATCAAATACAGCCTCACCAGTGCCCATCAAATACAGCCTCACCAGTGCCCATCAAATACAGCCTCACCAGTGCCCATCAAATACAGCCTCACCAGTGCCCATCAAATACAGCCTCACGTGTGCCCATCAATGCTGCTTCACCAGTGCCCATCAATGCTGCTACACCAATGCCAATCAATGCAGCCTCATATGTGCCCATTATATGCCATCTCTTAACTGTGCCCATCAAATACAGCCTCCCCCTGTGCCCATCAAATACAGCCTCACCCTGTGCCCATCAAATACAGCCTCACCAGTGACCATCAAATACAGCCTCACCAGTGCCCATCAAATACAGCCTCACCAGTGCCCATCAAATACAGCCTCACCAGTGCCCATCAAATACAGCCTCACCAGTGCCCATTAATGCTGCTTCACCAATGCCAATCAATGCAGCCTCATATGTGTCAATTAAATACAGCCTCACCCAGCGCCCATTAATGCTGCTTCACCAGTGCCAATCCATGCAGCCTCACCTGTGCCCATCAAATGCCATCTCACCTGTGCACATCAAATATAGCCTCACCTGTGCCCATCAAATACAGCCTCACCTGTGCCCATCAATGCTGCTTCACCAGTGCTAATCAATGCCGCTTCACCAATGCCAATCAATGTAGCCTCACCTGTGCCCATCAAATACTATCTTACCTGTGCCCATTAAATCCAGCCTCACCCAGCGCCCATCAATGCAGTCTCACATGTGCCCATCAAATGCCATCTCACATGTGCCCATCAATGCTGCTTCACCACTGCTAATTAATGCACCCTGGGGAAGGGGGGGAGAACAGTCAATATACAGATCACATGCAGATCAGTCAATATACATACACTGATACACACATTCATTTTAAAATTCCATGTAATAGTCTAATACAATCTCATTAACTCAGAGAGAAAGCACGTTTTTACTCACCACACCAGCTCAGAAAACTTCTGACAACGTGAACTACTGCATCTATCGGTGCACCTGTCCCCATGCCCAGAGAGCCGCCGCCAGCCACGCTATATCCCACGATGCATGCACTACTCAGTGCTAGTGACATGACCTGGAGGGGACAGAGAGCTGCTGGACATGGAGGACACAAGACACTACAGCAGAGGGAGAGCAGCCTCGGTGCTGGACACAGGTCAGAGTGTCAGACGGAGACCGGGGAGGGGGGCATGCTGAGCTGCTGCCTGAACACATCTCAGAACAAATTGCTGGACACACATCGGAGTGCGCCCTTGGGGGGGGAGAGGGGTTGCTGGACACATGACATCTGGACATCAGGGCAGAGAGGGGGGGGATACACATCAGAGCGGAGGGCTGGGCGGTTGCTGGACTGTACACACTACACAGACAACAGGTGACCGAGGGGGGGGGGGGGTCGGACATCGTGGCAAGCATGCGGCTTGCATGCAGGGCTTCCATCTCAGCTGCTGTCCCAGCTCTCTCCCCTCATCTACGGCGCTGCAGGCTGGGAATAGCGTTGTGAAGGTGATGTCTTCACAGGCGCAAACCGCCCCCTAGCCTGGCGGCTGGCGCCAAAGGGAAGTTTTTTTCAAAATTTCGGTCCAGGAGATATTTTAATGATCCGAATCCCCAGCGAGTGGCTGGGGATCTGGATTTTGCCGCTCCCCCTACCCTGGCTCTCTAGGCAGCCGCCTGACTTTCCTATGCCTAGCGCCGGCCCTGGTGCCCAGAACCAAAAATTTTCTTACAAGCTATCAGCATGATCATTGAGGAGGAAAAGGATAGTCACTCATCATAACAGGATAGTCACTCAGCATGACAGGATAGTCACCCAGCATCACCATAGGCAGTCTTGAAGGGATCTGACACTTCAAAAAAAATATTCAGTTACATCAGCATCAGGTGCTTGGTAGCTGCTGGTGATCCGAGCCTGATTCATTTTTATAAAGGTCAGTCGATCCACCGAGTCGGTGGAGAGGCACACCCTGTGATCGGTTACAAAGCCTCCAGCAGCACTGAATGTGCGTTCCGAAAGAACGCTGGATGCAGGACAGGCCAGTAGCTCAATTGCATACTGTGCAAGCTCTGGCCAGTGATCCATCCTCAAGACCCAGTAAGCCAGACGATTTTTGGTGGGAAAGGTGTCAAAGTCTGATCTTGCCCCTAGGTATTCCTGCACCATGTAAAACAGACGCTGGCGATGGTTGCTGGAACCGGTCATACCTTGGGGCTGCGGACTAAAAAATTGTCTGAAGGCATCGGACGGCCACCTTCTCCACCGCTCCTTCTTTGACTGACCGAAGCCTCAGCAACACGTTGTCCAGGACCAGGATTTTGTAACCTCCCAGTCTCTGGGAACGTGTTGCACAGACCTTTCTGCAAGGCCTCCCGAAAATGTTTCATCTTCTGCTCTCTCTGCGCCGGCAAGATAAGGTCTGCAACCTTACCCTTGTGACGTTGATCAAGGAGGGTTGCCAGCCAGTAATGATCCCTCTCCTTGATAGCACGAATGTGAGGATCCTTCCCCAGGCTTTGCAGGATCAGGGAGGCCATACAGCGTAGGTTTCCTGAAGCATTCGGTGCAGAGTCCTCTGGGTCACTGAGGACGACATGATCAGCAGCCACCTCGTCCCAGCCTCATACAAGTCCATAGGTTTCTTGGGACTGTAATTTATCCCTTGAAGACTGCTGCTGATGCTGAGTGCTAGGCTCTACCTCCATTCTGACACAATCCTCCTTCTCCTCATCGTCCTCTTCCTGTGTGATAGGCGGGCAAGCAGGAACACTGTCTGGATAAAGGGGGCCTTGAGCGGTAAGGAAGTCATTCTCCTCTTCCCTCCGTTCTGCCTCAAGGGCCCTGTCCGTTATTCCACGCAGCGTGTGCTCCAACAGGTGGAAAAGAGGGACAGTGTCACTGATGCATGCACTGTCACTGCTCACCATCCTCGTGGTCTCCTCAAATGGTGACAGGACAGTGCATGCATCCCTGATCATGGCCCACTGGCGTGGGGAAAAAAACAAGCTCCCCTGACCCTGTCCTGCTGCCATATTGGCACAGATACTCATTGTAACGGTCACCACCGTTTACGATATTCTCATTCCATCGCCCACTTCAGCTTATCCGACACTCCACAATCCGACAGGCATCGATCCATCCCATTTCCCAGAATAACCGAGACAACACAAGCTCTGGTCTCTTGTTTCAAAATGTATGAACGCTTTTAATGGTATCTTAGCTTTCTTATATACAGTACAACATGTTACAGTAAATCACAGGGACAAAGGAACTTTCCACCCACACATCACACAATAGGGCTTCAATCACATTCTTGGGCTAATTACTAATCATCCCCCAGACGTCCCATCTCCGCATTAGAGGGGTTAATTACTACAGCTTGACAAGTTCCCCTCACCTGTTACACCAAACACATTCCTTTACTAAACATAATTGACATGCTAATTCCCTACCCCTGAAAGGAGACATCTGACCTTTCTGACTTAGTTAGCATCTCACAATGGAATGTCTAAGAGCAGCCTCAATTAACATCTCAAAAGCATGTGTCCTCACATTGAATGAAATCACTCCACTGACCTGGTGGGGTCAGAATAACTATTTGTAATATCTCAAGATATCCTGCAATATGAATTATCAGTTATCAGTCCCATCTCATGTCATTTATAATTAATATTTCTCAGTCACCCTATGCCCAAAAGGGGCACAGGATGACCCCAGAGTCATTAGTGACGCTGGCACAGGAGTACCCCTCATCTTTCAAAAGTCTCTGGGTGTCATGGGTCATTCTGTTACACTCATTGATGACCCTCTGCTGCGTGTGCAGCCACTGCAGCATGGCCAACGTAGAGTTCCACCTGGTGGGCATGTCACAGATTAGGCGGTTCTTGGGCAGGTTGTATTCATTTTAGAGGTCTGCCAGCCGCGCACTGGCATTATATGACCGTCGGAAATGCACAGTTTCCTGGCCTGCTTCAGGACATCATGTAAGCCCAGGTACCTGCCCAAGAACCACTGCACCACCAAGTTAAGGACATGAGCAAAACAGGGCACATGGGTCAGTTGTCCCTGTTGGAGGGTGGAGAGGAGGTTGGTGCCATTGTCGCAAACCTCCATTCCTGGCTTAAGCTGGCATGGTGTCAACCTCCTCTGAGCCTGCCCCTGCAGAGCTGACAGAACCTCTGCCCCAGTGTGGCTCCTGTCCCCCAAGCACACCAGCTCGAGCACCGCATGGCATCTCTTTGCCTGCGTACCTGCGTAACCCCTTGAATGCCTACGGAGCACCGCTGGTTCCAAGGACAAATCAGCACAGGAACATGCCACAGAGGAAGAAGAGGAGGGGGTGGAGGAGAGAGGTTGGTCACAATCACCAGTAGTAGCATTTTGGAGGCGTGGTGGCGGAACAACCTCCAACACTACTGTACCTTGTCCTGCGTCCTTCCCAGCTGCCAGCAGAGTCACCCAATGCCCCGTGAAAGATGGGTAACGTCCCTGTCCATGCCTGCTGGACCATGAGTCAGCGGTAATGTGCACCTTACCACTGACCGCCCTGTCCAGCGAGGCATGGACATTGCCTTCCACGTGCCGGTATAGAGCCGGAATCGCCTTCCGTGAGAAAAAGTGGCGTTTGGGAACTTGCCATTGAGGTACCGCACATTCCACAAACTCACGGAAGGGGGCAGAATCTACCAACTGAAAAGGCAGCAGTTGAAGTGCTAGCAATTTGGCTAAGCTAGCATTCAACCGCTGGGCATGTGGATGGCTGGGAGTGTACTTCTTTTGGTGCTGCAGCAGCTGGGGCAGGGAAATTTGCCTGGTACAATCTGCCATTGGTGTACTGATAGTAGATTGCCCGCATGTACTAGGCTGTGTAACGGAATGACCCGTGACACCCAGAGACCTTTGAAAGAAAAGGGGTACTCCTGTGCCAGCATCACTAATAACTCTTGGGTCTAGGGTCACATTACTGTTAATTCATGTATTGAGCCAGGAAATAAGGGACATATGTTGGATTGTTTTAGCATGGACAGTAATCCACAATACATTCCTTAATGTCTGCAAAGAACTAATATTCTGACCCCTAACGGTCAATAATGACTTATTCCTCTGTGTAGCACAGGCTGTTGAGATGGTAATTGAGTCTGTACTGGGGTGAGGTGGATTTGAGCTTGGTAGACAGCCTGGCTCCTCAAAGACCTTTCATTATGTATGCTAATACTGTTTCATGTGTGGAATGTGACTTCTCAGCTGTAGTAATTAGGTCATGTTAAATCGGTGCCCGAAACGTCTGTCATAGAAATGTGTATTCTGCAGGTGAATCACTTACTGTCGGAGACGGAATGTCTGGGGAATAATTAGCGCAACGGGATGTCATTGTCTAAGAGAATGTGTATTGAAGTGATGTGTGGGTGGAGAGTTCTTTGTTCCTTTGATTACTGTAATATGTTGTACTGTATATAAGAGAGTTACCATTAAAAGTGTTCATACATTTTGACTCAGAGAACTGAGCTTGTCTCGTTAATTCTGGGGGAATTCTTATGGAATGGATCGGGTCTGCTGGATTGTGGAGTGTCAGATGAGCTGTCGTGACTGATGGAAGGGAAATCGTAAACGGTGGTGACCGTTACAGGCTGTGACACACCTAATTCTAAACCTTCAGTCCTATCAGTGCAGGCTTCAGAGAGGACTGAGGGTATAGTGGGGTTGGAGATCCCAGCTGATGAGGGGCAAGGGGAGGTCCGCTTTATTCTTTGGTGTGGGTCTTTGAGGTACGCTTGCCAACGAACTGCATGGCAGGTCGACATATGTCTGGTCAAGCATATGGTGCCCAAGCGGGTGATGTTTTGGCCACGCGAAATACGCTTCAGACATATGTTGCAAATATCAGCGGTGCGATCTGATGCACTCCTCTCAAAAAGGCCCACACCAAAGAACTTTTGGAATAACGCTGAGACACAGCAGTGCCCTGCAAATGTGTAGCTCTGCGTTGTGATGCAGTCGGTGTGCTGCCCTTAAGCTGGCCCCTGGAGGGCATCCTGCCTCGTTGGAGATGTGCCTGTGCCGCCTCCTCCTCCTTCTCCTCTCTCCTATCAGGCACCCACGTAGAGTCAGTGACCTCATCATTCCCTCCCTCCTCATCACTGTCGAAAACCTGGCAGTATGCCGCAGCTGGGGGAACATGACTGCCAGATTGTTGTCCTTCTTGGGCACCCCCTCTCTCTGGGCTCACGTTACTGCCTTCCTCTATCTGTGTATCATCATCGGAGCCTTCAAAACGCTGCGCATCCTCCTGCAGCATGTACCCAACACTGTGTTCAAACAGTTCGGGGGACTCCTCAGGAGGACATGGTGGGGCTAGGGAAGGAGTGAGTGATGCCATTGAGCAGAGGGAAGAGGACGCCTTGGCAGCTACTTTGCCAGACAAAGTAACCTGAGCCTGGGTGAGAGAGGATGAGGACGGCTTGGTCATCCACTCTACCAAGTCTTCCGCATGTTGCGGCTCAACATGGCCAGCTGCCGAAAACAAGGACGAGCGTGTCCAACAGCCACGTGCTGATGAGGATGCACCATGTCCACGACCAGCACTGTTGCCTCTAGACGCAGAGCCTGCTTGCCCTCGTGACTCTCTGCCTCTCCTTGTTGTCCTTCCAGACATATTAATGGCCTGGAGAGGACAAAGGCAGTACACACACCTCGTAGCTTTAGGTGTAAACTGCAGAGGACACATGCAAACTACAGAGCACAAGTGCAGTACACACCAAGTAGGTTTAGGTGCAAACTACTGAGCACAAGTGCAGTACACACCAAGTAGGTTTAGTTGCAAACTACAGAGCACAAGTGCAGTACACACCAAGTAGCTTTATGTGCAAACTACAGGGCACACATGCAGTACACACCAAGTAGGTTTAGATGCAAACTACAGAGCACAAGTGCAGTACACACCAAGTAGCTTTATGTGCAAACTACAGAGCACACGTGCAGTACACACCAAGTAGGTTTAGGTGCAAACTACAGAGCACAAGTGCAGTACACACCAAGTAGGTTTAGGTGCAAACTACAGAGCACAAGTGCAGTACACACCAAGTAGCTTTATGTGCAAACTACAGAGCACAAGTGCAGTACACACCAAGTAGGTTTAGGTGCAAACTACAGAGCACACGTGCAGTACACACCAAGTAGGTTTAGGTGCAAACTACAGAGCACACGTGCAGTACACACCAAGTAGCTTTAGGTGCAAACTACAGAGCACAAGTGCAGTACACACCAAGTAGGTTTAGGTGCAAACTACAGAGCACAAGTGCAGTACACACCAAGTAGGTTTAGGTGCAAACTACAGAACACAAGTGTAGTACACACCAAGTAGGTTTAGGTGCAACTACAGAGCACAAGTGCAGTACACACCAAGTAGCTTTATGTGCAAACTACAGAGCACACGTGCAGTACACACCAAGTAGGTTTGGGTGCAAACTACAGAGCACACATACAGTTCACACCAAGTAGGTTTAGGTGCAAACTACAGAGCACAACAGAGATGTCGCGAACATAAAACTTTCCGTTCGCGAACGGCGAATGCGAATTTCTGCAAATGTTCGCGAACCGGGCGAACCACCATAGACTTCAATAGGCAGGCGAATTTTAAAACCCACAGGAACTCTTTCTGGCCACAATAGTGATGGAAAAGTTGTTTCAAGGGGACTAACACCTGGACTGTGGCATGCCGGAGGGGGATCCATGGCAAAACTCCCATGGAAAATTACGTAGTTGACGCAGAGTCTGGTTTTAATCCATAAAGGGCATAAATCACCTAACATTCCTAAATTGTTTGGAATAACGTGCTTTAAAACATCAGATATGATGTTGTATCGATCAGGTAGTGTAAGGGTTGCGCCCGCTTCACAGTGACAGACCAAACTCCCCGTTTAACGCAGCGTAAACAACCGCAAACAGTCCATTTGCATAACTGCAAACTCCCCATTTGCACAAGGTTGGATACCAAGCTAGCCATGTCCCGTTCCTTGTCCTCACTGACGTCATTGTCATGGATATGCAATAGTCTGGCAGCTTACCTGTCTCCATCTGTCCATTAAGAAGCCTGACCCTGTTCTGGTTACCTTCTTATTTCCTCTCCTTCCTGTATGGCCCCACCCAAGCCATCCCAGGAAGTCTATATTAACTGTTGCACTACAGGCTTGCAGTGCTGTTCATTCAACAGTGTTGTTTGCTTAAGTTCCTGTCTGCAGTGTGCTATGATTATCTTTCTGTGTACCGTTTTTGGCTTGTCCCTGACTTCTCCTGTTTGCCTGTGCCCCTGACCTTTTGCCTGTCCCTCGGTTACCCCTGTCTGCCTGTTGCCCTGACCTCGGCTTACCCATCACTACCGTTTGTCCTGCTTTCTGCTTCCTCTCTCTCCCTGCGGAGTGTGACCTAGGGGATCCCAGGGGTCGCGACCTGGATCCAGCTGCGGCGAAGGCCATCCTTACCACTGGAGGCTCTGGTGAACACAAAGCTGGGTCTTAGACTCCGCGCCCTGGGCGATCTTGGGTTCACGCTTCCTCTCTGATAGCAGCAGTCGGCTATAGGGTTCACTACCCTGTGGTGCATCCCTGACCCCAACGGGGTGCACTTGTCATTTAATGTCTCTTCCTCCACCCAGCCACGTACAACACCAAGGGTCCCTGAAAGGTGACAACAAGCCCCCTGGGACACCTGCTGTGGTTGGTTTTCCACCTCCTCAAAGCCACCTTCCTCCTCTGACTCCTCTTCTTCAGACTCCTCTCTCTGCATTGCCGCAGGTCCAGCAATCAACGACAACAAGGCTGCTTCTGGTGGTGATGGTGACCACAACTCTTCCTCTTCATGCTCATCTACGGCCTGATCCAGCACTCTTTGCAGGGCACGCTCCAGAAAAAACGCATATGGGATGAGGTCGATGATGTTGCCTTGGGTTTGACTGACCAGGTTTGTCACCTCCGCAAAAGGACGCATGAGCCTACAGCCATTGTGCATAAGCGTTCAGTAACGCGGCCAAAAAATACCCAGCTCCGCAGAGGCTGTCCTCTTTTTTTTTAAATTAAAAAAAATCTGTTCTTAACAGTTTAATCTCTGTTTTGTCCCCTATTGTGATATGCAAGCCCCTTCACCACAACAAGGTAACGATCACGAAGGGGAATTGACACATGTATGTGCCTATTTTTTTGTTTTGTTTTTGCAGCCACAGTTCAGCACCAGAGGCCAGAAAAATTAGGCATGTACACATGCCTGAACAATTAGGTATTGTTGCAGCCACTGCTGTAGCAGCGGCCAGAATTGATGTTTTCCAGGCAGAAAGTGCACTAAAACATTGTGGCTTAAACCCTAGTTGGTGGCGGATAAGTCACGCAAGTCATCCGGCATGCAGAGATAAAATACAGCAGCGTGTGGACCATTTTTAGCCCAAGGCAGCTCGTCTCATCAGGCCTTTTTTAGTCAAATGTATCGCCCACTGTCAGTCCCTTCGGAATCCATGCCTCATTCATCTTAATAACCCATATGGAAGAAAAATATATTTCCAATATATTTATTTAAAAAAATTATATATTTTAAATATATTTACAATATATTGGCCTACGCACATATATTTTTACATCTATTCCAAACATTTCAATTAAAATATATTTTCCAAAGGCATATATTTGACAATATATTTTTTTAAATATATTTGCCAGATATTTTTGAGCATCTAAAAAAATGCATTTAAACATATATTTTTAAATATACTTGTAAAGGCATTCCAAAATATAATTTAAATGCATTTTCCAAAGACATATATTGGAAAATATATTTTTAAAATATATTCTTCAGATTTTTTTTAACACATAAAAAAAGTAATTTTAACATATATTTTTACATATATTTGTAAATGTGTTCCAAAAATATAATTTTAATATATTTTCCAAAGGCATATATGTGAAAATATATGTTTGTAAATATATGTTTCAGATATTTTTGAACATATAAAAAAAATGCATTTGAACATATATCTTTAAATATACTTGTAAATGCATTCCAAAAATATAATTTAAATGTATTTTCCAAAGATATATATTAGAAAATATATTTTTAAAATATGTTTTTCTGAAAATATTTAGGGGCAGATTCACAAAGCGAGTACGCCGGCGTACTTTCAAATTTCCCATGTCGTATCTTTGTTTTGAATCCTCAAAACAAGATACGACGGCATCTGGGTTAGATCCGACAAGAGTACGTCTTCGCACGCCTTTGGATCTAAGATGCAATTCTTCGGCGTCCGCTGGGTGGCGTTCACGTAGTTTTCTGCGTCGAGTATGCAAATTAGCTATTTTCGACAATCCACGAACGTACGAGCGGCCGTCGCATTCTTTTACGTCATCTCTAGTCGGCTTTTTTCGCCGTATAGTTAAAGCTGCTATGTTAAGTATGGCCGTCGTTCCCGCGTTTAATTTGAATTTTTTTTTTACGTTTGCGTAAGTCGTCCGTGAATCGGGATGGACGTAATTTACGTCCACGTCAAAACAATGACATCCTTGCGACGTCATTTAGCGCAATGTGCGGCGGGAAATTTAGGAACAGAGCATGCGCAGTTCGTTTGGCACGGGGACGCGCTTCATTTAAATGAAACACGCCCCCTACTCGCCGCATTTGAATTCCGCGCCGTTACGCCGCTTGAGATACACTATGCCGCCGTAACTTACAGGGCAAAATCTTTAAGGATTCGAACCAAATCCAGGTAAGGTACGGCGGCGTAGCGTATCTCAGATACGATGTGCCGGGCAGATCTTTGTGGATCTGCCCCTTAATGTCTAATAAAGACATTTCAACATATATTTTTTCTGACATTTTTGTAACTATGACATAGATAACATTCTGAATACATTTATAAGAGAGCCACTCCCATTTTAAAATGGTTTGTTTTACTCCTTTTAAAATAAAAAAATTAAATAAAAACCAAAAGATTCAAATAAAATATTACATTTTTTTTTAAGATTTTAAGCACATAATCCATTTAATACAAAGCAGATAAACCTCTCGCATCCACTTTCTATTCCCAAAGAATGTCATTCTGAATTGAGAACACTTGTCGGCGGACCAGCAAAACGTCTTAAAATACAGCAAGTCCAGTTAGTTTGATTTATTGATTGACCTGAATGAATGAGAACCTTCACAGACATCCACCTCCACAGTACAAGGGTCTTGTCTGCTTACAGGGTACCGAGAGAAACTCCGGATATAAATCATCAATGTTCTGTTTAATCCATGAATCAGTAGTTACACTATTATTACCAAACTCCCTCATCAGTGTCTTTATGGACCTTGCTTTGTGCACTGGTGCACAGTCATGTTGGAACAGTAAGGGGCCATCCCCAAACTGTTCGCACAAAGTTGGGGGCATGAAATTGTCCAAAATGTCTTGGTATGCTGACGCTTTAAGAGTTCCCTTCACTGGAACTAAGGAGCCAAGCCCAACCCCTGAAAAACAACCCCACACCATAATCCCCCCTCCACCAAATGATTTGGACCAGTGCACAAAGCAAGGTCCATAAAGACATGGATGAGCGAGTTTGGGGTGGAGGAACTTGACTGGCCTGCACAGGGTCCTGACCTCAACCTGATAGAACACCTTTGGGATGAATGTGCTTCTGGAAGAATGGTCAAACATTCCCATAGGACAGGCTTCCCAGAGGAATTGAATCTGTTATAGACTGGGATGCCATTAAAGTTTGTGTGCGTGTAAAGGCAGGTGTCCTAATACTTTTGGCAATATAGTATATATACTGTATATTCTTTTTATACTAAGTCCAGTCCATTGTTTGGACTTAGTACCTGCCGAAGGGTAATTCCAGCAGCCAAATAAAAGAAATTGGGATATTAAAGTTCTCCCCAGCACAAAATTAAAACTCAGCAGCTACACAATGGGGGTTAGTTACTAAAGGCAAATCCACTTTGCACTACAAGTGCAAACTACAAATGCAAAGTGCACTTGAAATTGCAAGGAAAGTGCACTTGGAAGTGCAGTCGCTGTAGATCCGAGGGGAGAAAGGAAAATAAAAAAACAGCATTTTAGCTTGCACATGATTGGATGATAAAATCAGCAGAGCTTCCCCTCATTTCAGATCTACCCCTCAGATTTACAGTGCCTGCACTTACAAGTGCACTTGTAGTGCAAAGTGGATTTGCCTTTAGTAAATAACCCCCATACTGTACACATACTGCAGCTGCTGACTTAATATTAGGACACTTACCTGTCCTGGAATCCAGCGATGTTGGTACCCCAGCCTATGCTTCCATTGGCTCTCGGGGTGCTGCTGCTGCCATTCCCTATAGGGGCCAATTCACACCACATGCAGTCCAGTGCGTTTTTTTTTTTTTTTTCTTCATGGAAAGTAGGTTATATGGTTTTCAATGGCATAATTCACACCAGTGCTTGCAGTTCCAGAAAAAAAGTAGATTATGCTGCATTTTTCCTGCACTGGACTGTAATGGAACACTGTAAAGCACATCAAAAACGCACTAGAATGCACCTGAACGCACTGGAACACACATGTCCTTATCTAAGGTTAAGAAAAAAAGGAGGAAAATGCACTGGAATGCTTTAAAAACACACCAAACATGCCCTGGAATGCATCAAAAACACGCATGCAGAAAAGCATCGGAAACGCATCTGCCGCAGCGAGATCTCTCGGAAGTGGGGACAGGTACCTGTCAAAAACAGGAACCTGCTCCCCTCCCCCGAAAGGTGGCAAATGTGGCAAAGTGGGGGGGGGGGAGAGGCAAGTAAGTGGAGCTTCCACTTTTAGGTGGAACTCCGCTTTAAATGTCATATCCTTGCCCAAGCTGCACTGTTGTCATGGGCCAATACTAGGCTGGGCTGGAAGATAAATATGTAAGTGATGAGAGCTGCATTCTTGTGTGTGTATATACACAGTATATATGTGTATATGTGTGTGTATATAATATATATATATACATACATACATACACACACACACATAGAGTATATCTGATATATATATATATATATATATATATATATACACACATATAGCAGAATGAAGATACAGTGTATATATATATATATATATATATATATATATATATATATATATATATATATATATATATATATATATATATATATATATATATATCTAGAATGCCTCTCATCACTTACTTACATGTATAAATATTTTTCTCATTTCTTTTTTTTCATTCCTTTTATTGGGATGTGGGTCTGTGATTTCTGTGCCTTCAATCTTCTAATATGTAAATCCTGCCCTGGGAAAAACTCTTCAAACAGACAGACTTCTATCATAATACAGGAAGTGAGCTGGGTGGGAACCAGAGGGGTGGTGAACTTCCACCTCTCACTTCCTGTAAGGCCTAGTCTGAAAAGGAAAGCATGGCATGGTGGAGACTCTCTGTATTCTCCTGGATGGATTCTCCTGGATTAAAGGTATGTCTTCTATCAAATAATATTAGAATTGTGACAGTTTGGTGCATGAGTTAAGTTGTATTTGTCTATTTCCTGCTGAATAGTTCTCATTCTGTGTGCATTCACAGTTACCATGCAGCATGTTCACAGTAATGTAATATTATAGAGCTTCTCTTCCACAGCATGTCACCCTGCTGCATATAATATGTGTGGCTTCCATGTTATATCCAGTGACTGTGTAGCATACTTTCAGTGCACCCTGCTTCATATAATATGTATAGCTTCCATATTATATCCAGTGACTGTGTAGCATACTTTCAGTGCACCCTGCTTCATATAATATGTGTGGCTTCCATGTTATATCCAGTGACTGTGTAGCATACTTTCAGTGCACATTACTGCATATAATATTATACGGCTTCCATTCTATATCCACTCATAATGCAGCATAGGGGTTGATTTACTGAAGGCAAATCAATTTTGCACTACAAGTGCACTTGGAAATGCAGTCGCTTTAGATCGGAGGGGAAGATCTGAAATGAGGGGAAGCTCTGCTGATTTTATCATCCAATCATGTACAAGCAAAAATGTTTTTTTTTTTTTTTTCCATATCCCCTTCAGATCTACAGCGACTGCACTTCCAAGTGCATTTGTAGTGCAAAGTGGATTTGCCTTTAGTAACTATACCCCATTTTAATGTCAGGGCACAGTGCTACCAATGTTTTATGTCTCCCTCCCCTTTTGCATATTATTACCTGCCCTGCTACTAGGTGCCAACAGATATGGATTTTTCCATACAGATACCAATTATGGGCCACCTTTCAGGCCGATAATAATATGAGGTACTGATATTCTGTTTACATCCAGCTGTCCCAGAAGTAGCCTGATATCAGTTGACACCTAGGCCTTTTTTTGTATTCTAACAGTCATTGGCCACTGTCAGAATACAGGAAAAAAGAGCAGATAACCAGCTTGCTATTGACTATTTTAAATTGCAGTAGCCAATAGCTAGTGGGCTATTACACCCGCCCACTGCCTGTTGTCAATCAGCAAAGGAGAGGATTTGAAGGAGAACATTCTTCTTCAGGTCTTCCTCTGCTGATTTACAACAGGCATTGGGAAGGGGGCGCAATAATCAGCCTAATTTTAAAATTGAAACAGCCAATGGCAGTCTGGCTATGGTTCCCCCACTACCTGCTGTTTACATTCAGCTGCCATCAAATAAATTGTGCAGAAGGAGGTTAGCTGTGTCTGGGGTGTGTGTGTGTGTGTGTGGGGGGGGGGTGGATGTGGAGGTGGAAAGCTGACATTTTTTATTTATTTTTTTGGATTCTGACAGATGGGCCGCCAGCCGCTGTCAAAGCACCTGACCAAGACTGACAACTGGTGAATGGAAAACCGGAATAAGCACTTGGAAGAAGAAAACCGACAACTGAGACAACTTGCCTTTGGTAAGCGGACAACTTAATTACGATGGTGGGCACCTTCCGTTTTTTTATATCACCGCATTCAACTGGCATTGTATCTGATCATCATATCTGCATCATCCTTCATTATTCATTTGGTCATCAGTGTTTGAGTTTTGTGGTGATATCATTAAGAACTTTTGAGGTTTGGTTTGCCAATTATGTGCTGTTGGCATACAATTTTGGGATCACCGATTTGGCGTATTAACCTCTCATTGTTTACACATATAATTGGACATTCATTTTGTGAATTTATATACTAATTTTTCTGTGCACTCTGATTTTTTGTTTTGGTTAATTGTTGTGCACCGTTTTTGGCATATCAGCCCCTGGATGCCAATCTTTCAATGTGAATTGGTATTGGTGACATTTTTTTATTTTAATTGAATTTTTTATATTGGCGCAGTCTTTTCATTTTTTATCTATTTATTGTGTGTTATTCCACCAGTACTGCTGCCTTTGTTATTTTTATTTTTTTTTATCTTTATTTTCTCTTTGACCAATCATTTGCCCTTTCATTCTACAGTGTTTTAAGGCAGAGTTAGGCAACCTTAGAGAGGTGGAGATCTACCTGAACAACATGGGAGAAGTCAAAGATCACAGGGCGCAGTGTCTTCCAATGTTGCCTCCTCACACCTGACTAAAACCTATAATTGCCGTACTACCACGCTGCAATCACGTGCCTTTCACTGCAATTATTGGTGTTAACATTTTGCCTCCTCACCACCTTGCAGAATTTCTCAGAGGCGCATTGGAGCATTGCATACTGCACTTGTGAATGAGCCCTTAGTTGCATTTGGCAATAGCACTTTTAAGGCTCATTCACATGTGAATTTGGGGGTGGTAAAACCCTGCCCTCAAGCCATACCCCCTTTAGCTGCTAAGTGGGAGGGGGTCAGGGTGCCATGGGAGATGGGTGCTTGAGAGTTACTATTAGCTCTCAAGCAACCAGAAACAACAGTACCAATGGGGATCGTTGGGCAACTGGGAGTTTACCGTACTACATTCATTATAGTATCAGTAAGTGCACTGAGGTAACTACATACTATATACACAAGTAGGATTTTTGTTTTGTGGAACATCCTTACTTTTACCTTGGGTGAAACCTTCCTGGAATATTTTTGATCTAGTGGGGGGGTCAGCAGCAGACTGGAGGAAACCCTCTAATCATGTAAAAGTACATTTTTCCACAAGTCATCAATTTCTAACAAATGAAATTAATGGATATAGTGAGAAAATAGGCCATTATTTTACTTAAAAAGTTTTTATGCATTTCCATAGATTTGCCTGGCGTAATGGATACTTTGAAAACCACAAGAGCGCAGCTAATAGTACTGAAGAATGATGGTGGAAGTTCATCCTGTGTGGGTGTATCGTGTGCATCACCTTCTGTCCTGTCTGAAGAGTTGAGCTCATCTCCTTGTCAAGTGTCGTACTCAAGGCCTAAACAGGTAGGTTTTCTTTTGGTACCGAAACATTAAAACGTATTTTTTTTAAATATCAAACATGTCCTACTCCTATTTACCTGCTCTGTGTAAGGGTTTTTGTACAGAGCAGCTCAGATCCTTCTCTTCTCAGGTCCCATGCCAGTGCTCCTGAACCAGAGCTCTGTGTGTCCAATCACACACTGAGCCTTGCCTTGGCCCCATCTCCTAATTAGCTCACTGGCTGTGATTGATAGCATCGGGAGCCAATAGCTCCCACCGCTACAGAAAGACAATCAGCAGTGCAAGTCCCTGGAGAGACAAGGCTCTCGTGGACATCGCTGGATCGAGAGGGGACTCATGTAAGTATAGGGGGGCTGCTGCACACAGACGTTTTTTTTTTTTTGTTTACCTTCATGCATAGAATACATGAAGGTAAAAACCCTTGTGTCTTTACAACCACTTCAATAAAAAGTAACCTTTAAGGCGGTGCCTCCAAGCGGCTGACAGATGGAGAGAAGCAGGTACAGTTAGACCCTATGAAAACATCAGCTTTGACATGTAGACTGTAAGCCAATTTGACTGTTGTGTCAAAATGAGATATCTTGCTCAGTCTGGTAGTAGTCTGAACTAATAAGACTAGTTGTAGGCAAGATGTTGATTTTTATACTGATTTTTGAAAAGTCTACAATATTTTGATGTTTTTATACATGCTTAATTTTGTTAGTTTTATTTACTCAGCTGCATCTGTTAGACTCCTTTCACACTGAGGCAGTTTTCAGGCGTTTTTGCGCTAGAAATAGCCTCTAAAAAGCTCATAAAACTGCATCCCTTTCAGTGCAATGCGTAATTTCACAATGGGGCGATGCGCTTGCGCAACATTAGAAAAAGTCCTGCAAGCAGCATCTGGGGCGGGTTGGGAGTGCTATAAATAGCGCTCCTAAAACTCACCTGCCTATTGAAATTAATGGGCAGTGCTTCCAAAGCACCCTAAAAGCGCATTAAAAACTGGACTTTTTCCCTTTAAAAAAAAAACGCCTAAAAAGTGCTACAAAAACACTGCAAAACCGCCGGAGCTTTAGCATCGCTGCAGTGTGAAAAGGGTCTTATATGGCTTTTGATTCCCAAGGAAAATCTAATAAGTCTAATATTTTCCATTTACTTTTTAAAGCTGCTACTTTGGCAAAGTTTCCTGGGACTTCATAAGCTGTGATCAGTGACGCTATTACGAGAAAAATTGCGGCGTTGAAATATCACCTGAAGGGAAACATCAGGAACCTCAGCAGAATACCACAAACTTTTATGTCATTAATGTCATTTATCGCAGTTAACACCACTTTCTATTCCCTGTGTTGTAGTTTTTGTATATTTACATGATAATAAAGTTGTGTGTATTGTACTGTGTTATTGTTTTTTTTCAAAATGTTTGCTAGTTTTATAGGCCTACAATATATAAAATACAATATATAAATACACAGCATTTCAAAATGTAATAGGAATGTATTTTTTAAAATTTTGCATTCAGAAGTACATTTACATTTATATTTAAAATATATTTTAAAAAAACATTCTTAATATATTTTTCCGAAATATATTGCCATATATTTGAAATGCTACAATTTTGGCCAGATTCAATATATTTCAAAAATATATTTCAATATATTTGTGCATATATTTTGGAATGCATTGTGAAATATGTTGCAAATATATTCATAAATATATGTTAAATGTACTTCTGAATGCATTTAGCAATATATTTTTGCAGCCATAAATATATTGTAAAGTGCATTTTGGAATGCATTGTGAATATATTTAGAAGTACATTTCACATATATTTATGAATGCATTTAGCAATATATTTCTGAATATATTCACAATGCATTCCAAAATGCACATTGCAATATATTTATGGTTGCATAAATATATTGCTAAATGCATTCAGAAGTACATTTAACATATATTTATGAATATATTTGCAACATATTTCACAATGCATTCCACAATATATTCACAAATATATTGAAATATATTTTTGAAATATATTGAATCTGGCCAAAATTGTAGCATTTCAAATATATGGCAATATATTTGAGAAAAATATATTAAGAATGTTTTTTTTAAATATATTTAAAATATATTTTACTTCCACATGGGAAAGGTGAGGTAATCTAGACTTTTTTGACCTAGGCGACCTCTCTTCTCAGTGAAAATACCTCCTGCTGCACTGAAGGTCCTTTCTGAAAGGACACTTGAAGCGGGGCAGGCCAGAAGTTCTATCGCAAATTGGGATAGCTCAGGCCACAGGTCAAGCCTGCACACCCAGTAGTCAAGGGGTTCATCGCTCCTCAGAGTGTCAATATCTGCAGTTACGGCGAGGTAGTCTGCTACCTGTCGGTCGAGTCGTTCTCTGAGGGTGGACCCAGAAGGGCTGTGGCGATGCGTAGGACTTAAAAAGCTCTGCATGTCTTCCATCAACAACACATCTGTAAAGCGTCCTGTCCTTGCCGGCGTGGTCGTGGTAGGAGAAGGATTACTTTAACCTCTTCCCCTGTTAGATTCCCATTGTGCTGTGACATCACCCTTTTCAGCATACTTTTTAATTTATTTTGGAACTGCTGCATCCTTTCCCACTTCCGGTAATTCGGTAACATTTCAGGCACTTTCTGCTTATACCAGGGGTCTAGTAGCGTGGCCACCCAGTACAGGTTGTTCTCCTTCAGCCTTTTTATACAAGGGTCCCTCAACAGGCACGACAGCATGAAAGACCCCATTTGCACAAGGTTGGATGCCGAGCTACTCATGTCCCGTTCCTCATCCTCACTGAAGGTATGTTCTTCCCCCCAGCCACGTACAACACCACAGTACCAGATAGATGACAACGAGCACCCTGGGATGCCTGCTGTGGTTGGTCTTTGCAACGGAATGGCCCGTGACACCCAGAGACTTTTGAAGGATGTGGGGTACCGTTGTGCCAGCTTCACTAATGACTCTTGGGTCTATGGTCATCCTATGTCCCTTTTGGGCATAGGATGACTGAGAACTGATTACATGAGATGGGACATTATTGAAATTTCATGTACTGCAGGATCTTGAGATATTACAGTTTGGTTAATTCTGTCCACAACAGGTCAATAAGAGAGTGTCTCCTTCAATGCTTAACATAGACTGTTGAGATGCTAATTAAGTCCCCCTGGCTGTAGTTGGGGCTTGCTGTGATTGCATTCTGTGTCCATTGTGCTAATTACGTCTGCTTCTACAGACCTTTTCATTGTGTGATGTTAATGACACTGTTTTGTGCGAAAAGTCTATTGATGATAAGATGCGGAATGTGACTTGTCAACTGTAGTAATTACCTCCTTTAAATGCGGTGCCAGAATGTCTGTCTGATGTGGATTGGAGGGGGGAACTCGTTAAGCACCCATTGTGTGATGTTTTGGATGGAGAGTTCATTGTCCTGTGATTACTGAAGCATGCTTTGTAACTGTATACAAACCTGAGAGCTTACCATTAAAGCATTCATTCGTTTGACTGAGAGAACAGAGCTTGTCTCGTCTTTATTCTGGGGAATGGAAAGGGTCCTGTCGGTTGGATTGTCGGATAAGCTGTCGTGGGGCGATGGAATGGAATATCGTAAATGGTGGTGACCGTTACAGTCTTCCTCCTCCTCTTCAAAGCCACATTCCTTCTCTGACTCCTCTTCCTCAGACTCTTCTACCAGCGTTGCTGCAGGTCCAGCAAGCAATGCTGATAAGGCTGTTTCTGGTGGTGATGATGACCACAACTCTTCCTCTTCCTCTTCACGCTCATCTACGGCCTGATCCAGCACTCTTCGCAGGGCACGCTCCAGGAAGAAAATAAATGGGATGATGTCGCTGATGGTGCCTTCAGTGCAACTGACTAGGTTTGTCGCCTCCTCAAAAGGACGCATGAGCCTACAGGTATTGTGCATGAGTGTCCAGTACCGTGGCAAAACAATTCCCAGCTCCGCAGAGGCTGTCCTAGCACCCCGGTCATACAAATACTCGTTGACGGCTTTTTCTTGTTGGAGCAGGCGGTCGAACATTAGGAGTGTTGAATTCCAACGTGTCGAGCTGTCGCAAATCAAGCGCCTCACTGGCATGTTGTTTCACCGCTGGATATCTGAAAAGTGCGCCATGGCCGTGTAGGAACACCGGAAATGGCCACACACCTTCCTGGCCTGCTTGAGGACGTCCTGTAAGTCTGGGTACTTATGCACAAAGCGTTGTACAATCAGATTCAACACATGTGCCATGCACGGCACATTTGTCAACTTGCCCAAATTCAATGCCGCCAACAAATTGCTTCCGTTGTCACACACCACTTTGCCAATCTCCAGTTGGTGCGGAGTCAGCCACTGATCCACCTGTGCGTTCAGGGCGGACAGGAGTGCTGGTCCGGTTTGACTCTCTGCTTGCAGGCAAGTCAACCCCAAGACGGCGTGACACTGTCGTATCCGGGATGTGGAATAGCCCCTGGGGAGCTGGGGGGGTGCAGTTGATGTGGAGCAAGATGCAGCAGCAGAAGAGGACTCAGCAGAGGAGGTTATCGAAGAGGATGGAGTAGGAGGAGTAGAGGAGGTGGCAGCAGGCCTGCCTGCAAGTTGTGGCGGTGTCACCAACTCCTCTGCAGAGCCACGCATTACATGCTTGGCAGCCGTGAGCAGGTTTACCCAATGTGCAGTGTAGGTGATATACCTGCCCTGACCGTGCTTTGCAGACCAAATATCAATGGTCCGATGGACCCTTGCCCCAACACTGTGTGCCAGACATGCCATGACTTCCTTTTGCACAATAGAGTACAGGTTGGGGATTGCCTTTTGTGAAAAGAAATTTCGGCCGGGTACCTTCCACTGTGGTGTCCCAATAGCTACAAATTTTTTGAAGGCCTCAGACTCCACCAGCTTGTATGGTAAAAGCTGGCGGGCTAAGAGTTCCGACAAGCCAGTTGTAAGACGCCAGGCAAGGGGGTGACTCTGACATTGGCTTCTTACGCTCAAACATGTCCTTGACAGACACCTGACTGTGGGCAGATGAGCAGAAACTGCTCAAGGCTAGGGATAAGCTGAACACCCCCGTGTTCGGTTTGCACCAGAACCTTCGAACGGACCTAACATTCGCGCGGTTGTTTTGAACCCCATTGACGTCTATGGGATTTGAACGTTCGAATTCAAAAGTGCTCATTTTAAAGCCCAATATACAAGTTATTGTCGGAAAACGGGTTTGGGGACCCGGGTCTTGCCCCAGGGAACATGTATCATTGGAATTTTTTTTTTTTAAAACTGTCGTTTTTTCTGGAGCAACGATTTTAAAGGGGTTGTAAAGACAAAAATATTTTCCTCTCAAATTAAAGTCTGACAGTAGCTGATAAAGTAAAAAGAAATGTTTTGCATTATAACTAGTTTGATACCAGTTGAAATCGAGCAGTTTTATTCACCTCCAGCACTTCTGAACCATTATTCTCATTGACTTCCTGGTTTGTGGTGCACATTCATTCTTGCCACATTACGTCCTAATGGCAACTACAGTTCCCATTAGGCTTAGCCTCCATGCCTGTGAGGTATAAGAGAGCATCTTCACGCAGGGCTGTAGTCATAGGGAGGGGGTGAGCACATTCTGCTTTCCACCATGCAAAATGGCTCAGATGCTGGTGGAAAGAAAGAAGAGTGACAGGAAATGGCATTTTCAAACCTGGATTACTGTATTTTGGAGGTCAAAAGGAAAAACAAGGTAAGTGATATTTAAATTCTCTAGCTTACAGCAATTAATTGATCTAATAAAACAACAAACCTTTAGTGTTCCTTTAATGATGCTTAAAGCGAAAAAAAAAAGGAAAAATTCCTGTAAATATCGTACCTGTTGGGTGTCTATAGTAGTGGCACGTGTTTAGAACTGTCCCTGCACAAAATAAGATTACTATAATAAAGAAGTAATTTAAGACTGCTTGCGGCTTTAATGCAATGTTTTGTCCCTGCAATATCGATGAAAATCTGTGAGAAAAATAGCATGGGTTTCCCCGCCCCCCTCCCCCCAGGTCATTAAAAAGCCCCTTTGGCCCTATATACTTTGAACAGAAGTATACAGGCGGTGCAAACAAGACAGGGACTGTAGGTTTGTTGTTAAGTAGAATCTATTTGTAATTTTTAACTGGTACTTCTTTAAAGTGTAGCTTCAACCATAAAATCTTTTTTTAAGCTTTTCTGAAAACATAGAGAAGGGTTTTCATATCACCCCTGTAACATTGGTTTTGTTGTCTGTGTGCATCTGTTCAGAAGATTGCACCTCACTTTCTGTCCCAATGACAAATGATTTTTTGAACAAAAATGTTTTTTTTGTGAAACAAGGATTGTGATAAAGCATCAGTGAACAGGAGACACCTCTTACAGAAGAGAATTTACCTTCCTAGGGGTAGATTTCCTCCCACTTCCTGTTGTCTCCTTCCGTTTGCAATTAGGAATCGTTTGTAATTTGGATGTTTGAAAGTAGGGGCCTGCCGTATATACTCTGCAGAAATTTGGGACCTAGGTGTTGGTGTTGCCACAACATTGTAAGTCCTCACAGTTAGTTTTGGTGGGCGCTGGAACGCCCTGCTGTGAAATATTAGATCAAGAATTGTAATTACACGCCCCTGTTGAACAGGGGCAGAAAAATTGGGCCTTAGGCACTGGTGGCGGTGCAACAACACTGCAACCCCTCACAGATTATGTAATTGGAGCGCAGCAAAGAGCCACATGCAAAGTATTGCATTCAAAATTGTTAATATATGCCCCTGTTAAACAGGGGCAGAGAAATTGGGCCTTAGGCACTGGTGGCGGTGCCCAGAGCCAACAATGTTCTTACTAGCTATCAGCAAGATCATTGAGGAGGAAAAGGATATTCAGTCAGCAGCATAACATGACAGTCACTCAGCATCAGCATAGGCAGTCTCCAAGGGATCTGACATTTCCAAAAAATTATTCAGTTACATCAGCATCAGGTGCTTGGTAGCTGGTGTTGATCCAAGCCTGATTCATTTTTATGAAGGTCAGTCGATCGACGGAGTCGGTGGAGAGGCGTACCCTGTGATCGGACACAAAGCCTCCAACAGCACTGAATGTGCGTTCTGAAAGAACGCTGGATGCAGGACAAGCCAGTAGCTCAAGTGCGTACTGTGCAAGCTCTGGCCAGTGATCCATCCTCAAGACCCAGTAAGCCAGAGGATTTTTGGTGGGGAAGGTGTCCAAGTCTGATCATGCTCCTAGGTACTCCCGCACCATGTAAACCAGACGCTGGCGAAGGTTGCTGGAACCGGTCATACCTTGGGGCTGCGGACTAAAAAATTGTCTGAACGCATCGGTCAGACGGCCATCTTCTCCACTGCTCCTTCTTTGACTCACCGAAGCCTCAGCAACACGTTGTCCAGGACCAGGATTTGGTAATCCCCCAGGTTCTGGGAACGCATTGCACAGACCTTTCTGCAACGCCTCCTGAAGATGTTTCATCTTCTGCTCCCTCTGCGATGGCAAGATAAGCTCCGCAACCTTACTCTTGTAACGTGGATCAAGGAGAGTTGCCAGGCAGTAATGATCCCTCTCCTTGATAGCACGAATACGAGGATCCTTCCGCAGGCTTTGCAGGATCAGGGAGGCCATGCAGCGTAGGTTTGCTGAGGCATTCGGGGCACAGTCCTCTGGGTCACTGAGGACGACAGGATCCGCAGCCACCTCATCCCAGCCACGTAAAAGTCCATGGGTTCCTTGGGACTGTAAATGATCCCTTGAAGACTGCTGCTGCTGAGTGATAGGCTCCACCTCCATGCTGATGATACAATCCTCCTCCTCCTCCTCCTCGTCCCCTTCCTGTGTGCTAGGCGGACAAGCAAGACCACTGTCTGGATAAAGGGGGCCCTGAGAGGTAAGGAAGTCCTCCTCTTCCTCCCTCTGTTCTGCCTCAAGGGCCCTGTCTATTATTCCACGTAGCGTGTGCTCCAACATGTGAATAAGAGGGACAGTCTAACTGATGCATGCACTGTCACTGCTCACCATCCTTGTGGCCTCCTCAAATGGTGACAGGACAGTGCATGCATCCCTGATCAAGGCGCACTGGCGTGGGGAAAAAAACCCAAGCTTCCCTGACCCAGTTCTGCTGCCATATTGGCACAGGTACTCATTGATGGCCCTCTACTGCGTGTGCTGCAGCATGGCCAATGTAGAGTTCCATCTGGTGGGCATGTCACAGATTAGGCGGTTCTTGGGCAGGTTGTATTCCCTTTGGAGGTCTGTCAGCCGAGCAGTGGCATTATATGACCTTCGGCCACACTCTGTCCCCCCCTCTTTTCTGTGGCCAGCCAGGTTAACGTGCTCGGATAAGGGGTCTGGTGTGGATTTTTGGGGGAACTCCACGACATTTTTTTTATTTGGGGTGGAGTTCCCCTCAAAATCCACACCAGACCTGAAGGGTCTGGAATGGGTATTTGGGGGGAACCCCACGTCATTTTTTTAAAATTGATGGCGGGGTTCCCTTAATATCTATTCCAGACCTGAAGGGCCTGGAAATTGAATTTGGGGGGACCCCCACGCTACTTTTTTTTTTTTATGAATGAATTCGCTCTGAATTGCCAGAGCCGACAATTCATTATAGCCGCAAGTCAGTTTTAAATGTCTTTTTTTCTTTCAGAAATTACACTTTGTGCAGAGACAGTTCTAAGTACAGGAAACATGTGCTATTTCACATGCTAACTTTACACCCCCCCTAGGTACTAAATTTAAAGGAATATTTCACTTTTATTGTTTCACTTTTAGCATTATTAAATTCACTGCTCCCGAAAAAACAGCCATTTTTAAAACTTTTTTTGCATTGATACATGTCCCCTGGGACAGGACCCAGGTCCCCAAACACCTTTTAGGACAATAACTTGCATATTAGCCTTTAAAATTAGCACTTTCGATTTCTCCCATAGACTTTAACAGGGTGTTCCGCGGCTTGTCGAATTTTCCGAGAACACCCCAAATTTGTTCGTTGTTCGCCGAACAGGCGAACAGGCAATGTTCGAGTCGAACATAAGTTTGACTCGAACTTGAAGCTCATCCCTACCAAGTAGGTTTAGGTGCAAACTACAGAGCACAAGTGCAGTACACACCAAGTAGCTTTATGTGCAAACTACAGAGCACACGTGCAGTACACACCAAGTAGGTTTAGGTGCAAACTACAGAGCACAAGTGCAGTACACACCGAGTAGCTTTATGTGCAAACTACAGAGCACACGTGCAGCACACACCAAGTAGCTTTATATGCAAACTACAGAGCACACGTGCAGTACACACCAAGTAACTTTTGGTGTAAACTACAGAGCACAAGTACAGTACACACCAAGTATCTTTAGGTGCAAACTACAGAGCACAAGTGCAGTACACACCAAGTAACTTTAGGTGCAAACTACAGAGCACAAGTGCAGCACACACCAAGTAGCTTTAGGTGCAAACTACTGAGCACAAGTGCAGTACACACCAAGTAGCTTTAGGTGCAAACTACAGAGCACACGGGCAATACACCACGTGAGAATACTGCAGCTAGCACAATCAACTGCCTGACAGTAAATTAGTAAGAACTGATCTAGCTAAACTATACATACATATGTATGTACAACACCTGGGATGTATATATATCCTCTACACACTGTAAATTTAACTGACTAGCCTGCCTGCTCTATCTACCTAGAAAAAAGACACTCTTAAGTAGATTCAGGTAGAGTTAGGCCGACTTATCAGTAGATAAGTCGACCTAACTCAGAATCTACGCCGACTTATGTTTAAGCGTATGCTCAAACAGAGATACGCTTAACCACTTAAGGACCTGACCAATATGCTGCTAAATGACCCAAGGGGTTTTTACAATTCGGCACTGCGTCGCTTTAACAGACAATTGCGCGGTCGTGCGACGTGGCTCCAAAACAAAATTGGCGTCCTTTTTTCCCCACAAATAGAGCTTTCTTTTGGTGGTATTTGATCACCTCTGCGTTTTTTATTTTTTGCGCTATAAACAAAAATAGAGCAACAATTTTGAAAAAAAAATCAATATTTTATACTTTTTTCTATAATAAATATCCCCCAAAAACATATATAAAAAAATTTCTTTTCTCAGTTTAGGCCGATACGTATTCTTCTACCTATTTTTGGTAAAAAAAAACGCAATAAGTGTTTATCGACTGGTTTGCGCAAAATTTATAGCGTTTACAAAATAGGGGATAGTTTTATTATTATTTTTTTTTTTACTACTAATGGCGGCGATCAGCGATTTTTTTCATGACTGCGACATTATGGCGGACACTTCGGACAATTTTAACACATTTTTGGGACCATTGTAATTTTCACAGCAAAAAATGCATTTAACTACTTTCCGACCAGCCGCCGTCATTCTACGGCGGCAGGTCGGCTCTCCTGGGCGAGAGCACGTCATACTACGTCGGCTCTTAGAGAGGCCACTAGGGGCACGTGCGCGCGCCCCCCGCTCGCCCCCGACTCCCGTGCGTGTGCCCGGCGGGCGCGATCGCCGCCGGGCACCCGCGATTGCTCGATACAGAGCGGGGACCGGGAGCTGTGTGTGTAAACACACAGCTCTCGGTCCTGTCAGCAGGGGAAATGCTGATCTTCTGTTCATACAATGTATGAACAGAGGATCAGTGTTTCCCCTAGTGAGGCCACCCCCCCCCACAGTAAGAACACACCCAGGGAACATACTTAACACCTTCCCCGCCCTCTAGTGTTAACCCCTTCACTGCCAGTGGCATTTTTATAGTAATCTAATGCATTTTTATAGCACTGATCGCTATAAAAATGCCACTGGTCCCAAAAATGTGTCCGAAGTGTCCGCCATAATGTCACAGTACCGAAAAAAAATCGCTGATCGCCACCATTACTAGTAAAAAAAATATATTAATAAAAATGACATAAAAATACCCCCTATTTTGTAAACGCTATAACTTTTGCGCAAACCAATCAATAAACGCTTATTGCAATTTTTTTTTATGAAAAATACGAAGAAGAATACGTATCGGCCTAAACTGAGGAAAAAAATGTTTTTTTATATATTTTTGGGGGATATTTATTACAGCAAAAAGTAAAAAATATAAATTTTTTTCAAAATTGTCGCTCTATTTTTGTTTATAGTGCAATAAATAAAAACCGCAGAGATGATCAAATACCACCAAAAGAAAGCTCTATTTGTGGGAAAAAAGGACGCCAATTTTGTTTGGGAGCCACGTCGCACGACCGCGCAATTGTCATTTAAAGCGACGCAGTCCCGAATCGCAAAAAGTGCTCTGGTCTTTGACCAGCAATATGGTCCGGGGGGTAAGTGGTTAAATAGAATTGTTTATTGTGAAAATGACAGTTGCAGTTTGGGAGTTAACCACAGGGGGCGCTGTAGGAGTTAGGGTTCACCTAGTGTGTGTTTACAACTGTAGGGGGGTGTGGCTGTAGGTCTGATGTCATCGATCGGGTCTCCCTATAAAAGGGATCACTCGATCGATGCAGCCGCCACAGTGAAGCACGGGGAAGCCGTGTTTACATACGGCTCTCCCTGTTCTTCAGCTCCGGGGAGCGATCGCGATCGCTCCTGAAGCCACGGGAACCGCCGCATGTACGGGGGGGTCCCGATCGGACCCCCGACCCACGTCTAGGCAGGCACGTACAGGTACGTTGATGTGCCTGTCCGTGCCATTCTGCCGACGTAAATGTACATGCGGCGGTCCGGAAGCGGTTAAACATATCTGAGATAGGACGGCTTGTGTCGTCCTATCTTAGATTGCAATATTTTGGATGGCCGCTAGGTGGCACTTCCATTGCGGTCGGCGTAGAATATGTAAATGAGTTGATACGCCGATTCACGAACGTACGCCCGGCCGCCGCAGTCGATTTACGCTGTTTCCGTAAGGCATTAGCAGGCCTAAAGTTATTCCATCTATTAGGTGGAACAACAATGTTAAAGTATGGCCGCCGTTCCCGCTGCGAGATTCAAATTTTTTACGTCGTTTGCGTAAGTCGTCCGCGAATCGGGATTTATGTCGTTTACGTCCACGTCGAAATCAATAGCCGCAATGCACACTGGGAAATGTAGGCGCCCGGCGCATGCGCAGTTAACAAAAAAACGTAAAAAACGTGAGGTCAAGCCTCATTACCATCAAACACGCCCCCCTCCAAAACATTTGAATTTGGCGCCCTTACGCCCGCCCGCTTTTGGCTACGCCGCCGTATATTAGCAGGCAAGTACATTGAGAATCATGTACTTGCCTAGCTAACTTACGGCGGCGTAGCCTAAACAGGCTAAGCTACGCCGTCGCAAGTTTAGGCACTTCTCTCTGAATCTACCTATCTCTCTCTCTCTCTCTGACAGATCTCTAACCAGCACCGCAACACACTACACAAGGCCGCCCTGTAGGCGGCCTTTTATAGTGTGGGGCGTGTACTAAAGCCCTGAGCCATAATTGGCCAAAGCCATCCTGGTTTTGGCCAATTATGGCTCTCCGTTTTTTGCACGTGCATGCTTGGCCAATCATCAGCCAGCAATGCCGCAGTGAATTTTGGCCTGTGACGCGTCACTCGAATTTGGCGCGAACGGCCCGTAACGTTTGTCTTTTTCGACGAACGATCGAACATATGATGTTCGAGTCGAACATGGGTTCGACCCGAACACGAAGCTCATCCCTAATGACCACCCATTGCCTAAACGAGGAAATTGAAATTAATACAGTTATATAATAATTACTGTTATATTGTTTTCTGTATGAAAAATACTTAATAACTCTTAACAGTTTCTTAATATTTTAACATACTACTTGTGTTATTTTCAGGTTCCCTTATTCTTCTTCCTTTTTTCTTCCGCATCTCTCCTATCTACCTTGTTACTTTTGAAGCTTCACATATGCATATGTAGCACTAATCCCAATTCTAGGGGACGCTATTTCAAACTTAGGGAAAGCCTGGGCCAATGCTTGGGCCCAGACCGGTTTGAATTACCCAAATTTGCCTCTGTTCTGGCTGTGGTACTACTTGGTAGTTTCTCTTGTTGCCTGCAGGTGGTGTTGCCACCCTGGCCTTATGTTGGAACACAGGTGTACCATGGTGTATTGAGTGTCCTTTCTCGGCAGTGGTACAGGGGGAGTGGTGACTCCGCTGTGCATGCTGGGGAGGGGTACTTAAGGGACAGACGCCATTGATCGGGGTTCTTCCTCTCCTCGCGGCCCTCCTGGCACGAGGGGTGCGTATGTGTGAGCCCGACTTTGCGGCCACGTTTGGCCCGGAGAGATTCTGCTATTGAGTATGCCCAGCTACACTGGCTGGGGCCTACAATCCTAAAGGGGGATCCCAAGCTGTCTGTCCACAAGGGAGGAAGCTATCTTGATGAAGGAGACCGGGGGAGGACCTGCCCTGGAGGAGACCGGAAAAGTGCTAGTGTCTCGGGTGAGGCCTGGTGACCCAATAAAGGAGGGATCCACTACATGCAGGCTCTCTTACTGCTCGGCTGGAGGTTCGGGACTTTAAAATCCTGTGGCAGAGGATTCCTGGATGCATCCAAATCTATTCACAGGTCTGTGGCAGAGACCAAGCTCATTCCAAGAGGTCTGTGGCAGAGACCGTCTGGACATTAGTTTGTGCATCATCCTGGCTGCTAGGCCAAGTGAGAGTGGACTATCCGAGTGAGCAATACCCATTCAACAAGTGAGAGTGGAGACTAATTTATTCTGTACCGTGTGCCTGAACCTTCCCCTGCTCTTCTCCACACTCCTGCTTTCTCAATTTCAGTTACCTTGCAGTAAAAAATAAATAAAACCAAACTGTTGGAGGTTTTACATTGGTATGGACATTGCATTTATTATGGACTTTCCCACCCTGACAACGAAGCTACAAAGGTAACGTGCAAACCCAAAATTTAACCAGTAGCTCCTACGGGGGTAGTGCTACACATACATATATATTTGGTTGTGGGGAAGTAGTAGCAATAATGATAAATTATATATGATCCTTTTGCTATATTAGGCCTCGTACACACGAGGTGATCAAATACCACCAAAAGAAAGCTCTATTTGTGTGAAAAAAAGGACAAAAATTTCAGACGGGTACAATGTTGTATGACTGAGTGTTGGAGTACAGTCAAAATAATCTGGGCTAAAGAGATCTGGGTTTACAATGGAATGACACTTGATCCCATGGTTTAAGTGAAGCTACAGAGGAAGTGGGCCCCCTGCAGTTTGCACTGCTGTGCTACAGGCTTCAAAGAGTTTTGTGATAATCAACTGCAATACCTCCCCCCCCTAGAGGAGAGGATGTTTTGGAAGTGCAGCTGATTGGATAGGCACATATGGGTGGGGTTTTGAATGAGTATTGAGTGAGTGGGGCTGGATGGCAGAGCTCTCTCTTCTCTTGGCTGCTAGGTGAGTGAGAATCTTGGCTGGCCAAAGGCTTCATGGAAACCTGGTGGCCATCTTGGGTCTAAGACATGTGGCCAGGCATTCTAGCTCTTTCTCCCTCCTCTTGATACCGGCCATGGGAGCTTTAAGCTCTCTGCTAACCAGCTGATCTTACAGATGTGATAAGTATATATGAATTTCTCTTGTATATGTATGTATATTATGATGTTTTAATGTGTGATATCGGACTATCCCTATTTCCTTGGGAATAAACACAGATGTTCATTTACCAGCAGCAGTGCGTATGTGTGTGTCTTAATAGGCGTAGATCAATGAATTCATTTATGCAGTAGATAGAGGGAACCTGTGAATATCTCTTGAGATTATTAGTTTAGATCTTATTAAATAGCCTTGTAAAATACAGCAGATTCTACAATTGGCGCCCAACAACGGGAATGTGGTAACCCTAAAAGCCACATAGAACCTACAGGACAGAAGTGCTCAAAAATACAAGGCAGCTGATAGAAGGACGGTATGTGTGATGAGTCTTTCCTATGTACAGTATATGCAAAAGGGTTTAATTGTTTTGAATGACATCGGGTAAAAGTGGTAATGAATGAGAATATTAAAGGCTAGTACAGCGGTTTGTGTTTTTTTTTTTTTTAATCATGAGTTGTAATAGCTAATAGAATTGAGTTTGGCTCATTACTCGGGGCAGTGTGAGAGGTACGTTTGTTTGTGCGGAAGTGTGTGAGATCCAGGGATTGTGATGTTGTGTTAGATGAATTAACATGCCCAAAGCGCTGTTGTGTTAAAGTTTGAACTATAGAACACCATTTCTCATGTTTAAAGAGCAACCCCCCCCCCTCTCTGTCTTTGACACAAGTTAATTGAATGGTGGGTGTGGGTGATGTGTGTTTTCTCAACTGCTGACAACCCAGATGACCCCCCTTTCCAGGTCTTTGACATGCAAATGATCTGAGCCAAGAAAACATATGTAATGGTGAATACATTTTTTTGTAGGGGGGAAAGTGCAGTTTAATTAAAGGTATGTGTTAAATAGTTTTATCTACAGGGTGTAGGTGGCTAAGTGTGAGAACATTAGTACTAAAACAATCGTGTGGATTGTATAGTTGCAAAATGGAACTTGTGTATACATATGTTAAAAAGCATGCCTCTGCAAATTATCATTCATATGCGGATGAACCTCTTAAGAGCCAGTGTAATGCACTATTATCTCAGTGTCAGCAACATAATGCCAGATTAGTGGGTAAACAGATAAAGAAAGTGGAAAAGGAGAGATTGGCTAATGAAATTGCAGTACTGATTAGGATAAAGGTTCTGTCGGAGGAAATGGGAGAGAAATGGGAAGCAGACAGGAGACGTGATAGGGAAGATGTAGGGAGATTCAGTGAGCAACTTCGAAAGATTGCAACAACATCCAGTAATGAGATAGAGAAATTGCAGACAAAAGCAGATAGCATGTCGGCAATAAATAGGGGTCTAGAAGAGCAGCTTCAGATGCAGAGAGCGGACGGTCAGATGAAGAGCAAACTTTTAGAATCATTGCAAATAAAGTTGTCAGAGATGGAAGAGGTGGTTATATCTTTAGAAAGGAAATTAGCAAAGGCGCACTCCCAGCTTCTTACTAAAGAGCAATATATTGTATCGCTCAATGAGCACAAGGGCTCATGTGAATTGGCCAGTATCTGCACAGTCACTGAGGAAAAGAGCCGTTCTGAAACACAGTCAGATATTGCACCTATGGCTGCAAAACAGAATAACAGTGTGATTACAATCCAAGAGAGACTTACGTTATGCCAGGTTCTGGGTGAATTTAACAGTCTGAAATCACCAATGAGCCTGTCCAATAAATTTGAGGCTCTAGTACTTAAATTCCACTTGAATAATGAGGATGCATGCTCTCTTCTGAAAGCATGGCTACCAGGACCTGTGGTAGGCAAGTTGTCGGCACAGGTTAATGATAACTTAGCAGATGCAGAAGTTCGGAGGAGAGAGTTGCGACGTATTGTAGACAGTCGTGATAATGGTATGAGTGATTTGCAACGAATGAAATTTAGGAGAGGAAATGACCCGATATTGTTCTGCAGTGAGTATCTTGCATTGTATACGAAAGTGTTCAACTGTCCTGACTTATTGGAGGATGATGCAAGTTTCATATACTCAATGGCCAAAAAATGTTATGTAAGCTACCCTGCTAGAATGGCTCTGAGGAATGCTAGATCCTACCAAAATTTTGTTAATATCCTGCGAGACTACTGTCAGGAGTCCAGTCATAGGGAATATGGGTCAAAGGCAGATTTATCCCTAAAAAGCAGAGGTACAGGAAGGCATAGAGAGTTCAGACATTCTAAATGGAGTGGAGCCCTTGGGATTGCTGGCATGCAGCAGGAAGTGCCAGAAATACAGGCATCTGCAATAACCCCCCCCCCCAGGGTAAGAACAGCCTACCTCAAAAGTCTGATATGGAAGGTAGCAGCCAGGACAGAGCACACAATTCTCAAGAGGAGATAATAAATGACAGCCAACGCCCTAATTACAGTCAACAAGACTGGATGAACATTCCAATGGGTGCCCCCTGGGCTAATCTACCGTTCTGGCTTGTATGTAGTTGGATGCAGATGGCATTGCCACTTTTCCTGTGCAATATGGCAAAGTTTCACAATACTGCCTGCTTAGTATAGGAAAATATGGCATCTGTTCCCCCTGCATTACAAAATGGCAAAGGCTTGAGGGACTTTAAAAGTCGATTGTTGTGATAATTGTGCATAATAACTGTCTTTGTGTTCCTTTTTCTAGAAGTCAGGGAAGACGTTAAACTGGTTTGGATACTAATGTTTGTTTTTTTGCAGATCCTACAAGTGAGAACAACAGTGGGCAAATTTAACAGAAAAGGGGTTGGGTTATTGTAAATGTATAATAGATTATCACATGGTACCATGAGCTCTTTAATTAGTAATTGTTTGCAAACAATGAATTTTTTTTTTAACGATAGTCAGACATTGATGGATGATAGAGTTACAAGTGAGGTTACAAATGATTGTGATGAAGTACAGATATTTGTTTTTGTTTTGTTTTTTCCCAATAACTAATTCTCTTCCAGATAGAAATGAGCGCTTACTCTTCTCAGGAGGAAAGTCCATGGATATCTTTAGTTAAAAGTTGAGTGTTTGTCATTGTTTGATGGTGGCTGTCTTACCGTATTGTTGTGTGTTGATGGCCAGATTTTTAAAAAAAATATATATATAATTTTTTTCCATAATTTGTAGCATATTTTTTTTTAATTAATTTAGTAATTTTTTTTTATTATTTTATTAATTTTCATTTTTAATTTTGTTCTCATTTTTCATTTGTTTATATTATTTTTTTTTATCATTATTAATTTTCATATTTTTCATTTTTTTTTTATATAATTTTTTTTTATTATTAATTTTTCATTTTTCAAAAAAAAAAAAAAAAATTCTCTCAATTTTTTTTTCTCTCTTTATTTGTTTATTACTAGTGTTTCATCTATTTTATTTTTTGTTTCATTCAGGTGGAAAGAATTCCAATATTTTGTGATTTATCCACCTGAAAGGGGGAGTAGTGCATAGATCTTAAAGTACAGATAATGCATTGTCTTTTTTAAATGCTTACAATTTTGAATTTTTGAGAAGCAACGTTCACATTCAGTTTTTTATTATTTTAGATTTTTGCTTGTACCATGGGGATCCATTTTAGAAGGGGTCGTCCGAGAGGAGTCATGGTTGTTTTGATAATGTATTCAGAAGTCAGGAACACTAAATTACTGTGTTATGAGATATTATGCGATAAGAATTTGATTCTGCCCTTGTTCTTTAATTCCAGAATCTTGGTGGAGCGAAATTGGAGAGGATTCTGGAACAGAGATGAAGAATGTTCATCTGGTTGGCAGTTCGTCTGTGCCATACCACACCGAAAATTTGTTCTGATAAATGTTCAGGAGAGAAAAGATTCAGATTAATACTTGAAATATAAGGTTTCTTTTTCTTAAGGACAATTTTTGCACTAATACTGAATCTGAAAGACTTTGCCCAACAACGAGACGCGTGAAACGTTTTGCCAAAGTGTCTCTTGTCATTTATGGATGCAAACGGACTTGAATACAAATGCAGTGGGTTGGAGGTTGGGGAAGGAATATAACGTATCCAATCCTTCAGAACAAGAGTTGCAGAATATGTTTTTTGTTTATTAGGAAAGGAAATGTTTTTTTTTATTATTTAGATGTATTGACATGGTGCAGGTACCTAGGAGGCTGGCACTTATGCATAATACAGTATCTGTGGGCCAGACTAGAGGGTGCCAGGTGATACATTAATGGGGTGAAAGCGTCCTCGTAGGGGTGGTGTCTCAATCTTAGCAATCCTATAGAGAAGCTCTCGGTTACTGGACATGTGGGAGATACACCTAATTGATGTCTTACCTGAGAGGTTGAAACCCTGCATGGGTAATGCCAGTGACGGCAATAAACGCTGGCTACCAGGGTACAGTATGCCGTCATCACATGGTTCTTCAGCATCGCGCAGTGGTTGATAGAATCCTAGTACCCTATATGTGCTGAATATACTCTGAATCAAATGCAATATGTTTGTGGCTTGCTCTCAGAGAGGTGCGGACACAGAGTGAGGTTCAGGGCGCTTATCGCTGAGGAGTAACCAGAAGAGGAGGGATGTATTCAGCACTATATTGGGGGGAATGGGACCCATTGTAAAGTGGCTAGATTTTGTCAACCAGGGTGAGAGGTTGGTAGAGAGTGTGAGATGGTATAGGACAGATATGTCAGTGGCTCTGGCGTGCACGCAGCGGCAGGCGGAGTTATCGACCATCATCAAGCGGATTGTACAGTCTCTCTATGAGGGGCAGTGGCCTGATGAGTTAGCATCACCGCTCAGTAAGACTTTGCAAAACACGTCTCTTACACTAATCCAAAGGGGTAGTCGAAGGCCTGGATGGGCTGTACTGGTTTGGATTGTGAAAGGGTGTACTGTATGATCCAGGTACAGAAGGGCAGACTCGGTCTGTATATTTTGTGGCGTCAATGGGCTTACTGACTGGGGATTCTATCGTGTTGAATGTTTGGCTAAATGACCCACATGTGGTCAGAGAGTGCAGAAGCTGGGGGCAGGTCTATATGTCCCTCTGTCGAAAGCATGACCACGATGTCCTCTGCATACCGGGTCAATACACGGTACCCTGTATTCTGGATGGAGAAATCATTGCTGGGAAGGAAGCACCTGGGTATTATTTAGGACATAGACAAGTGTGTCCTTGTCCTAAAGGATACCAATGTAACGTCAGTCATGTAACAAGGGTATTTCTTGAGCCTAACAGTAGGTAGAGGTGCAGGATATGCCCTGGGCATGGTCACTGGAATCCAGTCACAGGGATAGAATTGTGTGGGTTTTTTTTGTCAGTACTTGAGATTTATATGTGTTGTTAGACTCAAAACTTATATAGAAAGCTCTCCTGCTTATCTATGCAAGTGGAGGGACAAATTGATGGTAGGGCCTCTTCGTACAAGTTAGAGACTTTGCTGCCAAGTTAGATCCCTGAGGTACCGCAGACAGGCCAAGTTGCGGTAGGTAAAACCACTGTGAGCAAGCCTGCATAATCCCGACCCGTAATTACAGTAAAGAGATATAGAAGGTTGGAAGCGGGATATGTAATTTGATGGGTCACATGCATATATGTAGATATTATGGTAATGGGTTGACTTATGTCATGGCGTAGTGTGATAACTGTGTATTTTAGGCTAGTAAGATGGGCAAGAAAAGGCCCTCCTTGAGACTCTGTATCTGAAAGCTGGTTAATATGCTGAGTGTGTGCTGGTGAATGGTGAGTGAATGGACACCCCTTGCCTGTACTGCACGCTTTCCTGAAGATGGTAAAAAGAAGAAGAAGAAGAAGAAGATACAGAATGGTGACAGGGGAGCTGTCATGGAAGAATGATGTTGGTGCGTCACCCAGTAGTAAAGCAGCATGTGTTGAGAAGCACAGCTCGTTAGGACTGTTATGGACTGTTCCATGGGAGCTGGTTCGAAAGCCTATGTTGAGAGGCGCAATAAGGTAAAACCATTAAGGGCTGTTCCACAGGTACTGGTCCGGAAAAACAGGTTGGGAAGCCACCTGCGTTAAGACATTTATGGACTGTTCCATAGGAGCTATTTCACATGTTGAAGAATGAAAGACTGTTCCAGAGGTACTGGTTCGGAATCACACGTTGAAGTTAGTTATGGACTGTGCCATAGGAACTGTTTCTGAGGCGCATTTTGAAGAACGCGACACATTGAAACAGTTGAGGACTGTTTGGACCACATGGACTGTTCAATGGGAGCCGTGGCTGAAGAAGGGTAATATGCGCCTTTCAGGCGCAAAGCGGCATATGTTGGAGTACAGTCAAAATAATCTGGGCTAAAGAGATATGGGTTTACAATGGAATGACACTTGATCCCATGGTTTAAGTGAAGCTACAGAGGAAGTGGGCCCCCTGCAGTTTGCACTGCTGTGCTACAGGCTTCAAAGAGTTTTGTGATAATCAACTGCAATACCTCCCCCCCCCCTAGAGGAGAGGATGTTTTGGAAGTGGAGCTGATTGGATAGGAACATATGGGTGGGGTTTTGAATGAGTATTGAGTGAGTGGGGCTGGATGGCAGAGCTCTCTCTTCTCTTGGCTGCTAGGTGAGTGAGAATCTTGGCTGGCCAAAGGCTTCATGGAAACCTGGTGGCCATCTTGGGTCTAAGACATGTGGCCAGGCATTCTAGCTCTTTCTCCCTCCTCTTGATACCGGCCATGGGAGCTTTAAGCTCTCTGCTAACCAGCTGATCTTACAGATGTGATAAGTATATATGAATTTCTCTTGTATATGTATGTATATTATGATGTTTTAATGTGTGATATCGGACTATCCCTATTTCCTTGGGAATAAACACAGATGTTCATTTACCAGCAGCAGTGCGTATGTGTGTGTCTTAATAGGCGTAGATCAATGAATTCATTTATGCAGTAGATAGAGGGAACCTGTGAATATCTCTTGAGATTATTAGTTTAGATCTTATTAAATAGCCTTGTAAAATACAGCAGATTCTACACTGAGTAATTGTCATTCAAATTGTGAGAGCACGAAAGCTGAAAATTGATCTGGTTAGGAAGGGGGTTTAAGTGCCCAGTGGTCAAGAGGTTAAGCTAATGTTCCATAACGTGAGGGGATTAAATAGCCCTTACAAGCGCAGGACTCTGTGGGAATCAGCTATAGAAGCCAAATGTGACATTTTATGCGTACAAGAAACTCATTTCTTTAGCACAAACCCCCCGAAGTGTACGCATGCCAAGTTCCCGCATATTTTTACTGCTATGAATAGTTTTAAAAAAAAGAATGGGGTCTTGATTGCTTGTAAGGACACACTAACCTTTTCCTAGTTGCAGGTCTATGCTGATCCTTGTGGACGCTACCTCATACTAGTAGCAGAAATAGATCATGTCACCTATACGCTGGTAAATGTGTATGCGCCTAATGTTAGACCCTTACGGTTTATCAGAAAGGTTATCAAAAAGGCAAAACAAATGCAGAAAGGTGGTTTGATAATATGTGGTGATTTTAATACAATACTGAACGAGGAGCTGGATGTCTCTTCGGTGGCCCTCAGGCGAAGGCCCTCTTTGGGATAACTGTGTCATGATGAAAGACTATTTGATCCATGGCGATGCCTGAGGACTACCGAGAGGGACTACACCTTTTATTCGAATGTACACAATAGCTACTCAAGAATAGATTTTTTCCTGACTGATATGCATACGCTAAAAAAAGTCCGAACTGCTGACATCCATAGCATCACGTGGTCAGACCACGCGCCTGTGACTATAGAGGTTGTGGATGCCAGCAAAATATCTCATAGGCCGTTGTGGCGAAATAACACTTTTCTCCTGTCGCGCCCCGATATTAGGGACGAGATGGGTGGAAAATTGAAAGAATTCTTCCTTATTAATGAATTAATGGTGAATGTTCCCCTATGACGACATGGTGTGCACACAAGGCTTTCGCTAGGGGCGCCCTCATACAGGTTGCCTCTAGGGAAAAGAAAAATAAACAACAACGTATGGTACAGCTGCAGGAGTCCATAACTGATCTAGAAGCGCAACACAAAAACCCAAAAACCAGGTCCAATGACATTCTTCAGCGCCTAAATGCTTGCCGTGAGGAACTACGGCAGGTACTTAGGGCAGACTATGACACCTTCTTTAAGAGACTAAAAGTTTCCTACTACTCCCAGAATAACAAGGCGGGGAAGCTGCTAGCTTCCCAGCTTAAAAAAAGACAGGCCCGCTCCAACCTTGCGCACATTAAACACCATCTCCATAATGTAACATACCATAATCCCAGAGACATCGCCAATGCTTTTAAGGACTACTACGAAGCACTATACAATTTGACAAAAGACCCAACTACACACCAACCCACGGATAGAGAGATTGAAGACTTTCTACAGGGGGTATATTTACCCTCTGTGGATGGTCCTTCATTGCAAAAACTTGTGTGAAAAAAATGTAGCGCCCGAGGTGAAAGAAAAATAAAACCCCTTAAAAGGATAATAGTAAAGTGATTATGACAGTCAAATGATCTGCATCATCAACTGCTCTAGTGAAAAAATGTGTGAACCTGTGAGGTGAAAACAAACACATGAACAATAGACCAAAGTACCTCAGATATGGGCCTATATAATGGTGCCAACAAATGGTGCCAATAAAAAATAAAAATGATACAATCAACTATAAGTGAAATGATAGCTAAGTGAGACCAGAGCATCCGGGCTCTCATAAACACTCACTGTTGTATGGTGGATAGTGAACAAGGATAACGTTCAAGTGTTCTAAAAACAAAATACCTTGGCTGAATATATAAACCATACGTGATAATATGCTTAAAATGATATCCAAAAAAGTGTAAATACACCTTGAATGCATAAATGACTAAATGAGTCAATTACCATAACACCATACAATATTGAACAGAAAAAAGTCCTTAAAAGCACACATATGATCTTCAAATGTTGGGGTGGAGCAAGAAGTCTTCAAAACAAATGACACTCTTCACACATGGACATCAATTAAAAGGGTGGGTACTCTTACCAGAAAAGATGGACCCTCAACCTCACCGTACGGTGGGAGGGTCGTCAACGCTTGTACAGACTGACGTCTGAATCTGGGAGTCTCCCCTTAAGATGGTCTGAACCAAAGGTAACCTCAGGTGATCTTGATTGTCCGGAAAGAGTGTTGCGGCAGGAATCAGCCCGTCAGAATTGCTCCAAACATCCCAATTGGTATGCAAAAGGAAAAAATATAGAGGTGCTCCTCATAGTGTAAAAAAGTTTTTTTATTCATAAAAAATTCCAAATTGCACGCATGTGGCAAGAATCAAAGTAAAATAGTGAAAGGCTTGCAAAGCCACACTGAAGATAAAAAAGCAGCAAACTAAAAAGTCAATAATGAAAAAACCACAGCAAACTGAAAGAAATAGCAGCAAGTACTCCCACCTTGGATAGGTATGGGAGAGTTCCAATAAGTCAACAGTGGAGTTGCGATAGAACTATCACCCTACCGGTTTCGTCGCTAGAGGACTTCAACTGGGGTATCTGCTAGATACCCCAGTTGAAGTCCTCTAGCGACGAAACCGGTAGGGTGATAGTTTGCAAGCCTTTCACTACTTTACTTTGATTCTTGCCACATGCGTGCAATTTGGAATTTTTTATGAATAAAAAAACTTTTTTACACTATGAGGAGCACCTCTATATTTTTTCCTTTTGCATACCAATTGGGATGTTTGGAGCAATTCTGATGGGCTGATTCCTGCCGCAACACTCTTTCCGGACAATCAAGATCACCTGAGGTTACCTTTGGTTCAGACCATCTTAAGTGGAGACTCCCAGATTCAGACGTCAGTCTGTACAAGCGTTGACGACCCTCCCACCGTACGGTGAGGTTGAGGGTCCATCTTTTCTGGTAAGAGTACCCACCCTTTTAATTGATGTCCATGTGTGAAGAGTGTCATTTGTTTTGAAGACTTCTTGCTCCACCCCAACATTTGAAGATCATATGTGTGCTTTTAAGGACTTTTTTCTGTTCAATATTGTATGGTGTTATGGTAATTGACTCATTTAGTCATTTATGCATTCAAGGTGTATTTACACTTTTTTGGATATCATTTTAAGCATATTATCACGTATGGTTTATATATTCAGCCAAGGTATTTTGTTTTTAGAACACTTGAACGTTATCCTTGTTCACTATCCACCATACAACAGTGAGTGTTTATGAGAGACCGGATGCTCTGGTCTCACTTAGCTATCATTTCACTTATAGTTGATTGTATCATTTTTATTTTTTATTGGCACCATTTGTTGGCACCATTATATAGGCCCATATCTGAGGTACTTTGGTCTATTGTTCATGTGTTTGTTTTCACCTCACAGGTTCACACATTTTTTCACTAGAGCAGTTGATGATGCAGATCATTTGACTGTCATAATCACTTTACTATTATCCTTTTAAGGGGTTTTATTTTTCTTTCACCTCGGGCGCTACATTTTTTTCACATTATTTTTACGAAGTATCCACTTTGTTATGTTGGCAGCCTGACCCACGACATTTAGTGGTTTGCGAAATATTTTTTTAGACTTATTGCAAAAACTTAATTCACCCATAACAATGCAGGAAGTAGTGGACGTTATTGAATCTTTACCCATGCATAAATCCCCAGGAGCAGACGGCTTTTCTGCCGAATAATACAAAGCATTCTCCGCCCTACTCGCCCCCCGGTTAGTGGAAATTTACAATATAGCAGCCTCTTCAGGAACCTTCCCCACGGAAATGCTCCAGGCAGTTATTGTCACCCTGCCTAAGCCTGGTAAAGATCCTTAGACCCCCCAAAATTTCAGACCCATATCCCTCCTAAACTCTGACTTAAAAATATATGCCAAGGTCCTAGCCAATAGACTAATGGACATCACACCCTCCCTTATTGGTTTAGACCAAGTTGGCTTTGTGAGAGGAAGACAAGCACCAGATGGGACCAGGAGGATGCTTGATCTCCTGCGATTAGCAGAGGTCTCGCAGACCCCCAGCGCATTCATGGCCCTCCATGCAGAAAAGGCCTTTGATAGGGTCCATTGGGGATACCTGTCAAAGACCTTAACTAAATTTGGAATCTCGGGCCTAATGCACTCGGCAATCATGTCACTGTATACCACTCCCACAGCCAGGGTATATTCGTCCAGTCTTCTGTCTGACCCCTTCACTCTCTCCAATGGCACTCGTCAAGGCTGCCCGCTATCCCCAATCATCTTCTCGTTAGTGATAGAACCACTGGCAGAATACATTAGATCTAGCGATAAAATAACAGGTATAGAAACTGACTCTGAGACTCATAAAATAGGGCTATTTGCCGATGATATAATTTTAACTATTTCCAACCCTGTTGAATCCCTGCCAACGATTCAGTCGTTACTACATAGGTTTGGGCAAGTATCCTTTTACAAGGTAAATGCAATCAAATGTCATGCTCTGACGCTGAACCTATCCAAAAAAGAAAATAATAACCTAAAAAATAACTTCCCCTGCAATTGGGACCCTCCCTCAATTACCTACCTGGGTGTCCAACTAACAGCCTCCTCAAGTAAAATTTATACAAGTAACTTTCCCCCTCTTCTTTTTTTTTTTTAAATCAAAAATAAGTTTATTGTAGCAATACAAACATATAAATATACACAGACATGGGAAAGGGGATATACAAGGTGTACTCCCACAGTGACAAACATCCAAATCTTAAGTAATGCCGAAACATACATTAATTAAATGAACAAATCATTATCTACACTTCAGACGTATAGAAGGATGGATATGATATTATAACTCACTTCATCATACAAGGCATTACCACATTAGCTTAGTCTGACTGTGTATTTCAATAGTAACTCTTTAACTCCGGAGGTAGAAAGATAAAACAAAATAGGGATAGGAAGAAAAGAAAAGGGGGGGGAAAGAAAGAAAGACAAAGAAGAGAAGAAGAAGAGAGAAAGGATCTTTATACCTTGGACTGTGGTCCTCAACATATTTCCATCCTCCACCTGGTGTAACAGAGGTTAGTGTGGCATTCTCACTCCTCATACCCCACCATTAATACAATTACACCACACAATATTGATTTATCGTCATTTGTATTGAGGTATCATCCCTGTAACAATCTGTCCCTCACCAGTTGAAGAGGTCCCAATCCTGGGACATCTAACCAGGGCTGCCATAATGAATAAAACTTTTTCGAAGCACCCCTGTGTTGGTATGTTAGTTTTTCACGAATCAATAAATTATTGACCTGTTTCACCCATAGTGTGCCTGTTGGTACCCTCGGCGTAATCCACACCTTCGCAATCTCCTTGCGAGCCAGGTAAAGCAACCGTAGCACCGCAGTGTGACCATTTGGTGACAGGTCAGGTAACTCCAGAACGCCAAGAAGGCAGACCACTGGGTCAGTAATAACTGGTATCTGAAATACCTGGGCTATAGTATCAAGGACATATTTCCAGTACCTAAAAAGTTTCGGGCATTTCCAGAACATGTGCAAGAGATCCCCAGTATGCGCATTACATTTTGGGCACAAAGGTGTCTCTCTAAAACCCCATTTATGTAGCCTAGCCGGAGTTCTGTATACCCTATGCAATAAATATAGGTGAGAGAGCCTCTGTGATGCCGATACAGATACCAGTGGGGCAGATGTCAGACACAGTTCCCATGCTTCCCCATCTATAGGACCCAAATCCCGTTCCCACCCTCGTCTGCAGGGGAGTTTACTTGCATCATGTGTAGATTGGATCAATCTTGCATAGACCCTTGATATCATACCCGCCCGGTCATCAGCAAAGAGCACATCCCTCGTCAGAGGATGTACTGTTACAGCTGGTCGGACAAGTCTGTTTTCGCATTGTACAGCGTGTCTTAGTTGCAGGTATTGGTAAAATTGGGAGTTACATAAACCATATTCCTCTTTTAGGTTCGCAAAGGATTTAAATATAGTTCCAGAGAACAGCTGGGCGATATAATGTATGCCCAACTCTTCCCAGGGGCCAAATCCCTTCAACTTAAGAAGTTCACAATAATATCTGTTCCTCCATATTGGGGTAAACTGGCACATTGTCTTGACCTTAAAGATGGTCCTTACATATTCCCATAACTTATTTAATAGACTAACTGTGGGTAGTGCAGTAGGGAATTGAGTAAGGCCTGCATCTAGATACACCAGTGCTGGAAGGGTTGAGTCCACCGGGACTATTAGTGATCTTATCGGGTCAGATTCATCCGCTATTCCCCAATTAGCAAGTTGCTGGAGCTGTGACGCTATGAAATAAAACCGAGAATGCGGAACTGCCATACCCCCCTGATCTTTTGGTAGTTGCAAAGAATGCAAACTAATGCGGGCCGATCCCCCCCCCCATATCAACTCTCTGAATTGAGAATCTATACGGGTAAACCATCTGTGAGTGATCCAGATCGGGGAGTTGTGAAAAATATATAAAAGTTGAGGTGCCCATATCATCTTAATTAAGTTAACTCTTCCGGTCACGGATAGAGTTAACTTTCTCCAGGCCGAGCATTTCAGCCGTAGTTTCTGCATCAGTGGAGATAGGTTTTTGTCAAGGTATTGGGAGGGACTTGGCGTGACCTGTATGCCCAAGTAACGGAATTCATCTACTACTGCAATGTCCTTCGCACAGTCCGGCAGAGGGCTTGGCAAGGGGTCTAGAGGCATAATAACTGATTTGTTCCAGTTAATACTGAACCCCGAAAGCCGACCGAAGTCAGCAATCAGGCCCATTACATTTTGCAGGGAGCTTACCGTGTCCCCCAGATATATCAACGTATCATCCGCATAAAGGGATACCACATCTTTTCTGGGACCTCTCTGAAACCCTACTATATCCTGCCTATTTCTAATGTGAATGGCCAGTGGCTCAAGAGCCAGGGCAAACAACAGGGGCGACAAAGGGCACCCCTGCCGAGTGCCCCTAGCCAGACAGAAGGGTTCCGACACCTGGAGCAAAACCACCTGTCCTTCAGAAGGCAGATCAAAACCCTGCTTTTCTGATAGGCATGAGACACAAACAACAAGCGCCCAGAGGCGATTCAGTTCGCATGTGCCGCGCTATATAAATTTTTTCATTCATTCATTCATTCATTCCATTAATACACATTCTCGCCAACGGGGAGCTATACAATAACTGTACCCATTTCAAAAATGAGGGACCCACCCCAAATCGAGTTAGGACTTCCCAAAGGTACGGCCACTCCAGGCTGTCGAACGCCTTAGCGGCGTCCAACGATAGGATCGCCCTGTTACCTACATTGTCCGGGGGGATTTGTAAATTCAGGAAAAGTCTGCGCAAATTCTGAGATGTGGATCTCGTCGGAATGAACCCAGACTGATCTCTGTGTATCACTTTTTGTATACAGCTAGCCAACCTGCTAGCCAAAATCCTGGCCAGCAGCTTGACATCATAGGTTAGAAGTGAAATCGGTCTGTAAGAGTCCGGGGACAAAGGGTCCTTTACGGGCTTCAACAGGACCACAATGAGTGCCTCATTCATAGAAGGGGGGAGAGACCCTGTATCGAATGCATGATTATACATTTTAAGAAGAATGGGGAGGAGTTGAGTTGAGTACCTTTTGTATACCTCGGAGGGTAACCCATCAGCCCCGGGTGCCCGACTATTTTTCGAATGGGCCAGCGCCTCAAGTAATTCATCCTCAGTCAGAGGAGCATTGAGAAGGGCAACATCTGAAGCAGACAAGGATGGCACAGGATACTTGTCTAGAAACGAATGTATGTCATCTCGAGTGGGGTTAACCTTGGAGGAATAAACATCCTGAAAAAAAAGACTAAATACTCTAGTGACTTCTCTAGTAGAATGGCAGGGACTCCCCTCGGAATTTGTTATTGATGCGATATGCGAAGACGGCTGTTGTGACTTAGCCAGTAGCGCTAACATATGCCCTGTATTCTCTCCCTCCTCAAAATGACTTTGTTGTAGGAAAAAACGCTTATTTTCAGCTAGTTGCATAGTTAGGTCTTTAAGTAAGGTTTGGGATGCTAGCCACGAGCGTCTCGTATCGTCCGTGGGGTCAGCAATATACCTGGCCTCCGAGGATCGTACTTCCTCTAGGACCGACATTTACCATTCCTTAGTGGAGGTTTTTATCTTGGAAATTACTCTAATAAATTGCCCTCTGAGGAAGGCTTTGGCTGTGTCCCAGACTATGTCCAATGCCGCAGTGTCTAGGTTTTGCCTGAAATTTTTTTGGAGGAGCTCTGGGATAGGGTCAGGGTCCGGAATGAGTGATAGCCAAAAGGGGTTAAGCTTCCAGAGGGTATTGCCCCTGCGAGCCCCACACCTGATGTCAATCGATAAGGGAGCATGATCAGAAATTTGCCTAGGGTGGTATTGAGAGGTTTCCAACAATGACAGGAGTAAAACATTTCCCAGCCCCAGGTCTATTCTAGAGAGGCCCCCCACCGAGGCAGATTGACACGAATAGACTCTGGCGTCCGGATTACGGACCCTCCAAACATCTGTTAGGCCCATTTCCAGTAGTAATCGAGCGAACGGGGTAGGCCCACTTCCCCTTTGTACTCCAACCCCCCCTTGGGCAGACAACCTGTCCCTAGTATGGTCCAGACAGTTATTAAAATCCCCTACAACCAACACAGGGACACCTGGAAAACGGGCAACAAAATCTGACAGTACTTTCAGTATGCTAGTAGAAAAGGGAGGGGGAATATAAATTCCTGCAAGTAAACATTTAGTACCGCATATACAGCATAGAATAATGACATAACGCCCCTCGGGGTCAATTAGTGTCTCCAGAGCCGTAAATTGCGTGCCCTGTTTAACTAGGATGCTCACCCCCCTCGAGTACACTGAGAAAGTAGAATGATACTGGTGGCTAAATTGCCTTATCGCAAATTGGGGTGTGGAGGTCGGGGGGAGATGAGTCTCCTGCAGGCAGACAATATCAGCGGCTATACGCTTGATCGTGCGAAGCACAGCCAAGCGTTTAACAGGATTATTTAATCCCCGCACATTCCAGGACACAAATCTGGTTATCTTAGACATTGCATATTAGGGGTAAGTAAAACATAGGAGTCAATGGTAAGCACACAGCAGCAAGAAACAGGACAGTCAGTCACCCTTGGGGGAAGATTCAGTAGCAGGCCCTCAGTCAAGTGCAGAGGCGCACATAGCAGGACCAGACGGTCCAACAGAGTTGATGAGGCCAGGTCGAGGAGTATCACAAAATGAACAGCATAGGCAGTCACAGGTGGGATAGTAAACCCCGAAAGCAGGTAAAATGTAAAGGACGATGAACCCACAGTCACATTGGCAGATAAAAAAAGGGATATTAAAAGAAAGAGAAAAAAAGATGTATTCAAAAAATAACAGGCCAACATGGCCAACTTTGTTTGCCTACAGGCAGTGCGAGGCCTGCACCAGGCTCGCATGGGGGCAACAGTGGAAGTGCACCAAGTGTCTAGACTTCTCAACAGCAAGAACAAATAGCCCAGTGTATCAAGTATGAGCGAAATCTCAGCAACTTCTCCGCCTTGGTAGAGGGGAATAGTAGGTAATTGGCAGGATAAGTCTATCTAGGTATTACCCATCTTGTTGAGCACGGTGACGATTGCGACCTTCTCGGATTGATTGTTCCTCTCTGTCTAGCCATTGTGCAGCTGATGACGGAAGATCAAAGAAGTGTACAGATCCCAATGCTTCCACCCTTAGCTTGGAGGGGTACAGCATAGCATATTTCACATCTAATACTCTGAGGCGACGTTTAACATCCAGAAACTTTGCACGTTGCTTTTGCAGCTCAGCAGAAAAATCAGGGAAGCAGGAGATTTTAGCATTATCAACTTTCATGGCTTCAGGTTTAGTCCTGGCATTGCGCAGTATGGCATCCCTGTCTTTGTAATGCAGAAGTTTAAATAAGAAGGGTCTCGGAGGGGCTCCTGGCTGAGGGGGTCGGGAAGGCACCCTGTGAGCTCTTTCCACCGAAAATAATGGAGTGAAAGCTTCTTTGCCAAAAGCAGTCACCAACCAGTTTTCAATAAATTCTACAGGATTCTTCCCTTCAGCTCTTTCAGGTAGACCCACCAGCCTCACGTTATTTCGTCTCATTCTGTTCTCCAATTCCTCTAAACGAGAGGAATGTTGTGTAAGGAGATGGTTATTGTAGGAAAGATCCCTTTGCATGGGGGCCATGTCATCCTCTATGGAGCTCACTCTCCCCTCCACAGCAGACGTCCTCTCCCTTAGTTTCTGTGCATCCTGCCTCATGAATGACATCTCTGCTTTCACCCCTTTAATATCAGCAGTCAGGGCAGTTAGGGAGGTATTGCATGTAGTTATGGCTGCAAATATATCTCTTAATGAGGGTTCATTGTCAGTAGCAGGACTAGTGGCTGGGCTGGTGAGGGCCTGCGGCCTAGTGGTATTGCCGTTAGGGGTACTCACTGTACTCCATGGAAAGTCCGGGCCTCCACCATCCTCCAGGGGGACCGTATCGTCAGCATCTGACCCTCCATCCGGCATCTCGCTCTGGACTCCCGGGCGAGCATTGGGATCGGCGGTCAGCACTCTGGAGAATAACTTCTCCGCCCCATCCCTGTATTTCTCCTTGGCCGTGCGCTGGGCCTGAGCGCCATCTTGGATCCCCACGCTGTCCGGGGACCGGGCCACATTTTGTCTCCTAGCCGCCGCCATCGTGCTCGGAACGGGGAACAAGAGACACCGGAGCGATCAGGGAACCTTCCTGCAGCGGGCTGGTGTAAAGAGCGGGTAAGGCGGGTAAGTATCAGGATGGATTGCAGGAGATTCGGCGGAGAGAAGCAAAAGGTGCGTCCGGCTACATCCGCTGCCTGGCCATGCCCCTCTGACTTTCCCCCTCTTCTAACTAAAGTGGAGGCGGAGCTTACTCAGATTGGTGCTCTACACCTTTCGTGGCTGGGAAGGATAGCAGCATATCAAATGCAATTACCCAAGCTATTGTACCACTTCAGGATGTTGCCCATCCCAATACCACAAAAATTCTTCACACAACTGGAAAATTCACTTAGGAAATGTATCTGGGGGAATAGGAAGCCCAGGGTTGCGTTAGCACAACTCTACAAGCCCAAACGATTGGGGGGAGTGGGGCTACCCAACGCCCAATTGTATTATAGAGCTGCGGTTCTAGACCAAATGCGCTACTGGTTCTCTTGCCAAACTGACAACCGATGGTCAACAATCGAACATGCGGTCACACCTGGCCATGATCTCCCTGCGCTGGCGATAGCGGCTAGTCTACACCATAATACAACTGCTCCGCCTTATCTGACTATACAAGCTACTATGAATGCATGGTCTGCCCTTACTAACATACACTTTACCGATATACCCACCCAAACTTTACAAATTCCTCTAGCAACATACGAGTACCTCATTCCTAATTTCACGGTTAAAGCTTGGAAAAAGGCGGGGGCGCACTACTCTACACCCCCTCCGAGTGGACAAACTGCTGTAGACAAATATAGGATATTCCAAATACAACACTACAATAGGGTCAATAGGAGGAGGCCTATCGAACTTCCGCAGACCCTTTGGGATTTCTTAAGGAGCAAACCCTCAAACAAACATAAAGGGATATCCCTCTTCTATAAACTCGCGTCTCCCCTATATGTCCAGAGTAAGAGTCCTAATATGTTAAAATGGGAAACAGAACTGCAATTGGAATTTCCATTACACCAGTGGCACGAAGCTATAAAATACAATGGGAAGTCCTCGGCTTGTGTGGACCACTGGGATAATGCACAGAAGCTATTGCATAGGTGGTACCTAACCCCTGTCAGGTTACATAAAATTAATGGCTCTATTACACCACTATGCTGGAGAAACTGCCAACCATCAGGGAGCCTGATTCATATTTTTTGGAGTTGTAGTATCATACAAAGGTTCTGGAAGAGGGTACAATCGATTATTGTAAGTGTCACGTTGGTAAAATACGCGCTTAACCCTGCGCTTAACCCTCAAGGGCCTCCCCCATCAGGGAAAGCCCCTCAAGGGCCTCCTCCATCAGGGAAAGCCCCTCAAGGGCCTCCCCCATCAGGGAAAGCCCCTCAAGGGCCTCCCCGTACAGACGGGCCCAAGCCTCTCCAGCCCCAAGGAAGGCTTTGCGTAAGACAAGGGGTGTTCCGGAATGCCTACAACAAGGGCTTGCGAGGGAACAGGCCCGCCAGACGCACCACATGGGTGCTATTGCTTGTGATCTGCGCCGTGTGGCAGACAGCCTGGCCTCTTCAGCCAAGACCCAGGCTGAATGCACAGTGGCTGTGCAGGGCACTGCAGCCACTGTGCAGCAGGCTGAGCAGAGCACCTCAATCTCTGACAGCCTGCAGGATGTGAGTGCTAACTGCGCTGCTATGGTGACCTGCATTGGGGAGCTGCAGGCCACAACAGCAGGCCTCGTGGCAGAGGTGAAGAGCCTGGGAGTGGTATACAGGCCAACACTGCTGCCATCGAGGCGGAGGGACGGCAGACCAGGCACCACCAGCGGCACACCACCACCCGCCAGCTGCGGATGCAGGCGCAGACGAACGCTGTCCTCAACCGCATTGCCCTTGCGTTGGACAGACCAGGGGATGATCCTCCTCCTGATGCCCCACCCCCCCACCCGAGGCTCCCCCCAGACAACTGAGGAGCCGGAGCCGTGGCACCATGCCTGGCCCACGACAGGGCAAATGAGTGCTTTTTTTTTTTGCTCAGATTATGAGCTTTTTTATTTTCTTTGCTCAGATTATGAGCTTTTTTTTGTAGTGACTGCACACGGTCAGTAGTGCAGGCTACTGTGGTGTGTGAATGTGGGTGACATTCCTGCCAGCATGGTGTGTCACCTTGGGTCGTCAGGGAGAGGTTATCTCCACGACCGTGTGAATGTGGTATGAATGGACAGCAACACCATTGGGGCCTTTGCGTGGCGTTGCTGCTCCCAAGTCCTGCATGGTGGACTTGGGCTAAACCAATGTGAAGTGGATGTGGTGTGTGTGAGCACAGGACCCCAGATGGCAAGTCACCTTTTTTTTTTTTAAATAAATGTTTTTGATATTTTTAAATTTATTTTTTTATTCTTTTTAGTTCCTTTTTTTATATATATTTTTATTTATTTCGTCTTTCTCAATTCGCGGCAGCACCCCCCCAGGCCCATGCCTGAAGCTGTGTAAGCGGCCCCATAATTCCTGATGGTGGCCCTGCCTGGCATGTTGGCATACAGATGTGTTGTCCTGCAAGTGTGGTTGCTCAGCTCGTCCGTAACGGTGCTGCTGCAGCTGCTGTCCAGCTGACCTGTGCACGTCTGGTGCTGAGTTACATCTGCTTTATGGGGAATAACTTTAGGCCGGACATTGAACTTATGCGCACCGCGCGTAGCCTGCGCCGGGCGCACGTATGCTCGTGAATCGCCGTATCTCCCTCATTTGCATATTTGAATAGAAAATCAATGGGAGCGTCACATGCGTCCAGCGTAAATATGCGCCCATGATACGCCGGCGTAGACAAGCTACGTCGGTCGGATGAAGCCTATTTTCAGGCGTATCTAGTTTTGTGGGCACGGCGCATAGATACGACGGCGCATATTTACACTTACGCGGCGTATCTCCAGATACGTCGCGTAAGTGCTTTATGAATCCGGGCCTTTATCTTTTTTAGAATCCAAAATGAGCTCAGCTCTAGGGATGAGCTTCGCGTTCGATACGAACGTATGTTCGACTCGAACATTGGTCGTTCGACGAAACCCAAACAAAACGGGTCGTTCGCGCCAAATTCGAGTGACGTAAAACGTCCCATAATTCACTGCGGCGTTGAGTGCTGATGATTGGCCAAGCATGCTGTATGTCCCGCATGCTTGGCCAATCACAGCGCGCCAAAAACGAAGAGCCATAATTGGCCAAAGCCAGGGTGGCTTTGGCCAATTATGGCTCAGGGGGATTAGTACACGCCCCACACTATAAAAGGCAGCCTGCACGGCGGCCTTGTGTAGTGTGTTCCGGCTTTGTTAGAGACAAGTCAGAGAGACAGTTAGAGAGAGAGAGAGATAGATAGAGACACAGTGGGCCAGATTCATGTAGATCAGCGGATCTTTAGATCCGCCAGATCTACGTGTTTTACGATCCGCCGGTGCAATTTAGCGAGGCTAGTGCATGATTCATAAAGCACTTACCTCGCAAATTGCACCGTCAGATCCTAACTCCCCCCGGCGGAATGCAAATTCCGCAGCTAGGGGGAGTGTACAATTTAAATCAGGCGTGTTCCCGCGCCGATTTAACTGCGCATGCGCCGCCGGCGAAAAAGCCCAGTGCGCATGCTCCAAATGACGTCGCTAGGACATCATTGTTTTCGGCGGCTAGGTTACTTACGGCCATCCGTATTCCCGACGGACTTACGCAAACGACGTAAGAAATGTAAAACTCGGCGCGGGAACGTCGGCCATACTTAACATTAGCTACCCCTCATATAGCAGGGGTAGCTATCCGCCGGAAAAAGCCGAACGCAAACGACGTTGAAAAAGAGCGACGGGCGGGCGTATGGATGTGAATCGGCGGTTCTCCTCATTTGCATATGCGACGTGTAAAAAAAAGCGACGACACCTAGCGGCCGGCGGGAGATTACAGCCTAAGGGCCAGATTCATGTACAATGGTGCAGATTTGCACCGGCGTGGTGCATCATTTTTAGACTACACCGGTCCAGCGCGGAGCGGCAGTTAGGTGATTCAAGAAACTTTTTTTGTCTACGATGCCCCAGCGGGGGGGATTTTAGACGGCGTAAGGCCAAATGGGAGTCACCCTATGCTAATGAAGTGCCGACCGTGGCGCAGGGGTCACGCCGGGGCGCATCTTAGACCGCACATGCTCAGTGACATCCAGGGGTAAATGCCCCAATCTGCACATGCTCAGAACTGCGCCCTGGCGTGACCCCTGAGCTACGCCGGCCCACTACCAACGCCCAGTCCATAAATCAGCCCAGACTTCCACCCTGCAGGTGCAAATGTACTGAAGCTTTTTTTTCCCAAGCTAGGTCGTTTGCAGTGTGTTGGGCTGGTGATGTCATCCTGCCGGATTCTGGTTAATTCCAGGATGACTTCACGGCTCAATCTGTAGGTGCGATACACCTCCAATTCCCCCATGTGAAAGACGTCAATGCGCGTGCGGAATATCCTCTCCCGTGCCCTCCTACGTGCCCGTCGACGCAAAAGTGCAAGGACCACGGCTGCCCCTGGCATGTTGGCACACAGATGTGTTGTCTAGCAAGTGTTGTTGCTCAGGTCGTCTGTAACGCTGCTGCTTTAGCTGCTCTCCAGCTGACCTGTGCAAGTCTGGTGCAAAGTTACCCCTGCTTTTATGAGGGGTAACTTGGCGCCGGAATTTTCTGGTCCGCGCACCGGGAGTAGCCTGCGCCGGTCAAGCTTAAGTTGATGAATCGGCCCAACAACCTCATTTGCATATTTAAAACACAAAAACCATGGCCACGCCAGATCCGACCAGCGTAAATCTGCACCAACGCCGCACCGGTGTGGAAATGTTACACCGAGGCGATGAAGTCTATTTGGAGGCGTAATCTGGTTCTCTGGGTACGGCGCAGCGATCCGCCGGCGGAAATCTGCACTTACGCCGCGCATCTCCCAAAAAAACGGTGTAAGTGCTACATGAATCTGCCCCTAAGATTCGACTGGTGTAAGTCACTTACACCAGTCGGATCTAAGGGAGATCTATGCGGAACTGATTCTTATGAATCAGTCGCATAGCTCCGACCGTGGGATCTCACAGATCCGACCGTCGGCTCTCGCAGATACGACGGCGGATCAGGAGATCCGCCGTCGTATCTCTTGATGAATCTGCCCCAGTGTCTTTTCTACCAGATAGATAGATAGATAGATAGATAGATTGATAGATAGAGCAGGAAGGATAGTCAGTATAGTTTAATCTACAGTTTGTAGAGAATATATTCACATCCCTAGGAGTTGTCAATATATTTATAAACTGTATAGCTCAGCTAGATCTGCTATTAGTATCTGTCAGGCAGGAGTTTGTTCTACATGCAGTGCTCTAACGTGTTGTATTGCCTGCATTAGGGATTAGCTTTAAAATATTAGTCTGTGTTATTCAACGTGTGCCAGTTAATTGCACATACACGCATTACCTGTTACTGCACGTGTGCAATTTATTTGCACAGAAACGCAGTCGCTGTTAATGCAACTGGGCTATTGAATTGCACAGAAACGCAGTCATTCTTACTGCGTGTGTGCTGTTTAATAGCAACTAAACGCAGTTGGTGTCACTGCGTGTGTACTGTTAAATAGCACTTGAGCGCAGTCGCTATTACTGTGCGGGTGCTGTTTAATACCACCTAAACGCAGTTGGTGTCACTGTGTGTGTGCTGTTACATAGCACTTGAGCGCAGTCGCTCTTACTGCGCGGGTGCTGTTTAATACCACCTGAACGCAGTTGGTGTGACTGCGACTATTTTGTTACATAGGACCTGAACACAGTCGCTCTTACTGTGTGGGTGTTGTTTAATACCACCTGAACGCAGTTGGTGTGACTGCGACTATTTTGTTACATAGGACCTGAACGCAGTCGCTCTTACTGTGCGGGTGTTGTTTAATACCACCTGAACGCAGTTGGTGTGACTGCGACTATTTTGTTACATAGGACCTGAACGCAGTCGCTCTTACTGTGCGGGTGTTGTTTAATACCACCTGAACGCAGTTGGTGTGACTGCGACTATTTTGTTACATAGCACTTGAGCGCACTCGCTCTTACTGTGCAGGTGTTGTTTAATACCACCTGAACGTAGTTGGTGTGACTGCGACTATTTTCTTACATAGCACCTGAACGCAGTCGCTCTTACTGTGCGGGTGTTGTTTAATACCACCTCAACGCATTTGTTGTGACTGCGACTATTTGGTTACATAGCACTTGAGCGCACTCGCTCTTAGGCCCCGTACACACGATAGAATCCATCCGTCTCAGCGGATCGGTTTCAGCGGATAGATTCTATGGTGTGTACATTCCTGCGGATATTTATCCGCAGAAATTTCCCGATTCCAGCAGATAAAAATTTGTAGACATGTCTACAAATCTATCCGCTTGAATCGATCCCAACGGATTGATCCGCTGGTCTGTACAGACTCACCGGATCAATCCGTCCAAAGGGATCCCCTGCATGCGTCGTAATGATTCGACGCATGCGTGGTGTAACGGATCATGGACTATGCTGCCGGGACAGTTATAATCTTCATGAGGACTACAAGGAACTGCATGGCTTGTCACAATTGGATGTACCACATTGTATTCTGAGCTCAAAGGGTTAATTGGACAAGTCTCTTTCATTACCTCTCTTTTGTGGAGGTAAACAGCCCCCCTGTGAGGTGTATGCTGAGGGGGATTATGTGTGAGTGATAATTGTTTTAAAGGTTAATTGAATTCTATTGTCTGATCAAGTTAAGGAGCCAAAACGGCTAGCGGCTGATTGGCTCAAGGGAGTGTCATTGTTTCAAAGTGTGTGTATTGAAGTCCCCCTGGGTGGGGGGGGGGGAGTGTCATTTGTTTCTGTACAGTTGTAACCAGATATAAGGAGGAAAAATGTGGCAAATAAAGTCAGTCTGCTTGACTCTGCAAACGTAGCACGTCTCGTTTCTTGGAAGGGCGTTCGATGGAATATACCGGCGGTACCTGCATATCGCAGCTTGCCAGGGAAAAGGACGTCTCCAACGGCTGAGACCCTCACACCAGTGGGTAGCCGTTACATTGGTGGCAGCAGTGGGATGGTCCTTTTATCCAAAGAGCAAGTGCTGAATGGAGTCGCAGTACGCCAGGCTGAAAAGATCCACACTGAAAGATTTATTAGAGAGTCGTGGTAGGAGCGCCAGCAACAGACCACGGAGGGAGCTGATAGCTGACCTGCTGGAGCTGGACGAAATGGATGGATCTATGGAAGGAACGGAGCCCCTTGCACCTGTCAGCAAAGAAGATGTAATTACTGGGATTGTACAGCGGAGATTATCCTTGTATCCAGAAACGTCCGTGGAACTTATCAACCAGCTGTTCCGGGAAGCAAGGGAAGAGATACAAACGAAGAGGGGACAAGAACTGGAACTGGTAAGAGCGAGACAGCCCATTACACCTGCAGTTCCTACCCCCCCACCTGCTGCTACAGGAAAGAAAATACCGTTCACTGCATTTAAAGCTTTTGTAGAAAGTGAGGAGGAAATCGATGGATATTTGGCAGACTTTGAGAGGCAGTGCTCACTACACCAGGTACCACCAGACCAATGGGTCACTATTTTGTCGGGGAAATTGTCGGGCAAAGCCAATGAAGCCTTTCGGGCTCTTGCTCCAGAGGATATTTTACAATTCCAGCAAGTTAAAAAGGCGCTGCTAACCCGATACGCCGTAACTCCAGAAGCCTACCGCCGGTGCTTCCGGGAGTCCAAGAAGATGGCTGTGGACTCCCACATGGAATGGGCCAACCAGTTACAAAGGGTGGCATCCCTTTGGGTCCAAGGGTGCAAGGCCAACACCGGGGAGGAAGTATTGCAGCTGTTCCTAATTGAACATTTCTTTCAAGACCTGGCCGCAGACATACAAGACTGGGTACGAGATCGCCGTCCCGCTAACTTAAACGAGGCGGCTCGGCTAGCAGATGAGTACGCAGAGACAAGGAAAGTAAGCCAGGGTACTATGCGGCTGGCTCATAAGGTAGAACCGCGTACTCCAACCGTCACCCCACGCCCAGAGTTTCGGGCTCCAGTCCCACCACGTCCTCAGGGGCCTAACAACTACCCCCGGGATTCGCCTAGGGTGACGTGCCATCACTGCAGCGACACTGGACATATTGCTCGTTATTGCCCTTTGAGAGCTACAAATAACAATTGGAGACGCACAACACCCAACACAGAGGTCACTCCATCACGTCCCTCTGCGGCCCACTGCCTGGAGACCGAGGGGGGCCCTGAGGAATGTCTGGGAATTTGGTATGAGGCAGACCCAATACAAGCGGCCTCTCCGGATAACCGTCAGCATCACCGTCAGGAGGTACGAGTGAATGGACAAGTAGCACAAGGCCTAAGAGATTCCGGGACTACTATCACTCTGATTCAAAAACATCTGGTAAAGCCAGAGAACGTGTCCACTCGCACAGTTGCCGTCCGGGTCGCAGGGGGTGCTGTATTTCGCGTACCCACCACCCGGGTGCACTTAGACTGGGGAGCCGGGTCAGGAAAGACCACAGTTGGTATCATGGACAACCTACCTGCCGAGGTGGTGCTGGGCAACGACATTGGCCCTCTGACTTCGGCTTATTTACCTACACCTGCTGCTGCTTGTGCCGTGACCACCCGCGTTGCTGGAATCAACCCACTTGCTGCTGAGAACCGGGTAAGACTACCTTCCCCGACATGTACTGTAGATCCGGCACAATATCACAGTCTAAAATGGGAATGTGACAAGTTGGCCAGCGAGAAATCAGAGATGCAACGACACTATGTCATGTATTATGAGATGTCCCGTGGCTTGAACATTGAAATGCACAAACAGGCGGAAATTGTCAAAAGATTAAATGGGATTTGCATCCAGGTGGTGCCGTATCTGACCCAAGAGCATCAGCAACAGGTTTTGGGAGCCATTGAGAGAGCAAAGCAAGTGACTGTTCCAGAACTGAATTCCATTATTCACCTTCACCATCAGCTACCGACCTGGTAAGCCAATGGGAAGGCCGACGGACTGTCCAGGCAAACGGAACTTTTACCCTAACAGCAGACCGGACATCCCCAAGTTGATCCGAAAAGGATCAATCCGGGTCTGCCGGAGTGTTCCACAAAAGGGGGGCAGTGTAACGGATCATGGACTATGCTGTCGGGACAGTTATAATCTTCATGAGGACTACAAGGAACTGCATGGCTTGTCACAATTGGATGTACCACATTGTATTCTGAGCTCAAAGGGTTAATTGGACAAGTCTCTTTCATTACCTCTCTTTTGTGGAGGTAAACAGCCCCCCTGTGAGGTGCATGCTGAGGGGGATTATGTGTGAGTGATAATTGTTTTAAAGGTTAATTGAATTCTATTGTCTGATCAAGTTAAGGAGCCAAAACGGCCAGCGGCTGATTGGCTCAAGGGAGTGTCATTGTTTCAAAGTGTGTGTATTGAAGTCCCCCTGGGTGGGGGGGGAGTGTCATTTGTTTCTGTACAGTTGTAACCAGATATAAGGAGGAAAAATGTGGCAAATAAAGTCAGTCTGCTTGACTCTGCAAACGTAGCACGTCTCGTTTCTTGAAAGGGCGTTCGATGGAATATACCGGCGGTACCTGCATATCGCAGCTTGCCAGGGAAAAGGACGTCTCCAACGGCTGAGACGGCAGACATATGTCGAGCTGCCATGCAGCTCGATGGCAAGCATACCAGAAAGACCCACACCAAAGACTGAAGCAGACCTCCCCTTGCCCTTCTGTGACCTCCAACCCCACTAGACCCCCAGTCCTCTCTGAAGCCTGCACCGAAGGTGTAGAAATAGGTGTGTCACAACGTAGTAGTGGTAGTACATGCGGGCAATCTAATGATAGTAACAGACAAATTTCCCTGCCCCAGCTGCTGCAGCGCCGAAAGAAGTACGCTCCCAGCCATCCACATGCCCAGCAAAATTGCTAGCACTTCAACTGCTACCTTTTCAGTTGGTAGATTCTGCCCCCTTCTGTGAGTTTGTGGAATGTGCAGTACCTCAGTGGCAAGTACCCAAACGCCACTTTTTCTCACGGAAGGCGATTCCGGCTCTCTACCGGCATGGAAGGCAATGTCCATGCCTCGCTGGACAGGGCGGTCAGTGGTAAGGTGCATCTTACCGCTGACTCATGGTCCAGCAGGCATGGACAGGGACGTTACCTGTCTTTTACGGCCCATTGGGTGACTCTGCTGGCAGCTGGCAAGTACGCAGGGCAAGGTACAGTGGTTTTGGAGGTTGTTCCGCCACCACGCCTCCAAAACACTACTACTGCTTGTGACACACCTCTCTCCTCCACCCCCTCCTCACACCAGTGGGTAGCCGTTACACGTGGAATTCCTTATATGACAGCGTCGCGCTCGTCGCCGCGTCATCATCGCGGCGACGGCGCGACACGTCATCGCGAGGGGATTTTGGCGCGGATTTCGATCCTATGGTGAGTACACTCCATCGGATCCAAATCCGCTGAAATCCTCGAGAGGATTTATCCGCGGAAATGGTCCGCTGGACCGTATCTGCGGATAAATCCTCTTGTGTGTACTAGGCCTAACTGTGCGGGTGTTGTTTAATACCACCTGAACGCAGTTGGTGTGACTGTGACTATTTTGTTACATAGCACTTGAGCGCAGTCGCTCTTACTGTGCGGTTGCTGTTTAATACCACCTGAATGCAGTTGGTGTGACTGCAACTATTTTGTTACATAGCACTTGAGCGCAGTCGCTCTTACTGTGCGGGTGCTGTTTAATACCACCTAAACGCAGTTGGTGTGACTGCGACTATTTTGTTACATAACACTTGAGCGCAGTCGCTCTTACTGTGCGGTTGCTGTTTAATACCACCTGAACGCAGTTGGTGTGACTGCGACTATTTTGTTACATAGCACTTGAGCGCAGTCGCTCTTACTGTGCGGTTGCTGTTTAATACCACCTGAACGCAGTTGGTGTGACTGTGACTATTTTGTTACATAACACTTGAGCGCAGTCGCTCTTACTGCGCGGGTGCTGTTAAATACCACCTAAACGCAGTTGGTGTGACTGCGACTATTTTGTTACATAGCACCTGAACGCAGTCGCTCTTACTGCGTGTGTGCAGTTTACTAACACCTGAACGCAGTCGTTGTGATTGCGCCTGTTTTGTTACATATCACCTGAACGCATAAATATGGCTGGAAGGACAAAGAGAGGCAGAGAGTCACGAGGGCAAGCAGGCTCTGCATCTAGAGGTAACGCTGGTGGTGGATGTGGTTTATCCTCTTCAGCACGTGGCCGTGGCCGCTCGTCCTTCTTTTCTGGAGCTGGCCGTGTTGAGCCTCAACATGCAGAGAAATTAGTGGAGTGGATGACCAAGCCGTCCTCATCCTCCTCATCCTCTCTCACACAGACTGATCAAAGTTTGTCTGGCAAAGCAGCTGCCAAGGCGTCCTCTTCCCTCTGCACAATGGCATCACACAATCCTTCCCTAGTCCCACCGTGTCCTCCTGAGGAGTCCCCCGAACTGTTTCAACACAGTGTTGGGTACATGCTACATGAAGATGCGCAGCGTTTTGAATACTCCGATGACGGAACACAGATAGAGGAAGGCATTGATGTGAGCCCAGGGAGAGGGGGTGGCCGAGAGGGACAACAATCTGGGAGTGATGTTCCCCCAGCTGGAGCATACTGCCAGGTTTTCGACAGTGATGATGAGGAGGGAGGGGATGATGAGGTCATTGACTCTACCTGGGTGCCTGATAGGAGAGAGGAGGAGGTCGAGGCACAGGCACATCTCCAAAGAGGCAGGAAGCCCTCCAGGGGTCAGCTTAAGGGCAGCACACCAACTGCATTACGTGGCGCTGCTGTGTCTCAACGGTACAGCAAAAGTTCTTTGGTGTGGGCCTTTTTTGAAACATGTCCATCAGATCGTACCTTTGCTGTTTGCAACATATGTCTCAAGCGTATCTCGCGTGGCCAAAACATCACCCGCTTGGGCACCACATGTTTGTCCAGACATATGTCGAGCTGCCATGCAGCTCGATGGCAAGCATACCAGAAAGACCCACACCAAAGACTGAAGCAGACCTCCCCTTGCCCTTCTGTGACCTCCAACCCCACTAGACCCCCAGTCCTCTCTGAAGCCTGCACCGAAGGTGTAGAAATAGGTGTGTCACAACGTAGTAGTGGTAGTACATGCGGGCAATCTAATGATAGTAACAGACAAATTTCCCTGCCCCAGCTGCTGCAGCGCCGAAAGAAGTACGCTCCCAGCCATCCACATGCCCAGCGGTTGAATGCTAGCTTAGCAAAATTGCTAGCACTTCAACTGCTACCTTTTCAGTTGGTAGATTCTGCCCCCTTCTGTGAGTTTGTGGAATGTTCAGTACCTCAGTGGCAAGTACCCAAACGCCACTTTTTCTCACGGAAGGCGATTCCGGCTCTCTACCGGCATGGAAGGCAATGTCCATGCCTCGCTGGACAGGGCGGTCAGTGGTAAGGTGCATCTTACCGCTGACTCATGGTCCAGCAGGCATGGACAGGGACGTTACCTGTCTTTTACGGCCCATTGGGTGACTCTGCTGGCAGCTGGCAAGTACGCAGGGCAAGGTACAGTGGTTTTGGAGGTTGTTCCGCCACCACGCCTCCAAAACACTACTACTGCTTGTGACACACCTCTCTCCTCCACCCCCTCCTCTTCTTCTTCCTCTGTGGCCTCTTCCTGTGGTGATGTTTGCTCAGAACCAGCCGTTATCCGTAGGCGTACAAGGGGCTACGCAGGAATGCAGGCCAAGAGATGCCATGCGGTGCTAGAGCTGGTGTGCTTGGGAGACAGGAGCCACACTGGAGAAGAGGTTCTTTCAGCTCTGCAGGGGCAGGCTCAGAGGTGGTTGACACCACGCCAGCTGAAGCCTGGAATGGTGGTCAGCGATAATGGCACCAACCTCCTCTCTGCCCTGCGACAGGGAAAACACACCCATGTTCCCTGTTTTGCGCATGTTCTCAATTTGGTGGTGCAGCGGTTCTTGGGCAGGTACCCAGGCTTACAGGATGTCCTGAAGCAGGCCAGGAAAGTCTGTGTGCATTTCTGGAGGTCATATAATGCCACTGCTCGGCTGACAGACCTCCAGAGGGAATACAACCTGCCCAAGAACCGCCTAATCTGTGACATGCCCACCAGATGGAACTCTACGTTGGCCATGCTGCCGCGGCTGCACACACAGCAGAGGGCCATTAATGAGTACCTGTGCCAATATGGCAGCAGAACTGGCTCAGGGGAGCTTGGTTTTTTTTCACCACGCCAGTGGGCCTTGATCAGGGATGCATGCACTGTCCTGTCACCATTTGAGGAGGCCACGAGGATGGTGAGCAGTGACCGTGCATGCATCAGTGAGACTGTCCCGCTTATTCACATGTTGGAGCACACCCTACGTGGAATAATGGACAGGGCCCTTGAGGCAGAACAGAGGGAGGAAGAGGAGGACTTCCTTACCTCTCAAGGCCCCCTTTATCCAGACACTGTTCCTGCTTGCCCACCTAGAACACAGGAAGAGGATGAGGAGGAGGAGGAGGAGGATTGTATCAGCAGCATGGAGGTGGAGCCTAGCACTCAGCATCAACAGCAGCAGTCTTCAAGGGATCATTTACAGTCCCAAGTAATACGTGGACTTTTACGTGGCTGGGATGAGGTGGCTGCGGATCCTGTCGTCCTCAGTGACCCAGAGGACTGTGCCCCAAATGCCTCTGCAAACCTACGCTGCATGGCCTCCCTGATCCTGCAAAGCCTGCGTAAGGATCCTTGTGTACGTGCTATCAAGGAGAGGGATCATTACTGGCTGGCAACTCTCCTTGATCCACGTTACAAGAGTAAGGTAGTGGACCTTATGTTGCCATCGCAGAGGGAGCAGAAGATGAAACGTCTGCGGGAGGCCTTGCAGAAGGCTCTGTGCAATGCGTTCCCAGAACCGGGGGGATTAACAAAACCTGGCCCTGGACAACGTCTTGCTGAGGCTTCGGTGAGTCAGAGAAGGAGCGGTGGAGAAGGTGGCCGTCTGACCGATGCTTTTAAACATTTTTTTAGTCCGCAGCCCCAAGGTCTGACCGGTTCCAGCAACCATCGCCAGCGTCTGGTTTACATGGTCCGGGAATACCTAGGGGCAAGATCCGACTTGGACACCTTCCCCAACGAAAATCCTCTGGCTTACTGGGTCTTGAGGATGGATCACTGGCCAGAGCTTGCACAGTAAGCAATTGAGCTACTGGCTTGCCCTGCATCCAGTGTTCTTTCAGAACGCACATTCAGTGCTGCTGGAGGCTTTGTGACCGATCACAGGGTGCGCCTCTCCACCGACTCTGTTGATCGACTGACCTTCATCAAAATGAATCAGGCTTGGATCAACACCAGCTACCAAGCACCTGATGCTGATGTTACTGAATAATTATTTTTTGTTGAAATGTCAGATGCCTTGGAGACTGCGTATGCTGATGCTGAGTGACTGTCCTGTTATGCTGCTGATGGAATATCCTTCTCCTCCTCACTTTTATTCCTGATATCTAGTAAGAAATGTTGTATTTCTGGGCTCCGCCACCAGTGCCTAAGGCCTAATTTTTCTGCCCCTGTTTAACAGGGGCGCCTAATAACAATTTTTGATGCAATACTTTGCACGTCCCTCCTTGTTGTGCTCCAATTAAAGATATTGGGAGGGGTTGCAGTGTTGTGTTGCTCCTAAGTCCTAATGTTTCTGCCCCTGTGAAAAAAGAGGCGTCTGATACCAATTTTTGATGCAATACTTTGCACGTGGCTCCTTGTTGAGCTCCAATTAAAGATATTGGGAGGGGTTGCAATGTTGTGTTGTGCCTAAGGCCTAATGTTTCTGCCCCTGTGTAACAGGGGCGTCTGATACCAATTTTTGATGCAATACTTTGCACGTGGCTCCTTGTTGCGCTCAAATTAAAGATATTGGGAGGGGTTGCAGTGTTGTGTTGTGTCTAAGGCCTAATGTTTCTGCCCCTGTGTAACAGGGGCGTCTGATACCAATTTTTGATGCAATACTTTGCACGTCCCTCCTTGTTGTGCTCCAATTAAAGATATTGGGAGGGGTTGCAGTGTTGTGCTGTGCCTAAGGCCTAATGTTTCTGCCCCTGTGAAAAAAGGGGCGTCTGATACAAATTTTTGATGCAATACTTTGCACGTGGCTCCTTGTTGCGCTCAAATTAAAGATATTGGGAGGGGTTGCAGTGTTGTGTTGTGCCTAAGGCCTAATTTTTCTGCCCCAGGGGCATCTACTAACAATTTTTAATGAAATAATTTACATGTGGCTCTTTTCTGCGGTCCAATTATAGTATCTGTGCGGGGTTGCAGTGTTGTGACACCGCCACCAGTGCCTAAGGCCCAAATTGTATGGCCCTGTTCCAGTAATTTTCTTGGTTGGATTCTTTTATCATTTGAGTTCATTCTAGCTTTCTCCTACGTTATCATAGTGTCATGTTTATTTCCCGTTACTAAATACTCATCATTGTCAATGTAAACACCACAAACATAGATTTCCTCTTTTAGACGGCATTGATATTGTTATACCTGAAGGGTTCCACATGTACTGGCACTTTAAGGCTGGCTTCACCCAGCAGTGATGACAAGGGTCAAGGGGCATAGTAGCCATCTTAGAGAGAGCACATGTAGGAATCAGATAACCTGTAATGTCCTGAGATCTATTTTATAGTGTACAGCCTGTACTGAAATAAACATCCATTGTTCCAGACCAGAGTCTTGTGTCCCTCACAACACAGAGGATATAACATATATAATAAGAAGCCAGACATTGTTCAGTATCCAAAAATATTTATTGTCTCACACTTAAAAAAGTGTTTATTTTTATTTGTTCAAAATATATCGTAATCTAATTTTTTTTTTTTTTGGGTTCAAGACATATTATTTTGATTTGCAAGATTTTTAAACATGTATTTTTTTTTTTCTTTTTTATGTTTTATTTAAATCCCTCCCCAGCTCATCTACAAGACTCTTCAATTGTTGTTCCAAATTTCGTTTTTTCTTTAGAACATTTTCAAGGATGAGGTTTGTTTCCTCTATTTCGGAGATACATGAGCTTATCTCCCCAAGTAGGACATTGGCACTGTTGGTGTCCACTGTGCCCCCAACACCTCCGACACCTCCTGAAATTTGGGGAAAAAAAACATGTATTAAAATGATGTAGGCCTACATGTATTACCTGAAGCTGTGCTGTATGACACTGACCTGGTGTGGTGGGATTCTGCAATTCCTGCACATTTGTCGAGGGTGGGGCTTCTCTGTGTGTTGGCTTCGGCGGGTCGACTGCAGCAGCTTCATTGCGGCCTATGAGATTGTAAAAAAAGGGATACATAAATCAAAAAGATTAGAGGCCTAAAAGAGGAATATCAATCATTCTTTTTCAAAAGTGTGGTACAATTGTCTGTTTTTACAATCCTTCTAAGCTTAACACTGGATTTTATCCATTACCAAACCATGTAACCATGTTTGTGGTTACAAACATGGTGAAGTCAAGAGAATGGTCCGGGAAGACAAGAGAAGAGGTGATTACTCTTCACAGGAAGGGCAATGGCTATAAGAAGATTGCAAAGATGTTAAACATACCAAGAGACACCATAGGAAGCATCATTCTCAAATTCAAGGCAAAGGTCACTGTTGAAATGCTACCTGGTCGTGGCAGAAAGAAGATGCTGACTTCGACTGCTGTGCGCTACCTGAAGCGTAGAGTGGAGAAAAGTCCCCTTGTGACTGCTGAGGAACTGAGAAAAGATTTGTCAGATGTGGGTACTGAAGTTTGTGCTAAGACAATACGGCTCACACTGCGTAATGAAGGCCTCCATGCCAGAACTCCCAGGCGCACCCCCTTGCTGTCTCCAAAGAATAAGAAGAGTCGACTGCAGTATGCAAAAATCATGTGGACAAACCACAGAAGATTTGGGATTGTGTTCTGTGGACTGATGAAACAAAATTAGAAGTGTTTGGGCCCATGGATCAACGCTATATTTGGAGGAGGAAGAACAAGGCCTATGATGAAAAGAACACCTTGCCTACTGTGAAGCATGGCGGGGGGTCAATCATGCTTTGGGGCTGTTTTGCTTCTGCAGGTACAGGGAAGCTTCAGCGTCTGCAAGGTACCATGAATTCTCTTCAGTAACAGGAGATAGTGGATAACAATGTGATGCAGTCCATCACAAACCTGAGGCTTGGGAGACGTTGGACCTTTCAACAGGACAATGATCCCAAGCATACCTCCAAGTCCACTAGAGCACGGTTGCAGATTAAAGGCTGTAACATTTTGGAGTGGCCATCGCAGTCACCAGACTTAAATCCGATTGAGAACCTCTGGTGGGACTTAAAGAAAGCAGTTGCAGTGCGCAAGCCTAAGAATGGGACTGAACTGGAGGCTTTTGCCCATGACGAATGGGCCAAGATACCCATAGATCGCTGCAAGCAGGGCCGGATTTCCCACAAGGCCAACAAGGCCAGGCCTTGGGGCGGCACTGTGTGCAGGGGCGGCACCGCACGGCGGAGGAGACAAGGATTTTTTTCAGCGGTGCGGGCCGTGCGGTAACGGAGAGATTAAATCTTCTCTCATTGTTCGCACTGCTGTTCCAACTTCCGCCCTTACTTACAGGCTGCGTGACACAGAAGAGAGAGAATTATGTCATCTCTCACGTCTCATGTGCCTCTGTTTCACGGTTAACCTGCAGCTAGTTTCCCCGCGTGGGAGAGGAGAGGCTGACACCTGGCTGCAAGTACTCTGCAATGCTGGATGGGGGCTTGATTTTACATGCAATTAGTGACAAACTGATACTTTTTGAGTGGCAGCCAGGTAACTGTGGCAATTCCCATTCTGCTAGCAGGCAGTGTGGCAAGTGACATCCCCATCTTGTGGCAGGCAGTTGTGGCAAGTGACATTCCCATCTGGTGGCAGGCAGCGTGGCAAGTGACATCCCCATCTGGTAGCAGGCAGCGTGGCATCTCCATCTGGTAGCAGGCAGTGTGGCAAGTGATATTCCCATCTGGTGGAAGGCAGTGTGGCAAGTGACATCCCCATCTGGTGGCAGGCAGCGTGGCAAGTGACATCACCATCTGGTGGCAGGCAGTGTGGCAAGTGACATCTCCATCTGGTGGCAGGCAGTGTGGCAAGTGACATTCCCATCTGGTGACAAGCAACGGTGGCAAGTGACACGCTCAGGGCTCACACTCATTCTGCTTTATGTTGAGTTTAACTATTTCATTTTATATTACAATGTAATGATAGAAATAATGCATTTCAATCATCCTGACACCATAACAACCATGGTGCCGGGATGATTGAAGCACTAACACCAGTCATTGTCTGGGAAAAATCGCTTACCCCCGCGCAATGCCGCCCCCTTTAATGGGGGGGGGCGGCATTGAAGGACCCGGCCTTGGGGCGGCAAAGGGAGTAAATCTGGGCCTGGCTGCAAGACACTTGTGTCAAGCTATGCTTCAAGTTTAAAAGCTGTTATTACTGTAAAAGGATGTTGTACGAAGTACTAAGATTGAATGTCAACTGGGGGTTGAATAAAACTGATAATGATGTGAGCACAGAAAAGACATTTGTGGTTATTTCATTATAAATGTTATGTTATATGTGTCTGACCTACATGTGCCTCTTTGATTTAATTGTAAGCAGGATGACTGAATGATCAAAATCAATGTCAAACTGGGCAAAACAATCAATTTCAGTGGGGGTTGAATAATTTTGAATACAACTGTACATTCAATAAAAAATTGTTGTCACATAAAAAGAACTTAAATGGAATGACCAACCAAATACTATGCCCACAAACATGAACCTTAAAACATCTATTTTTGAACCGTATATATACACAACCCGAATTAAAAACCACAAATGCCGCAAAATAATAAAAATAAATACTCAGAGTACACATGAAAATTACTCACGTTTTATGAGGACTTTTTGAATTCTCTCCAGCAGCTCTGGATTTCTCCTTTTCACGTCACACCATTTCTTTCCTAGCTGTTCCGTTGACCTCTGCACCCCGAATTTCTCATGGAGAGTCCTCCGCACCTTCTCCATAATCTGGCCCTTTACCTTCTTAGGTTGGCTGTAAGGCCCTAGTTGGCCATCATAGTCCTACTCCTCAAGAATTGAAACCATCTCCACCATCTCCTCAAAGTACAGTCTGGTGGCTGGTTTACTCCTCCTTCTGCTGGTGTTTGCATGGCCTCTCTCCTCACTTGAGGTTGCAGCTTCCTGGCTCTGAGTGTCCTCCATCATTTCTACAGTAAAGTGCATTGAGCGACCGAAAAGGGGCGTGCCAATTACTAGAACGATCGTCATAGGCGGGGATACATGCGGAGCTTCCCGCATGCGCAGTGTATAAAGGGATATTGCGTGAGTTAGAACGTCGTCCACAGTCGGTAGAATACGTCGGGCAAACGATCGTGCAGTACGACGAAACTAAACTTGATTTCTGTACTTTATGATTAGTGGATGATTTTGTGGGTTAGATATGGGTAGAAAGCTAAGGCTTGACTGACATTATTGTTTTTGGCTAAATTTTGACTTGCAGAAATAATGGAGGCCTTCATAGAACAGGAGTTCTTGACAGTATTTGTTAAAAGGAGGCCACGGATGTCAACCCCCCTTTTCTCTATAATTTTACTTTCCCCAAAAAATAATTTATTGTGCCAAGATCTGGCATTGTAATGGCCCCACCCACCCCTAAAATAATCAACATATTGTTGCCACACAGGACGTGCACTTTGGGGGGCAAAGGCTGTATGGACAGTCTCACGGGCCACCACCACTGGAACATCAGTGGTCTCATCAGGCACAAGTGTCATGTAGTTTGTGGAGGGTCTCTTTAGGAAATTGTGCAATATGCAGGAACAAAGTATGACATGGTTCTGATTCTACTTAAGAAACCTACAGTCCCTATCTTGTTTGCACCGCCTGTATACTGCTGTTCAAAGTATATAGGGAAAAAGGGTCTTGTCAGGGCCAATCCTCACTATAGGCTCACTATGCAAGCCGCTTAGGGCCCCGCAAAGACGTGAAGGGCCCCCAAAGTACTAGAGTCCCCGCCTGGTAAGAAGTAATTTTCGCCCCCTCACCCAGCTTCTAAACTCGCTAGCTGAGTCATTTCCGACAGCAGAACACCCCCTCCCCCTGCTTCTCAACTTTCTTTAATGTGACCTGTCACTGTCGTCAGCGCCCCCCCCCCTCCCCGCGTCTCATTTTTAATGTGCCATGTCATTTTGCTTGGGGCCCCAGGGAGGTAAGGATCGCCACTGGGTCTTGTGTAATGATCCAGCACTGTGGGCTGGATCTGTGACAAATGCAGTCACAGATCCAGCCATCCCTCCCTGCGCAATACTCTGCAATATTACCCCCCATACTCTGCAATATTACCCCCCATACTCTGCAATATTAACCCCCATACTCTGCAATATTAACCCCCATACTCTGCAATATTAACCCCCATACTTTGCAATATTACCCCCCATACTCTGCAATAGCCCATACTGTCTGCAATACCCCCTACACTCTACAATACCCCACCACACTCTGCAATCCCCCCCATACTGTCTGCAATACCCCCTACACTCTGCAATACCCCCCACACACTGCAATACCCCCCCACATTCTGCAATACCCCCCACACTCTGCAATACCCCCCACACTCTGCAATACCCCCCATATTGTGCAATACCCCCCATAATCTGCAATAACCTCAATACTCCACAATACCCCAATACTCCACAATACCCCAATACTCCAATACCTTGCAATACGTCACCTATGGTGATTTTGAAGTAGCGAAGTTTGGCGCAATTCCACGAGCGTGTGCAATTTTGAAGGGTGACATGTTAGGTATCTATTTACTCAGTGTAACTTCATCTTTCATACTATGCAAAAACATTGGGCTAACTTTACTGATTTTTCTTTTTTTTTAAGCACAAAACATTTTTTTTTTAAAAACACGCGTTCAAAAAATTGATGCAAAAATACCGTGCAAGATAAAAAGTTGCAACAACCACCATTGTATTCTCTAGGGTCTTTAAAAAAAAAAAAGCATATATAATGTTTGGGGGTTCTATGTAATTTTTTAGCAAGTAAATGATGATTTTTACATGTAGGAGAGAAATGTCAGAATTGGCCTGGGTGCTCCAGAACGCCTGATGGTGTTCCCTGCATGTTGGGCCTCTTTATGTGGCCATGCTGTGTAAAAGTCTCACATGTGTGGTATCGCCATACTCGGGAGGAATAGCAGAATGTTTTGGTGTGCCTAAGGCCCAATATTTCTGCCCCTGTTTAACAGGGGCGTCTAATAACAATTTTTAATGCAATACTACGCATGTGTCTCTTTTCTGCGCTCCAATTACAGTATCTGAGGGGTTGCAGTGTTTTGGTGTGCCTAAGGCCCAATGTTTCTGCCCCTGTTTAACAGGGGCGTCTAATAACAATTTTTAATGCAATACTACGCATGTGTCTCTTTTCTGCGCTCCAATTACAGTATCTGAGGGGTTGCAGTGTTGTGATGTGTGCCTAAGGCCCAATGTTTCTGCCCCTGTTTAACAGGGGCGTCTAATAAAAAATTTTAATGCAATACTTAGCATGTGTCTCTTTGCTGAGCTCCAATTACAGTATCTGTGAGGGGTTGCAGTGTTGTGACCAGTGACTAAGGCCCAATTTTTCTGCCCCTGTTCTAGTAATTTTCTTGGTTTTCTTCTTTTCTAATTTGAGTTCATTCTAGCTTTCTCCTACGTTCTCATAGTGTCATGTTTATTTTCCTTTACTAAATACTCATCATTGTCAATGGAAACACCACAAATCTAGATTTGTTCTTTTAGGCAGCATTGATATAATAAGAAGCCAGACATTGTTTAGTATCCAAAAATATTTATTGTATCACACTTAAAATGTGTCATTTTTTATTTATTGTTTATATCTTTATATATATATATATATTTTTTTTTTTTCATTTTTTTTTTTTTTATAAAAAAAGCGTGTGCAATTTTGAAGGGTGACATGTTAGGTATCTATTTACTCAGTGTAACTTCATCTTTCATACTATGCAAAAACATTGGGCTAACTTTACTGATTTTTCTTTTTTTTTAAGCACAAAACATTTTTTTTTTAAAAACACGCGTTCAAAAAATTGATGCAAAAATACCGTGCATGTGTCTCTTTTCTGCGCTCCAATTACAGTATCTGAGGGGTTGCAGTGTTTTGGTGTGCCTAAGGCCCAATGTTTCTGCCCCTGTTTAACAGGGGCGTCTAATAACAATTTTTAATGCAATACTTTGCATGTGGCTCTTTTCTGCGCTCCAATTGAAGTATCTGAGGGGTTGCAGTGTTGTGATGTGACTAAGGCCCAATGTTTCTGCCCCTGTTGAACAAGGGCGTCTAACAACAATTTTTAATGCAATACTACACATGTGTCTCTTTTCTGCGCTCCAATTACAGTATCTGAGGGGTTGCAGTGTTTTGGTGTGTGCCTAAGGCCCAATGTTTCTGCCCCTGTTTAACAGGGGCGTCTAATAACAATTTTTAATGCAATACTTAGCATGTGTCTCTTTTCTGAGCTCCAATTACAGTATCTGTGAGGGGTTGCAGTGTTGTGACACCGCCACCAGTGACTAAGGCCCAATTTTTCTAGCTTTCTCCTACGTTCTCATAGTGTCATGTTTATTTTCCTTTACTAAATACTCATCATTGTCAATGGAAACACCACAAATCTAGATTTGTTCTTTTAGGCAGCATTGATATAATAAGAAGCCAGACATTGTTTAGTATCCAAAAATATTTATTGTATCACACTTAAAATGTATCATTTTTTATTTATTGTTTATATCTTTATATATATATATATATATATTTTTTTTTTTTTTTCATTTTTTTTTATTTTTTTTTTATTTATTTTTTTAAACCCTCCCCAGAACATCAAGAATATTCTTGAGGTCTTGGTCCACCTTCTTATTGTTCCTTATGATCTTCTCCAGGGCGATGTTTGTGTCCTCTATTTGTGCCCTGCAGGACATTATCTCCCCAATGAGCACCTGGGCACTGTCACTGTCTAAGCCACCACCAACAGCTCGTACACCTGAAATTTGTGAAAAAACATGCATTAAAATTATGCAGGCCTACATGTGTTACCTGAAGCTGTGCTGTCTGACACTGACCTGATGTGGTGGCATTTTGCACTTCCTGTACATCCGGCGAGGGTGGGGCTTGGCTGTGTGTGGGGTTGGTCTGCTCCATTTCTGCAGCTTGATTGCGGCTTATGAGATTGTAAAAAAAAGGGATAGATGAATGAAAAAGATTAGAGGCCTGAAAGTGGAATATCAATCATCCTTTTTAAAAAGTGTAGTACAATTGTCTGCTTTTACAATCCTTCTAAGCTTAACACTGGATTTTATCCATTACCGAAGCTGCTGCATTTCTCTATCTTTGGACAAGTTTCCTACATGGAAAAACAACAAGTATACACTGGATCACCTCTGTGTGACACGCTAACTAGGTTGTTGTTGTGACCAACACTGGGGCTCATGACCTCCCTGGGGCTCGAAGCTAAATGACATGGCACATTAAAAATGAGAAGCGGGGGGCGCCGACAACAGTGACATGTCACATTAAAGAAAGTTGAGAAGTGGGGGGAGGGGGTGTTGTGCTGTCGGAAATGACATCTTACATTATATTGAGAAGCAAGGGGTGCTGACTTCTTGCCTCTTCTCCCATGCAGTCAGCAAGTTGAGAAGCAGGGTGAGGGGGCGAAAATGACTTCTTACTAGGCGGGGCCTCTAGTTATTTGGGGGGCCCTTCGCAGATTTGCAGGGCCCTAAGCGGCTTGCATAGCGAGCCTATAGGGCGGATCGGGCATGCCAACTATTGTGCTACTGAGTCCATATGTGTAATTAACTTCTGCGCTGAGCATACTCTCCTTTTACTGTATAATGACTTAAGTCGGATTATTTAAATCTAGTTAATAACACATCTACATTCAATAAAAAATTGGTCTCACATAAGAAGATCTTAAATACAATGAACAACCAAGTATTGGGAGGCTGCGGTGGCACGACGCGATTGGCACTGCGCTGACAAGCCATTCACCTCTGCAGCTAGAGGTTCGGATCCCGGTCTCATCTACATGTGAATTGAGTTTGGTGGTCTCCCGGTGGGTGTGCTATGCGAGGTAAGCTTGCGCTAAGTACGCCCACCCCCCCCCCACAAAAACCACCACACTTACACGCACTCGAAATTGGGTTAACATGCACGCACTTTGACCACGCGGTCTCAAAAAAGAGAGGCGAAGGACTAACGGGGCTGGTTGAGCGGGCTAGATCCTCTCACTCCCTTATAGGGAGTCCCTCTGCCCCGTTGGGCTTCAAAGCAGAGCAGGTAGGGCGGGCTGTGTGGGAGGACCCCCTCACACACCCACCATTGCCACCCGGGGCATGGAGAAAGGTGGCAAATTGCCTCTGGGGGAGGCCTGCCTACTCCCAACTCCTGCAGTCCGGCTCCTCTCTTGAGTACACGCACAAAATACACTTTAAAAGAAAAAAAAACAACCAAGTATTATGCCCACAAACAGGAACCTTGAAACATCTATTCTTGGACTGTCTATATACACAACCTGAAAGAAAACCAAATGACGCAAAAGAATTAAAACAAATATTCAGAGTACACATGAAATTTACTTACGTCTTCTGAGAACTCTTCTAATTATCCCCTCTCTGATTTTCAAATCAGACCATCGCTTCCGCAGCTGCTCCCTGGACCTCTGCACCCCGAATTTTGCATGGAGAGTCCTCTGCACCTTCTCCATGATCTGGGCCTTCTTTTTATTGGGGTTCTTGTAAGGCCCTTTTTGCCGTCGTAGTCCTCCTTTTTAAGAACAGCCACCATCTCTTCGAAGCTCATGTTGGTGGCTTTGTAACTCCTGCTCCTCCTGGTGTGTGCCTGGCCTCTCTCCTGCCTGGTTGCAGCTTGCTGTCTTCCCTCCATCATTTCTTCTGACTCTTGCATTGAACGACTGAAAAGGGGCGTGTCAATCACTCGAACGTCATGGGCGTGGCAACGTGCGGAGCTTCTCACATGCGCAGTGTATAAAGGGATATTGCGTGAATGAGAACGTCGTTCACGGTCAGTAGAAAACGTCGGAAAAACGATCGTGCAATACGACGATACGAAACTTGATTTTTGGACTTTATGATCAGTGGATGAGTTTGTGGGTTAGATATGGGGAGAAAGCTAAGGCTTGACTGACATTAGTTTTTTTTGCAAAATTTTGACTTGCAGAAATAATGGAGGCCTTCAGAGAACAGGAGTTCTTCAAATAATTTATTCAAATATTCACAGGGGGCCCAGGATGGCAACCCCCCTTTTTTCTAGAATTTTACTTTCCCAAAAAAATAATTTATTGAGCCAAGATCTGGCATTGTAATGGCCCCCCCACCCACCCCTAAAATAATTGACATATTGGCCCAGATTCAGGTAGATTTGCCCATTACTTACACATGAGCTGCTCAGCTGAATTTCTCTGCGCTGGGGCAATTTTGCCAAATTGCCACCTGATTCAGGAATCGTTTGTTCATTTAATTTGCTCCTGTTTAAGGCAAAGCTGAGGGCGCAAGGCCGCGCAAGTCAAAGTGGGTGTGCTCCTATGTAAATGAGGATTTTTCGGCTCAGCAGAGGTTTGCGCCGGGCGCGCGCATGCGCAGTTAGAGCGCTGCCGTCTGCGCATGCGTCAAACTGCGCCTAGCATACTTTCAGGGCAAATCCTGCTCAGCTGCTTGCACTGAGCAAATAAATAGAAGCAGACTTGCGCAGGTTCTTTGCTGAATTTCATCCTGCTTTTTCCAACCCCCCCTGAGCAAGGAAATTCAGCCCATTTTGAAGAGATGGCACCTCCCAAAGGAACTAAAAAAAGAAAGGCAAACTTCGTGGCTGCGGAGATGGACATCTTAATTGCTGCACTCCAGCAACATAAAGAACTCCTATATGGTGCCCAGCGGGCAAACACCACTGTTGCCCAAAGGAGGGCTATCTTTGAAGCCATAGCCCTGGACATCAATGCCCTGGGTAATGAAGATCGTTCCTGGGATGACATTCAAAAAAAACTGAATGATATGAGGCGCAGGGTCCGGGATAAACTGGCTCTTATCAGAAAACATACCGGTGGCACGGGAGGTGGACCGCGATGTAAGATCCACCTTAATCATGACGAGGAGCTTATTGCCCAAACTTTTGTGCAGGAGCAGGTGGAGGGACTTGCAGGGTACGACTCCACTGTTGGGAACTTGGGGACTGGTAAGTTATTTTTGTTTCATATCTGCTGTGCATCATGGGAGGGGGTAGAAGTGAACATATTTGTTGGTAGAAGTGAAGATGGAACTATTATTTTTGTTTCATATCTGCTGTGCATCATGGGAGGGGGTAGAAGTGAACATATTTGTGGGTAGAAGTGAAGATGGAACTATTATTTTTGTTTCATATCTGCTGTGCATCATGGGAGGGGGTAGAAGTGAACATGTGAGCAGTGTGTTGCACCAGCAAAATCTTTCGTTTTGGTGTCATCCACAGGTGGTGATGATGATGATGATGAAGCTGGGCCGTCTTCGGCTGCGGGTCGACCCACGCCATCCATACCAGAGCCAGGGGTCCAGTCAGGCCCCATGGACATTATGGCAATGCTGGTCCAGGAGGAGATCCTACCGGGGCCAAGTATGGTGGAGGAAGTTGTTTTGGAGGAGGATTCCTTTTTCCTCATCCAGGAGGACTCTGGCTCCCTCCAGGAGGATACCACCATCCCTGAGCAACCCACCACCCCCCCGCCCAGCACGTCATCCCCCTCCAGGGCAAGCCCCTCCAGGGCAAGACCCTCCATTGTGGACCCCTCCCCTTCTCCCTCTGTCCGTGCCCGAGCCTCTCCTCCCAGGAAGGCTCTGTCTAAAACAAGGCATATATCCTCCAGCCTCCGTGACGGTCTACTGGAGGAGCAGGCCCTGCAGACCCGCCATATAGGGGCCATGGTGGGAGATGTTCGACGTCTGGCGGACAGCATGGCATCCACCTCCACCTCTGTGCAGCATGCCCTCACCCTGCATGCAGACCGGGACAAACATGTCTCACAGAGCCTGGCGGAAATAAGTGGCAACTCCAAGGCCATAGTCACCTGCTTAGTGGCTCAGGAGAACGCCCCCGCTTTATTAAGCAGGATGGCAGCTGCGGTGGAGGCCAACACCGCTGCTGTGCAGGCCAACACCGCTGCAGTGCGGGAGGAGGGGAGAGTTACCCGCCGTCATCAGCGGGATACCACCACCCGCCAAATGCGGATGTTGGCCCAGACCAACACCATCCTCGCCCGCCTGGCCAACGCCATGGAGGGCATGCAGCCACCACCTGCGAGGAGTCTGGAAGTAGGGGTTGATGCTCCTCCCCCCCTCAATCCCCACCCCATGCCTCCTCCGCACCACGGAGATTGAGGAGCCAGAGCCGGGGCACCCTTGGCCCAAAGAAGAAATCCAAAAAATGATCTACTTTCTACAATTATTATATGCTCAGAATATGAGTTTATTTTATTTTTTATATATGCTCAGAATATGAGTTTATTTTATTTTTTATATATGCTCAGAATATGAGCTTTTATATTTATTTGTAGTCCCTACACACGGTGAGGAGTGTATACTACAGTGTGACTGGTGTGTGAATGGGGGGGGAGGTGGCACTCCTGCTGGAAAAGGGGTGTCACCCTCTGCCATGTGAAAGGTGTATGAATGGACAGCAACATAATTGGAGCCTTGACGCGGCGTTGCTGCTCCCTAATACCATGGGGTATTGTTGGGTCTAATCCAATTTGGGGTGCATGTGTCGTGTGTGTGCTAGGGACTACAGTGGTGTGCATACATGCATTATACTTGTGACAAGATCAGGGTGTGTTTAATGTGCAAAGAGACGTTCCACAAGACCATTCCGGATTGCTCTTCCCTCAGAAGATCCGGTAGTGTTTCTTGGGGGGGGGGTTGCGTGGTTCGGGGGTAAGGTCATTGCGTAGCTCAATGTGCATGCCCCTTCTCTCAGCAAAATTGTGGAGAATACAACATGCCCCGACGATTTGGCACACAAAGTTGGGTGAATACAACAGGGTCCCCCCTGATTTATCCAGACATCTGAATCGAGATTTAAGGATGCCAAATGTGCGCTCCACCACCGCTCGGGTACGTGCATGTGCTTCGTTAAATCTTTCCTCTCCTGGTGTTTGAGGGTTACGAAATGGGGTCATCATGTGAGGTCCCAGGGCATATGCAGAGTCACCTGGAAGGGAAAAGACAGGAGGATGTTAGTCGTGCATGTGCCCCTTGTGATGTCTGCATCATGGGGGGGGGGGGGCAGTCATACCTGACACCCATGTCACTCACCAATCAGCCAGCTGTCTCCATACATGTTCTGGTCAAACTCGGTTGGGATGGGGCTGTGTCGGTAAATAAAACTGTCATGGCTTGACCCTGGTTGTTTTTGCACGGACATGCCATATGAGGCCATGTGCATCCACAATCACCTGCACATTTATCGAATGCCAATGCTTCCTGTTGCAGTAGATATGCTCGAGGAGCCGGGGGGGCGTAGTGCCACATGGGTACAATCTATTGCACCCACAGTGCGTGGGAATCTGGCTATTTCATAAAAATCACTGATTGCCTTCTGCCGCAGGTCAGCCGTGGTTGGTTTGATAAATTGTGTGCCCATGCGTCTGAGTATTGCAGGGATCACTTGGTGCACACACCTGCTCATGCTGGATTGGGACATCCCCGCCACCACTCCACCTGTGCGCTGAAATGAGCCACTTGCCAAAAAATGAAGGGTTGCCACTACCTTCACCAGTGGCTGCACTGCCTGTCCCCGATGGGTCGGGCTGCTGATGTCATCCTGCAGGATTGTTACCAACTCAAGGATGACTTCAGGGCTGAAGCGAAACATGCGATACACCTCATTATCACTCATATCAAAAAGGTTGTAGCGCCCTCTGTAAATCCTCTCCCGTGCCCTCCTACGAGTCGGCTCAGTCAATAGAATATCAAGAACCATAGCTGCCCCTGGCATGTTGGTGCACAGATGTGAGGTCCCGAAAATGTGGGTGCTCTGCTTGTTCAGCTCGTCTGTCTAGGTGCTGCTGAAGTTGCGCGCTCCTGCAGCTGACATGTGGCCATCTTTTGCTAACTTGCCCCTGCTTTTAGCAGGAGTAAGTTTGCCCGGGGAAAAAAGCTTGCGCGCTTCCAGCGCAAGATGCGCATCACACGCGCATGTTTCTGAATCATCGGCAGTACCTAATTTGCATATTCGCTGAGGGAATTCCATGAAGGCGCAACTTACACCCCGCGCAAAATTGCGCTATAATTGCGCCGGAGCAGCTAGGCTGCGTGCGCGGGAAAATGGCCGCATTTCAGGCTTAACTGGTTTACAGAATCAGCCGCAAATTTGCCTGGGAGCAAATCAGTACTTGCGCGGCGCAAATCACACTTGCTCCCGCGCAAGTGCTTCTTGAATCTGGGCCATTGTTGCCACACAGCACGTGCACTTTGGGGAGCCAAGCCTGTATGGACAGTCTCACGGGCCACCACCACTGGAACATCAGTGGCCTCATCAGGCACAAGTGTCATGTAGTTTGCAATGTCTGTATACTGCTGTTCAAAGTATATAGGGCCAAACGGTCTTGTCAGGGCCGATCCTTGCTATAGGCTCACTATGCAAGCCGCTTAGGGTCCCACAAAGCTGCAAAAGGGCCCCCCAAATTACTAGAGTCCCCGTCTGGTGAGAAGTAATTTTCGCCCCCTCACCCCGCTTCTAAACTCACTGGCTGAGTCATTTCCGACAGCAGAACACCCCCTCCCCCCGCTTCTCAACTTTCTTTAATGTGACATGTCACTGTCGTCAGTGCCCCCCCGATTCTCATTTTTAATGTGCCATGTCATTTTGCTTAGGGCCCCAGGGAGGTCAGGATCGGCACTGGGTCTTGTAATGACCTGGGGGGAGTGGTGGCGGGAGAAATTCATGCTATTTTTTTCAATGATTTTTATCCATATTGCAGGGACCAACCATTACATTAAAGCCGCAAGCAGTATTAAATTACTTTTTTCTGAGAGTAATCTCATGTTGTGCAGGGACATTTCTAAACACGTGCCACTACTATAGACACCCAGCAGGTACCATATTTAAAACGATTATTTTTTTTTCACTTTAAGCATTATTAAAATCGCTGCTCAAGAAAAAACTACAGTTTTTAAAACTTTTTTTTCCATTGATACATGTTCCCTGGGACAAGACCCGGGTTCTCAAAGACGTTTTCCATCAATAACTTGCATATTGGACTTTAAAATGAGCACTTTTGAATTCGAACGTTCGAGTCCCATAGACTTCAATGGGGTTCTAAATGTTCGTGCGAAACCGCGGTCTGTTCGACCGTTCTGGTGCGAACCGAACCCGGGTATGTTCGGCTCATCCCTACTCAGCTCTATTCATAGAGCCGACTTTCATAATTTCATTTCGGATACTATCCTTATGATATCCTTTTTGTTGGAATCTGTCAGCCAGAATGTTAAATCTACATCAGAGGTACAATTCCTCCTGAGACGGATAAATTGTCCCCTAGGAATATTACACAGCCGACTTCTATGGTGACAGCTATCCAACGGGATGTACCCGTTTCTGTCAGAGGGTTTAAAGTGATTACGTGTTTTGAAAAAAATCCACATCTCTATAGATCTCCAAATCAAGGAACACGATTTTTTCGGAATCAATGTTCCATGAAAGTGAGATATTTTTTTGATGGGTGTTTAGCTTCTGTAGAAACAGATTTAAACTACATAAATCACCTTCCTAAATCATAACTAAATCATCAATGTATAGCCTGTAACATTTTAATTGGTATGGAGGATCTTTAAAAACACTTTCTTCCTCCCAGATTGCCATAAATAAATTAGCAACGCTGGGAGTTTTTTTTTGAGTATTTTTGCGCTGATTGCACCTTCTGTTTTTTGCAATTTTAATTATTGTTGACTGATTTTTTATTTAATTTTTACTTTTAGTAAATTTTTGGATACTAATTCTTAATTAATTAATTAATTACTGTTTATTATTAACTATTCATTTTTACATAATCCTTTCTATCGATCTATATATGCATTCATTTTTTATTCTATTTTGTTTTTTATATTTGCCTTATGATACACAATATCTCTGGTACCCTCCGGTGTATGTCCCTATACCGTTGTACAAGTATAATGCTCCAGCTTTTTGGATGATCCTCGTCTGTTCTCTATGCCATCCTATAAATATTCAACTTCCTGATCTGAGGAAACAGCGGTTGCTGTGAAACGCGTCATCTGATTTGTCGTTCCGTCCCTTCCGTCACTTCTGGTTCATGGACTCCCAGAGCTTGCAATCCACGCCGACATGCACTTCTGGTTCCAGCCTCCGGATGCTGCAGGGATCATTTGGCGCACAGCGTATAGCCCAGTCAGCCAGCCTTTGGGTGCTTACAGAGGCTCCAATTCTACTCCCCCTCTCCGTGGCCTGCCATCTCATTTCTGGGATCCAGCTCTAGATGTACCACGGATCTCATAAGTGACCCTGGACCGCATAATTATCTACATGCCTCTATATTATCTTCTCATTGTGAGTAGCTATTTGGCTTGTTATCTGTTGAACTAAATGAACTCTTAAATACTACACTCAGTCTGGCGCACCTTGTTCTTTTACTATTTTGTTTTCCCAGAGTTGTGCTTCCACTCCCACTGCTGCTGCCCCCATGTGGTTTGGACTGATAATATCTTCCTCCCCCTCTTTCCACCTAGTTTTTGGGACTATTGAATGCTATTACAGACATTACTCAGTTGATTCTTGCGCTATCTCCTCCTCTCTGAGGTTGAATTGGATGGACTATTCTATTTTTTCAGCCTTACCGACTATGTAACTATGCTTACAAAATCTCAGAGGCAAGGATCTCATCTCTGAAAAATATACCTACCTAAATAGTCAAATCTCTTCTGGCCTCCTCCCCTACAGAGTCAAGTGGGAATCAGAATGCTCACTGGAGCAGGATACCCTGAATTGGAGTGACTGTATTGACAATTTGAAGAAGTGTACAAGGTCTCTTCTTAACATAAGGGAAATGACACTGAAACTACATACGAGATGGTACAAACTCCAGTCAGAATACGTGCTATTTTTCCAACTGTATCTCCATTGTGTATTAGGGGGTGTCGTGCTCCAGGTACACTTCTTCATCTTTTTTGGGAATGCTCGCATGTTCCTCCAATTTGGAGAAACCTTGACAGTTTTGCCTCTAAAATAGCAGATTGGAAATCTCAATATGTACAGGTCCCTCTCTGTCCAGCGATGTCCACAAGATTCTCCCTCCTGATTGACTGAGACACTGTGCCATTGGCTGCTGCTGCTGTCAATCAACGGCAGCTAGCCAATCAGGAGAGATAGGGGGTTGGGCTGGGTCAGGGATCTGTGTCTATTATCTTAAAATGATTTACTAAAGTGGTTGTAAACCCTTTAAAACAAGTTTCTGATACAGGTAAGCCTATATGAAGGCTTACCTGAAGCTACCAAGGATATCTCCTAAACCTGTACGGTTTAGGAGATATCCCCTGTCCCCTGCATGTGCCGATGTAATCCTCACATGTGCACTGGGGCAAACTGAAGCAATGGCATCTATGTGCCGTTGCTTCAGTCTGTGTGCCGTTACCAGCGGCTCCCGCGAGCATTGCACGGGAGTGACATCATTGTGGCTCTTGCCAATCACAGCGCTGGAGCCGTGATACCTGGAAGCAAGCCCCAGGCTACATGTCGGCAGCCGGAGGAGATGATGAGGACCGCTGTGGGGGCTTCGATGTGAGGTAAGAAATATATAATGAGCTAGTATGCTATGCTCATTATACTAGCTCATACTAGCTCATTATGCCTTTGTCTTGCAGGGTTTTTTTTCACTTTAAAGTGGTACAAAAGGTTCATAAGAAAAAAAAAACAACAAACATACATGACATACTTACCTCCACTGTGCATCTAGTTTTGCACAGAGTGACCCCCCGATCGTCCTCTTCTGGGGTCCCACGGTGGCTCTCTCGGCTCCACCCCGCAATAGATAACCCCCTCTCTCTCCCTAGGGGGTTACCTTGTGGGCACGCGTCCATAGATGCCAAGTGTATGACTCGGTCCCGCCCCCCCGGCGGCACTGGATTTGATTGACAGCAGTGCTATGAATCTATCCAATCAATGCCAAGACTCCGTGGAGAAGAGGACGCCGGGGACGAGCCGAGCAAGTAAACTGGCTCAGGTAAATAAAACGGTGGGCTTTGGGGCCTGTGATTGCCAGGTGTTTTTTCATCTTAAAGGGTCACTAAAGGAAAAACATTTTTTTGCTGAAATGACTGTTTACAGGGTATAGAGACATAAAAGTTAACTGATTCCTTTTAAAAATGATTAAAAATAGATTAAATTCAATCATAGACCGTTTCCAGCGGAGATTCCTCCTCCGGATTTGGATCCAATGGCTTGTACTCACCATCGGATCAAAATCCGCGCGGAATTCATCCGCGGTGACATGTCGCGCCGTCACCGCGATGATGACATGGCGACGTGCGCGGCGCTGGAAGGTAAGTTCTTCCACGCATGCGTCGAATCATTACGACGCATGCGAGGGAGGGGAGCGGACGGATTGATCCGGTGAGTCTGTACAGACCACCGGATCAATCCGCTGGACCCGATTCAAGCGGATAGATTTATATCCGCTTGAAATCGATCGGGCCGAGAAATGTCCGCGGTAAATATCCGCTAGGCCGTACAGACGACCGGATTTATCCGCTGGAACTGATCCGCGGATTAATTCCAGCGGATAGATCCGGTGGTGTGTACGAGGCCTTAGACACACAGCTTGGACCACAGTAAAAAGCTGCCATGAGATTTTTCATAAGGAGCCAGACAAGCAGATCTCCAGTGTGGAGATCACAGCAGAATTACAGCAACTTCAAAGCAAAAACGAACAATGAGGACATGAAACCAGTACTGCAGTAAGGTAAAGGAAGCTATTTAGCTAAAAAAAAAAAATTCCTTTAGTGATCCTTTAATGTATAGGATACATTAAGGTGAAAAAACACAAACCTTTACGACCCCTTTAAGATCACTATAGTTATGGTTGTTTACTTGTAATCATTATTAACTAAATAAGTGCTTTATTATGTAGCCATACCCAAATAATAGTTTATAGTGTGGGAATTGAATGTGTATAATTAATATTTGATTATGAAATCATGCCATCTCTATAGTTTAAAGTTTCCATTTGAATACTGCTACATCAAAAGAGTAACGATCATAAATTAGGAATCACCAGACTCTCTAAGGCATTCTATATATTTTAGATAGAATCACACAGTCCAACCTCTTTTTAGTAAATTTTAATTTATCCTATGACAGATTATTTTACAAAATCCATCCTCCTTAAAAAAAAACTGAAATAGACATTCTTGTCCTTGAGCGCCATCTGGTGGCCACATGGGCTAATTCATAGACAAACATGAGGTTGATTATACTGCCCCATCAATCATAGAGAAGGTTACACCTCCTGGGGCAAGCTTATTAAAGTTTTATGAATGTATTGTTTACAACTAGATAAAACAGCAAGTCAGGTAGATTTCATCTCACCTGACTGAAGCCAGGGCACACAGCTCCAGCCTAGCTAGACACCGTTTTGGGGAAGAGCAACTCCACCCATTTGTCGGCAGTAGGGATGAGCCGAACACCCCCCTGTTCGGTTCGCACTAGAACCTTCGAACGGACCGAACGTTCGCGCGAACTTTAGAACCCCATTGAAGTCTATGGCACTCGAACGTTTGAAATCAAAATTGCTCATTTTAAAGGCTAATATGCAAGTTATTGTCCTAAAATGGGTTTGAGGACCCGGGTCTTGCCCCAGGGAACATGTAATAATGCAAAAAAGTTTTAAAAACTAAAGTTTTTTTGGGAGCAGTGATGCTTAAAATGAAAATAAAATTGAAAAATTCCTTTTAATATCGTACCTGCTGGGTGTCTATAGTATGCCTGTGAAGTGGCACATGTTTAGAACTGTCCCTGCACAAAATTACATTTTATAGGAAAAAAGACATTTAAAACTGCTTGCGGCTTTAATGTAATGTCTAGTCCCTGCAATATGGATAAAAATCATTGAGAAAAATAGCATGGATTTCCCCCCCTCACCTCAGGTCATTACCAGCCCCTTTGGCCCTATATACTTTGTACAGCAGTATACAGGCAGGGGCTGTAGGTTTGATGTTAAGTAGAATCTGTTTGTAATTGTTTAAAGTGTAGCTCCAGCCAAAAAAATATATTTTTAAGCTTTTTGGAAAACATAGAGAAGGGTTATCACCCCTGTAACATTTGTTTTACTGTCTGTGCGCATCTGTTCAGAAGATTGCACCTCACTTTCTGTCCCAATGACAAATGTCTTTTTGAAAATTTGTTTTTAGTGAAACAAGGATTGGTGATAAAGTATTAGTGGACAGGAGACACCTCTTACAGAAGATAATTTACCCTCCTAGGGGTAGTATTCCTCTTACTTCCTATTGTCTCCTTCCGTTTGCAAGTAGGAGTCGTTTGTAAGTTAGATGTTTAAAAGTAGGGGCCTGCCGTATACACTCTGCAGAAGTGTTGGTGTTGCCACAACACTGTAAGCCCTCACAGTTAGTCTTGGTGGGCGCTGGAACTCCCCGCTGTGTGAATTATTATATCAAGAATTGTAATTACATGCCATTGTTGAACAATGGTAGAAAAATTGGGCCTTTGGTGCTGGCGCTGGCGCTGGTGCCACAACACTGTAAGTCCTCACAGTTACTCTTGGTGGGCGCAGAAATGGGCCCTGCTGTTAAATATTAGATCAAGAATTGTAATTATATTCCCCTGTTGAACAGGGGCAGAAAAATTGGGCCTTAGGCACTGGTTCCACAACACTGCAACCCCTCACAGATACTCTAGTTGGAGTGCAGGAATGAGCCCTGCTGCAAAGTATTGCATCAAAAATTGTAATTACACGCTCCTGTTAAATAGGGGCAGAAAAATTGGGCCTCAGCCACTGGTGGTGGTGCCCAGAACCAAAAATGTTCTTACAAGCTATCAGCATGATCATTGAGGAGGAAAAGGATAGTCACTCATCATAACAGGATAGTCACTCAGCATGACAGGATAGTCACCCAGCATCACCATTGGCAGTCTTGAAGGGATCTGACACTTCAAAAAAAATATTCAGTTACATCAGATTTAGGTTCTTGGTAGCTGGTGGTGATCCAAGCCCGATTCATTTTTATGAAAGTCAGTCGACCGACCGAGTCGGTGGAGAGGCACACCCTGTGATCGGTTACAAAGCCTCCAGCAGCACTGAATGTGCGTTCCGAAAGAACGCTGGATGCAGGACAGGCCAGTAGCTCAATTGCATACTGTGCAAGCTCTGGCCAGTGATCCATCCTCAAGACCCAGTAAGCCAGACAATTTTCGGTGGAAAAGGTGTCCAAGTCTGATCTTGCCCCTAGTTATTCCCGCACCATGTAAAACAGACGCTGGCGATGGTTGCTGGAACCGGTCATACCTTGGGGCTGCGGACTAAAAAATTGTCTGAACGCATCGGTCAGACAGCCACCTTCTCCACCGCTCCTTCTTTGACTGACCGAAACCTCAGCAACACGTTGTCCAGGACCAGGATTTTGTAACCTCCCAGTCTCTGGGAACGTGTTGCACAGACCTTTCTGCAAGGCCTTCCGAAGATGTTTCATCTTCTGCTTCCTCTGCGCCGGCAAGATAAGGTCTGCAACCTTACCCTTGGAATGTAGATTGCCAGCCAGTAATGATCCCTCTCCTTGATAGCACGAATACGAGGATCCTTCCGCAGGCTTTGCAGGATCAGGGAGGCCAGGTTTGCTGAGGCATTCGGTGCGGAGTCCTCTGGGTCACTGAGAACGACATGATCAGCAGCCACCTCGTCCCAGCCACGTACAAGTCCATGGGTTTCTTGGGACTGTAATTGATTCCTTGAAGACTGATGCTGAGTGCTAGGCTCCACCTCCATGCTGACACAATCCTCCTTTCCCTGTGCAATAGGTGGGCAAGCAGGAACACTGTCTGGATAAAGGGGGCCTTGAGAGGTAAGGAAGTCATCCTCCTCTTCCCTCTGTTCTGCCTCAAGGGCCCTGTCCGTTATTCCACGCAGCGTGTGCTCCAACAGGTGGATAAGAGGGACAGTGTCACTGATGCATGCACTGTCACTGCTCACCATCCTCGTGGCCTCCTCAAATGGTGACAGGACAGTGCATGCATCCCTGATCATAGCCCACTGGCGTGGGGAAAAAAACATGCTCCCCTGGCCCTCTGCTGCGTGTGCAGACGCTGCAGCATGGCCAACGTAGAGTTTCATCTGGTGGGTATGTCACAGATTAGGAGGTTCTTGGGCAGGTTGTATTCATTTTGGAGGTCTGCCAGCTGAGCACTGGCATTATATGACTGTCGGAAATGCACACAGAGTTTCCTGGCCTGCTTCAGGACATCCTGTAAGCCCATGTACCTGCCCAAGAGCCACTGCACCACCAAGTTAAGGACATGAGCAAAACAGGGCACATGGGTCAGTTGTCCCTGTTGGAGGGTGGAGAGGAGGTTGGTGCCATTGTCGCAAACCTCCATTCCTGGCTCAAGCTGGCATGGTGTGAACTGCCTCTGAGCCTGCCCCTGCAGAGCTGACAGAACCTCTGCCCCAGTGTGGCTCCTGTCCCCCAAGCACACCAGCTCAAGCCCCGCATGGCATCTCTTTGCCTGCGAACCTGCGTAGCCCCTTGAATGCCTACGGAGCACCACTGGTTCCAAGGACAAATCAGCACAGGAAGAGGCCACAGAGGATGAAGAAGAGGAGGGGGTGGAGGAGAGAGGTGTGTCACAACCAGTAGTAGCATTTTGGAGGCGTGGTGGCCGAACAACCTCCAACACTACTGCACCCTGTCCTGCATCCTTCCCAGCTGCCAGCAGAGTCACCTAATGTGTGGTGAAAGATAGGTAACATCCCTGTCCATGCCTGTTGGACCATGAGTCAGTGGTAATATGCACCTTACCACTGGCTGCCCTGTCCAGTGAGGCATTGACATTGCCTTCCAAATGCCGGTAGAGAGCCGGAATCGCCTTCTGTGAGAAAACCTGCCACTGAGGTACCGCACATTCCACAAACTCACGTAAGGGGGCAGAGTCTACCAACTGAAAAGGCAGCAGTTGAAGTGCTAGCAATTTAGCTAAGCTAGCATTCAACCGCTGGGCATGTGGTTGGCTGGGAGAGAACTTCTTTCGGCGCTGCAGCGGCTGGGGCAGAGAAATTTTCCTGGTACAATCTGACGTTGGTGTACCGATAGTAGATTGCCCGCAAGTACTTGGCTGTGACACACCTAATTCTACACCTTTAGTCCTACCAGTGCAGGCTTTAGAGAGGACTGTAGGTATAGTGGGGTTGGAGATCCCAGCTGATGAGGAGCAAGGAGAGGTCTGCTTTGTTCTTTGGTGTGGGTCTTTGAGGTACGCTTGACAACGAACTGCATGGCAGGTCAACATATGTCTGGTCAAGCATGTGGTGCCAGAGCGGGTGATGTTTTGGCCACGCGAGATACGCTTGCGACATATGTTGCAAATAGCAGCGGTGCGATCTGATGCACTCGTCTCAAAAAAGGCCCACACCAAAGAACTTATGCAATAACGCGGAGAGACAGCAGCGCCCAGCAAATGCGTAGCTCTGCGTAGCTGGCCCCTGGAGGGCATCCTGCCTCGTTGGAGATGTGCCTCCTCCTCCTCCTCCTCTCTCCTACCAGTCACCCATGTGGAGTCAGTGAACTCATCATCCCCTCCCTCCTCATCATTGTAGAAAACCTGGCATAATGCTGCAGCTGGGGGAACATGACTGCCAGATTGCTGTCCTTGGGCACCCCTTCTCTCTGGACTCACGGTACTGCCTTCCTCTAGCTGTGTACCATCATCAGAGCCTTCAAAACGCTGCGCATCCTCCTGCAGCATGTACCCAACACTGTGGTCAAACAGTTCGGGGGGACTCCTCAGGAGGGCTAGGGAAGGAGTGACTGATGCCATTGAGCATAGGGCAGAGGCTGTGTTGGCAGCTGCTTTGCTAGACAAAGTACCCTGAGCCTGGGTGAGAGAGGATGAGGAGGATGAGGAAGGCTTGGTCATCCACTCTACCAATTCTTTGGCATGTTGCGGCTCAACGCGGCCAGTTGTCGAAAAAAAGGATGCACGTGTCCCATGGCCATGTGCTGATGAGGATGCACCGTGTCCACGACCAGCAGCACTGTTGCATCTAGATGCAGAGCCTGCTTGCCCTCTTTTATCGGCTTGTGACTCTCTTGCCGGGTACACACGAGAGGATTGATCCACGGAAATTTCCGCGGATATTTATCCCCGGATCTGCGGACTTATCCGTTGGTCCGCTGGTGTGTACACACCAGCGGATCAAAATCCCCTCGGACCAGAACGTGGTAAACGTAAACCACGTAAGACGTCACTATAATGGGTAAGACCAAAGTCAACGGCGCCGCCCTCTGTTCCGCTTTTGCTAGTTCCGTGTTACCGCGTGCTAGTGAAGGTTTGGTTAGAGCCGATTTGCGCTTTTCAGTCTCCGCGTTTTAACAGGTTGTATTCTCGGGTTCAGTGCGTGTGCTTGTGGGATCGTAGTTGGCAATCAGATACCGGCTTTCAGCTCGTTTCTGCGTTTGCAGTGGCGTCCTGTCCGCTCGTATTTGTTTGTTGCGCGTTCTTTGCAGGTTGTGCTGGATTTGTGAGTGCTTTCTGTTGGAGTGTGTTCTTGACTGACCAGCCGGCCGGTTTGAAGCCATGATGGAGCAGCAGCGTCGATTCTCGCGAATTGGTGCTGGTTATGGGATTGCTTATGGACATGTCCAGCGAGCCAGTTGTTTGGCCAGGAACAGTGGGAGGAGGCGTTTCTGGGCCAAGAATTGGTTGCGCCAGCGTGACCAGTTTTCTCATATGCCTCTGCTTAGGGAACTCCAGGAGAATAATCCTAATGACTATAGGAACTTTCTCCGCATGACGGACCCCGTATTCAACCGTCTGCTGGATCTTCTGTCCCCCTATATCACGAGGCAGGACACTGTGATGCGCCAAGTCATCACGGCCGAGCAGAGGCTTATTGCCACGTTGCGGTACCTGGCGACTGGGAGGAGCCTGCAGGACCTCAAGTTCTCGACAGACATCTCTCCCCAGGCGCTTGGGGTCATCATACCGGAGACGTGTACTGCCATCATACATGTTCTGCAGGAGGAGTATATTAAGGTAAGTTCCCTCATTTTAACATCACAATGTTTTTTCTAAAAATGTGTGCTAAAGTCAAATTTTTCCCTAATAACCATGAGATTGTAATCTGCTGTGTGTTGGATGTTCCCTTTTCTCCCCATGCATGTTGTTAACCTTTCCATGTTCATATTTTTCTCCTACCTGCATATGACCTTACCCACCATAAACCTGTCCAGCATGCTATCCTAGGCCCAAACACACCTCCAAAAAATATTTTTTTATTTTTTCAAATCCATTGTAGTTCTGATCCCCCCCCCCCCCACCAAAAAATGTTTATAGCTCTATCATCAGAGGGGTGTGGAGTCTGATAATTAAGTGGGCCTATATTTTAGTCCAGAAATCCTCCACAATGCTTGTAGGAAATGTGAATCCTGTTGTTGATGTTGCCCAATGATGGTTTTTGTATTGTGTTTGCAATGTTTATGTGCCAAAGTACTAAATGTCTTTATTTGTTTGTCCCCACAGCTACCCTCCACACCACAGGAATGGCAGTCTGTGGCTTCCCAATTTGCCCAGCGGTGGGATTTTCCTAACTGCGGTGGAGCAATAGATGGGAAACACGTCCGCATAGTGCCCCCACCCCACTCGGGGTCCTACTATTTTAACTATAAAGGTTTTCATAGTATTGTGTTGATGGCGGTGGTGTCGGCACAGTATGAGTTTCTATATTTGGACGTGGGGAAGAACGGCCGGATGTCTGATGGGGGAGTGTTCGTGTGGACAGATTTCTACAGTAGTCTCCAAGCTGGTGGTCTGGCATTGCCACCAGATGAAGATAATGTGGAAGGACTTCCGTTTGTGTTCCTAACGGACAAAGCTTTCGGGCTTGGACCTCACCTCATGCGGCCTTTTCCCCAGAGGACCCTCACCTCAGAGAGGAGGGTGTTCAATTAACGGTTGGCCAGGGCTCGGAGGGTAGTCGAGAATGCCTTTGGGATCCTCTCCAACCGGTTCCGCCTGTTCCTGACATCGATACACTTGGCGGAATGTAAATTGAACACCATTGTATTTGCCTGCTGCATTCTGCACAACTTTTTACGCAGGCACTCCCAGACGTACCTACCCGACATCGGTTCTGAGGCAAGACTACCCTCAGATACCCTTCCTGGGCTGGACACTGGTCGCGCTGGCTTGGCCACCCAATCAGCTCGTGAGGTACGCGACAAATATGTTGAGTACTTCATGGGTCGGGGGGCCATTGCTATGCCAGATCATATTTCTTTCTAATTCGGCCCCCAAAAGAAAGAAATATTTACAGAAATAATAAATAATTTGAACATTGACTTTATCCAGTTGTTTGTCATTATTGCTTTTTCTCTTTTTATCTGTCTTCCTGGTTCTCCCCCAAAAAACTGCACTTCTAGTGCCAAATGTATGGTTCAGGTTTTAGTAAATAAACACAATCGCACATTATTCACATATCTCCAAACTGGGTATTCAGCATATAAAGAATAAAGCCACTCATTTTTAGGATTTTGGCAAAGCTTTTTTTATTTTCAGCTTGTTCATTATCCTTTTTTTTTTTTTTTAGAAAAAAACATGCCAATAATATTTTGGTTTCTTGGCTATTTTTTGGGGGTTTTGTGTATGTTTTTTAGTAAATCTTTTACATTTTTTTTTTTTGGTCATAACAATGTCTTAAAATGTATTTTTGGTTCACAAACAATGTAGTACAATTGTACTATTTTTCCCAAAAATTTGAGAATTTAAAAATGTAGACTTGCCCAAATGTTTATTTTTTTTTTTTTTGGAATAATTTTTGTTCCCAAATTTAAATTTTTGAGATTTTGAACGTTATTTTTTTATTAATTTTTTAAAAAAAAATTTGGGTAAAATCTACAGTAGGTGTTTGTGATATTGTGTTTTTAGCACGACAGCATCGCGCTGATTCTCGGCGACATGGTGCCGAGATCTCGCCGACATCTCGCACTCACTGGAATAGTGACAGCACATTCCAACGTGCGCGTCATAGAAGCGACGGGAGATCCGACTTGGATTCCCGCCAATTCTACACGTGTGTGGCGTTTGTTATGAATCCTGAGGGGGAAGTCCCCGCCGGATTTTAAATAAAAATTTGGCATGGGTTCCCCCCTCAGGAGCATACCGGGCCCTTAGGTCTGTTATGGGTTGTAAGGAGAGCCCCCCTACGCCGAAAAAACGGCGTAGGGGGTCCCCCTACAATCCATACCAGACCCGTATCCAAAGCACGCTACCCGGCCAGGAAAGGAGTGGGGACGAGCGAGCGCCCCCCCCCCCTCCTGAGCCGTACCAGGCTGCATGCCCTCAACATGGGGGGGGTTGGGTGCTCTGGGGCAGGGGGGCGCACTGCGGGGCCCCCCCACCCCAGAGCACCCTGTCCCCATGTTTATGAGGACAGGGCCCCTTCCCGACAACCCTGGCCGTTGGTTGTCGGGGTATGCGGGCGGGAGGCTTATCGGAATCTGGGAGCCCCCTTTAATAAGGGGGCCCCCAGATACCGGCCCCCCACCCTAAGTGAATGGATATGGGGTACATCGTACCCCTACCCATTCACCTGGAGGAAAAATGTTAAAGTCAATAAACACAACACAAGAGTTTTTTAAAATAATTTATTAGTCTGCTCCGGAGGCCGCCCCCTGTCTTCTTTAGCTCTGTTTACCAGGGGGGGCTTCTTCGTTGACGTCTTCGGGTGGGGGCCGCTCTTCGCCGCCGGTACCTACCCACGTGGGTAGGTATCACATGGGTAGGTACAGAGCATGATGGGACTGTGAGGCCTATATAGGTCCGATGCAAGCCGCGCACCGGTCATTTCAGCGAGAAGAGGCGACGTGTCAACATCGGGAGAAGAGAAGAAGATGACGTCACAGCCCGGAAGAAGAAGAATACGTCACAGCACGGAAGAAGAAGATAGACGTTCAGCGCTGAAGGAGAAGGCACCGGACAGCTGGAGGAAGAACCAGGGTGCGCTGAGTCAACAGCGGAGAGCGGCGAACATAGCAGAAGACCCCCGGAGAGTGAAGAAGACCCCCCGGATAGCTGAAGAAGACCCCCCCGGATAGCGGAAGAAGAAGCACACCACCCCCCGCCGAAGACGTCGGAGGAAACCCGCCGAGGAGTGGGCACTTTTATAAAAGCGACCCCCCCGGCGGTGGAAGAGAACCGGATGGCGGCAAAGAGCGGCCCCCACCCGAAGACGTCGAAGAAGAAGCCCACCCTGGTAAACAGAGCTAAAGAAGACAGGGGGCGGCCTCCGGAGCAGACAAATTATTTAAAAAAACTCTTGTGTTGTGTTTATTGACTTTAACATTTTTCCTCCAGGTGAATGGGTAGGGGTACGATGTACCCCATATCCATTCACTTAGGGTGGGGGGCCGGTATCTGGGGGCCCCCTTATTAAAGGGGGCTCCCAGATTCCGATAAGCCTCCCGCCCGCATACCCCGACAACCAACGGCCAGGGTTGTCGGGAAGGGGCCCTGTCCTCATCAACATGGGGACAGGGTGCTCTGGGGTGGGGGGGCCCCGCAGTGCGCCCCCCTGCCCCAGAGCACCCAACCCCCCATGTTGAGGGCATGCAGCCTGGTACGGCTCAGGAGGGGGGGGGGCGCTCGCTCGTCCCCACTCCTTTCCTGGCCGGCCGGGTAGCGTGCTTTGGATACGGGTCTGGTATGGATTGTAGGGGGACCCCCTACGCCGTTTTTTCGGCGTAGGGGGGCTCTCCTTACAACCCATAACAGACCTAAGGGCCCGGTATGCTCCTGAGGGGGGAACCCATGCCGAATTTTTATTTAAAATCCAGCGGGGACTTCCCCCTCAGGATTCATAACAAACGCCGCACACGTGTAGAATTGGCGGGAATCCAAGTCAGATCTCCCGTCGCTTCTATGACGGCTCTGTCTCCATCGCGGCAAGCCAGCTCGGCGCTGGCTCCCGCGATGGGGCTCGTAGGTGCTCAATCTCGCCGAGAAAGGGAGCGAGATTGACACAATATCGCGTGCACCTACTGTATAACAAATTTTTACGCTAGATTTGTTACCAAATGTTTTTTGTTCTTTTTTTTCGAATATTTATTTTTCCCTAAATATTTTTTGATATTTATTTTATGTTATTTTTTAAATTATTTTCTAAAATTGTTTGGTTTTCAAATAGAGATAACATTTTTTTGATATATTTGTTACCAACTATTTTTTTTTTATGGTCAATTTTTAGTCTAAACATTTTTTAAATAATTTTTTTTTTTTTTTTTCCGGCTTGTTGATTTTAAGCCTTTTTTTTGGGAAAAACGATAAAATGGAACCAAAATGCAAAATACAAATGGGTCACTTTTACATTCACAACAACAGTCATGGTGTGATTTCACACCGGAACACGCCAAAATTTGAAGATGCACACATTCAGTGTAATTCGCCAAATGTCAGTTCTTCAACATAGAAACACAGACAAATGGCAACATGTGCTATCTGCCATCATGGGTGATCAATGTCTGTGTTTTGTGGGAGCAAACCCTTCCTCGAAAACTACTTGAGAATCGAGGAGGGGGTTGTACCCACAAAGCACAGATAACCGATATTCTGTGATGGCAGATAGCACATGTTGACACACTGTGTGTGCATCTTCAAATTTTGGCGTATTGCTGAGTCAAAAATTAAAACAGGTTGGGGGATGGGCGGGGGGGGGTGTTCAGTCTTTGACACGGCCCATCATGTCAATGATATTTTTTATAATTTTGTTCTATAATCAGCATTCTTTGCCGCATATTGTCCAGCTCTGTGCAGCACTCCCCAATGACATTCTTGACATTCTGTTCCATGAGAACCATCCGTTGCCGCATATTGTCCATTTCAGTGCTGCACTCCATAACTTGCTGGATAATTATTCCAGCACTTGCGCGCGAAAAATGCGGAACAGCATCTTCATCCCCTACAAAATGAATCCAAAAAACAATATATCAATTTTACCGGCCTATCTACATCTAGGGTTGCCACATCATCCCTTTAAACCAGAACACATATTAATTACACAGGTTCTGTGGCTGATTAAGGTGGTAATTAAACTCACCTGGTGCCATATCTGCATTACATTAGCCACAGAACATGTGTAATCCATATGTGTTCGGGATTAAAGGGATGAGGTGGCAACCCTATCTACATCTGTTTTGCCCTATAAAGCTGGGGTGACACTGACCTGATGTTGTGCGAATTTCCTCCTCCACCACTTCTCTATCTTCAATAACTCCTCCATCTTCAAACACTTCCCCCTCATCTTCCAGCACTCCTCCTTCTTCTTCTTCCATCAATCCACCATCTTCAAATTCGCACAAATCATCTTCAACAAATTCCTCTTCATCTTCCACAACGACTAAATTCAAAATGACTCCTTCCTCCTCTCTTCCTTCCTCCTCTCCTTCCACATCCTCCTCTCTTCCTTCCTCCTCCACATCCTCCTCTCTTCCTTCCTCCTCTCCTTCCACATCCTCCTCCTCCTCCACATCCTCCTCCTCCTCCACATGGCCAGATGGTTGATTTCTTGCGTGTCTGGCCCTCTCTGCCTCCTCAAACTGCTGGCGTCTTCTTTCCCCTAAATAACACAAAAACAAAAGGTATACTCATCAGCACACAGATATTGTAGAGCAGAACTCGCACACATTGCTTAGAAGTTAGAGGCTTTAATTGATTATTTTTTGGGGTCTTATCACCCCAAACCTAAATTTTTGGATGACTTCTAGGCCAAGCTCTGATTCTGTCTCTTTTTAGCGAAGTGACACACATGGATGTCCCCCATCAAATTTATTTCTCGGAGACCCTACAAATTAGTGTAATATTTTGGGGGAGACACAGGTGCTCTGGATTACAGATATGAAATCAGCTGCTTATTATCACTGTTTGCATTTCACATTCTATGATTCGAATTTTCACCAAATATGTTTTTACACAATGTTTACAAACAATGGGCCATATTCTCAAACAAGTTACGTAGGCGTATCAACAGATACGCCTACGTAAGTCCGTTTCCTATGTTTAAGTGTATTCTCAAACTGAGATACACTTAAACATGCCTAAGATACGACAGCTAGCGCCGTTGTATCTTAGGCTGCAATATTTACGCTGACCGCTAGGTGGCGGTCAGCGTAGAATATGCAAATGACTAGTCACGCCGATTCTCGAACGTACGCTTGCCCGCCGTAGTGTTTTAACGTCGTTTCCGTAAGCGATACGCGGCGTAAAGATAAAGATGCCCCCTAGGTGGCGTACTCAATGTTAAGTATGGCCGTCGATCCCGCGTCGAAATTTCAAAATTAAACGTCGTTTACGAAAGTCGTCCGTGAATGGCGCTGGACGCCATTTACGTTACAGTCAAAACAAATGACGTCCGTGAGACGTCATTTAGCGCAATGCAAGTCGGGTAATTTACCCGACGGAGCATGCGCATTACAAAAGGGCGCGGGAGCGCGCCTAATTTAAATGATCCACGCCCCCTGCCTGGATCATTTGAATTAGGATGGCTTACGCGGGTGGACTTTACGCGATGCCGCCGCAAGTTTACAGGTAAGTGGTTTGGGAATCCGGCACTTGCCACTTAAACTTGCGGCGGCGTAACGTAAAGTACATACGTTCCGCCGCCTGAAATGTATGAGAATATGGCCCAATGTTTTTTGCCATAGAGCCATGTCCAGGTGTGTTGTTCCTGGGCCAACATCGTATTTGGGAGAAACAATCTGATGTGAACGATGTTTCCTATTAACAGTCGTTGCCCAAGCAAATTTTTGGGGGAAAACACCTTCAATTTCAACATGTGTTCAGAAGTACAACCAGGCCAAGGAGACAGATGTAGAAATGTACCTGACCAAGCATTAAATAATAAAATTGTCCCCCCCCCCCAAAATAAAAACTTACTTTTCTTGATGATTTTTTTTATTTTCTTTAACTGATGTGGCTCCCGGAGTTTCAAGTCGGACCACCGCTTCCGTAGCTGCTCTTTGGACCTGGTGACACCGAACATCCTCTTCATTCTCCTTGCCACCTTGTCCATAATTTTCCCCTTCCTGCGGTTTGGGGTCTTGTATGGCCCATATTGACCATCATAGTCCTTCCTCCGCATGATGTCTACAAGCTCCACCATTTCGGCCAAAGCCATATTAGTGGCCTTATACCGTTTTGGCCTGGATCGCGACGTTCCTGTCTCTGTCACTTCATTTGCGGCCTGAGAGCTTCGAGCACGCTCGTGTGACATCGCCATCTTTCCTTCCCACAGAGATTGGGAGCGTGGAAAAAAGGAAATGTTCCGTCATGGGCGGGGACGAGGGCGGCGTTTCATGCATACGTGGAGTGTAGAGAATGAATACGACGTGATTACCTAGGTTACGCAGGGATTATTCGTTCGTTTTACACAAGCTACATAGATAACGCAATATTCCAAAGTTTCACATTGACTCGAGGGCATGGCAAAAGTGACGAGTGTGGCGTATCAAGCATACGCGGAGTGTAGAGAATGAATAGGACGTAATTACCTAAGTTACGCGGAGATTATTCGAGGAGTTTACAGAAGCTACATAGTTAACGCCAGATTTTTGAACTTAACATTGATTAGGGGGCATGGCAAAGGTGACGATGGCGGCGTGTCAGGCACACGCGGAGTGTATAAAAGGGAAACTATGTGATTACGTCGTTTACGCGGAGATTATTACAGCGTGCTTAACGAGGAGCTAGAGAGACTATAAGGTAAGAAAATACAACATGGGATCAGCAGAGGCCTAGAAACTTGAGAGCCATGGGATTGGGGTTTTGGCTGTTTGCACCCTTTTAACGCTACTTATGTTTCTTGTGGACCAAAATTTTTTTGGGTTATCCAAATGCTTGGACACATCACTAAATCTAGATGTGAATAATGCTCTACCTATTTTTACTTTTTGGCAGGTGTATTGTGATCATGCAAGTATTGTTCTGTGTTGGTAGGTCAGAGGTAATTAGGAAGTGTATTTATATGTCAGCAATGCTGAGGGGCATGCTATCTACACATGAAATAGTGCCTTGATGAATGCTAAAAGTATTAATAATTGGGGATGGTTAGAGATCCCACGTATTTTTAGAAATTTTACCAAAGGGTCTGCATGTAAACTCATTTTTTGGATCAACAATGGGGCAGAGCTGGCCAGCATTTTAGCTTCACGAGACAGTGTGTTTGTATAGTAGGTGAAAAATCTGGGGCCACATATTCTGACAATGAGAATACTGAGCCTTTTTTAACGGTGTTAATCTTGAACCAAATTAATTTGGAATATCCAAAAGATGGACCATATCGTGGGGCCGGAAAATATTGTGCGGCTGATCCATAAATTCCGTGAGATGCCCATACTGTGGGATTCTAAAAACCCACAATATTACAATAGAACCAGAAGAACGGAAGCACTTGCCGAGATTGCTACATATATGCAAACGTGGATTCCTGGCTGCACAGGCGACATAGTGAAGGAGAAGATGAATAACCGGAGGAGCGCGTACCGTAAAATTAATCGACAAGTACCTGACCAAAGATCAGGAGCAGCAGCAAGCGAGTCCACGGAGCCCACTCTGTGGTACTACAAAGAGATGGAGTTTTTGCATGATCAGATGGAGGGCCGGGCATCAATGTCCAGCCTTACTTCCAGCCGTCATCGCAGCGGACCTTCCACGGATCCCCACACCCCTGAAGAGTACAGTGAGGGGCTGGCTGACATGGAGCCAGATCTGCGACTCTCCACTTCTGAGGTAGAGTAGTATGCAACATATTTATGGTCTGCTAATTATTGTTTGTTTATTGAGTTGATATTGGAATCCTAAAAAAACAAAGGAAACTAAAAGTCGTAGACATACAAATAGAGGTCAGGGATGCCAAGTGCAGGGGTCAGAAGGAGAGTCTGTTCAAGTTTAAAGTAGAAAAAAACAAACCAGTCTAGAGCAGGATAATGTGTGTGATTTGATTCTGCCAAATATTACAACATGTCCCTTTTTTTGACACAGGAAGAAGAGACCAGCCAGGAGGTGGCAGCTCCTGATGCTGAGCTCCATGTCAGCCAGGCGGAAGGGGTCAGTGGCAGCCAGGAGGAGGAGGCCGGGCCCAGCACCAGTCAGCAGGGCCCCAGGCCCAGGCTCAGCACCACGAGCCAAGTCCCTCCCCTCCAGGTGAGGCAACCAGGCCTAATGAGGCGCAGGAGGGAAGTTGAGGACACTATCCTCGAGATGATTAGGGAGGCTAGTGCCTTAATGAGGGCCCCCCTCAACCCCACTGAGGCATATAGCGCCTATGTTGCCCATGAACTATCCCAAGCGGGGGAGGACGAGAGGAGGCTGGCCAAGGACCTGTTCAACCAGGTGCTTTTATGGATGCACCAGGGCTGGCTGACCAATCAGACTGAGCTGAGTGACCCAGCCCATCCTGCCCAACACCTGCAACCTCCTCCTGCTGCCACATCATCCCCACCTGCAAGGGGCCGTGGACGGGTCCGTGGAAGATCTGCTGCAATGCAGGCTGCAAGGAAGGTTACAAGGAAGAGGAGAAGGTGATTCCCGGCCTTCAAGATGATTAACGCAAAAACTTTCTTTTTTTTGTAGTACCACAGCCTGGGCTCCATTGGCTCACTTGCTGCTGCTCCTGGTTTTTGGTTTTGTGGTTCTTGATTTTTTTTTGCGGTATGTGCTCCTCAAAGTTTCCCATTTTGTCCTCGACTATGTTGCCTGTGCAGTCTGGAACACAAGTCTGCATGTATGTAGCTATCTGAGCAAGTGCTTCCGTTCTAGTTAAATTATTTTTCTTTCTTGCCAAAATAAATGCCTTTTGCTTTACTGATAAACATTGTCTATTGTGTTTTAATACTGTGGTGATTATGCATGAAAATTTTTAAAAAATATGTGTCATTTACAAAAGGCACAAACTCCTTTTGGTGTACCACTTAGTAAACCAAAAAAAGTAAAAACACACGCACAAAAACAATGGTGACATAACTTGCCAAACCCCCCAAAAAAAGAAAAAAAAGGGCCCCAAAAAACAATGGTGACATAACTTGCCAAACCCCCCAAAAAAAAAAAAAAAAGGGCCCCAAAAAATAAATGGTGACATAACTTGACAAAGAATAAATAAAAAATAAAAAATACATCAAGATTACATACAAAAAAACATAACATACATATATACATGTGGAGGACATAAATAAAGTAACAACATCTGGATAGATAGCATCAGCAAAAGAACGGGGTTATTCTAGCAAGAGAACGCTTTGAAAAAAAAGAGGCAATAAACGACACACTAGATATTTAAAATAACGAATGTGCCATATCACAAACAAACGAGAGTTTTACCTGAACGAGCGCTCCCATCCCCTTATTTTGTCTGAGCATGCGCGGGTTTTTTTCCGCGGATATTGTGTACTAACCAACGGATCTGTCCGGCGGACACGTTCCCAGGGGATAGATTTCTTAGCATGTCAAGAAATTTTTATCTGCTGGAAATCCATCGGCCCGAAAAATATCCGCGGAAAAAGATCCGCTGTATCGTACACACCAGGGGATCTATGCGCTGAAACCGGTCCACGGATCAATTTCAGCCGATCGATCCTCTCGTGTGTACGGGGCCGCTGCCTCTCCTTGTTGTCCTTCCAGACATACTAATGGCCTGCAGGGAGATGTAGCTGCACAAATACTGACAATATTTGCTGATCAGTCACTGCCTGTGGTATTAATATGAGAACAGCAGCAATTGTATTCACGTGGCTTTAGGTGCACACTGTGCAGAGGACACAGTACACCAAGTGAAAATACTTGCTGATCAGTCACTGCCTGTGGTATTAATATGAGAGCAGCAGCAATTGTATTCACGTGGCTTTAGGTGCACACTGTGCAGAGGACACAGTACACCAAGTGAAAATACTTGCTGATCAGTCACTGCCTGTGGTATTAATATGAGAACAACAGCAATTGTATCCATGTGGCTTTAGGTGCACACTGTGCAGAGGACACAGTACACTAAGTGAAAATACTTGCTGATCAGTCACTGCCTGTGGTATTAATATAAGAACAACAGCAATTGTATTGACATAGCTTTAGGTGCACACTGTGCAGAGAACACAGTACACCAAGTGAAAATACTTGCTGATCAGTCACTGCCTGTGATATGAATATGAGAACACCAGTAAATGTATTCACATAGCTTTAGGTGCACACTGTGCAGAGGACACAGTACACCAAGTGAAAATACTTGTTGATCAGCCACTGCCTGTGGTATTAATATGAGAACAGCAATTGTATTCATATAGCTTTAGGTGCACACTGTGCAGAGGACATAGTACACCAAGTGAAAATACTGCAGCTAGCACAATCACCTGCCTGCCTGTGAGTATATTAGGAAGAGCGGATCTAGCTAAACACAATACAGTGTATAAATATATATACAACACCTGGAATGCATATATATCCTCTACACACTGTAACTGTAACTGACTTGCCTGCCTGCCTGCTCTATCTAACTAAAAAAAATGACACTCTCTCTCTGTCTTATCCACTGCAACACACTACACAAGGCCGCCACCAAGGCAGCCTTATATAGTGTGGGGCGTGTACTAAACCCCCTGAGCCATAATTGGCCAACACCACATTGGCTTTGGCCAATTATGGCTCTACGTTTTTTGCATGCTGTGATTGGCCAAAGCATGCGGGTCATAGTGCATGCTTGGCCAATCATCAGCCAGCAATGCACTTGCGATGCCGCAGTGAATTATGGGCCGTGACACGCCACTCGAAATTGGCGCGAACGGCCCATGAGTTCAACTCGAACACGAAGCTCATCCCTAGTTGGCAGGCATTTTAGGAAAGTCTGGCCAATGGACATTTTAGAGAGTATTTATCGTTTCATATTTATTATTGTTTTTCTGTGTGCAATTATTTTCTGCTAGCTGATTTGCTGTAAGGTGCCTTTTGGAAGGTTTAGTCCAGAGTGGAACTTTGCATGGGATTGAGGTATTATAGGCATAGTGAGACAGGGGTGGGTCAGCAACGAGTCTTAGGCCTCGTACACACGACCGGATCTATCCGCTGGGATTGATCCGCGGATCAGTTCCACCGGACAAATCCGGTCGTCTGTACGGCCTAGCGGATATTTATCCGCGGAGATTCCTCGGCCCGATCCATTTCAAGCGGATATAAATTTCTTAGCATGCTAAGAAATCTATCCGCTTGAATCGGGTCCAGCGGATTGATCCGGTGGTCTGTACAGACTCACCGGATCAATCCGTCCGCTCCCCTCCCTCGCATGCTTCGTAATGATTTGACGCATGCATGGAAGTACTTACCTTCCAGCGTCGCGCACGTCGCCGCGTCATCGTCGCGGCGACGGCGTGATACGTCACCGCGGATGAATTCCGCGCGGATTTTGATCCGATGGTGAGTACAAGCCATCGAATCCAAATCCGGAGGAGGAATCTCCGCTGGAAACGGTCCGGCGGACCGTTTCCAGCGGAGATCCTCTCATGTGTATGGGGCCTTAGCAGCAAGGTACAGAGTCAGAATCCAGAAGCATGGTTGGGGAGGTCAATGTCCAGAAGTTCAGTAACTCAGCAGTATGTAACACACTGAAGGAAACAGATCCAACAAAAGGGCATAGTCCACAGAAAGTACTGCAATTTAAGTTGATCTGATTGTGGATTGATTGCAGCTGGAAGACAGGTGGGGTTAGAGATTATTAGGAGCAGAGGTACTATGAAAGGTGTATAGTGCATGACTCTGGTTCCCCAGTGGCAGAGGAAACAGAGCCACAGCTAGCGATGAGCCGAACATGAATAAGTCTATGGCACCATTAAAGTCTATAGTACACGAACATGAAAAAATCGAAGTACTCATTTTAAACGCTTATATGCAAGTTATTGCCATAACAAGTGTATGGGGACCTGGGTCCTGCCCCAGGGGACATGTATCAATGCAAAAAAAGTTTTAAAAACTGCAGTTTTTTCAGGAGCAGTGATTTTAATAATGCTTAAAGTGAAACAATACCAATGAAATATTCCTTTAATATCGTGCCTGGGGGGGTCTACTTAGTAGAGTAAAGTAGCACATCTTTCCCATGTTCATAACAGTACCACAGCAAAATTACATTTCTAAAGGAAACATTTTCATTTAAAACTGCTCTCGGCTGTAATGTATTGCCGGATCCTGAAAAAACTGTTTCACCCCCCCCCCAGTCCATTACCAGGCCCTTCAGGTCTGGTATGGATATTAGGGGAACCCCCCACCTGAACCGTATCAGGCCACATGCCCTCAACAAGGGGAGGGTGCTTTGGGGTCCCCCCAAAAAAACTTGTCCCTATGTTGAAGGGGACAGAAGCCTCTTTCCCACAACCCTTGCCCGGGTTGTAGGGGTCTGCGGGAGCAGGGCTTATCAGAATCTGGAAGCCCCCTTTAACAAGGGGAACCCAGATCCCCCCATGTGAATGGGTATAAAGTACATTGTACCCCTACTCATTCACCAAAAAAAGTGTAAAAAAAGCAGTCTTTGAGAGGCGCAAGGCTGTCTAGGCAGGTCCACCTAATGCTCCGCACCTATTGAGACTTAGCAACCGAAATAATACAAGTTGAAGACATTACTCTCAGGCACATAATTATATGATGTACGGCGTAAAAAAAATCAAAACTTAAACCAGCAAACGTCCCTGAAGCACTGACGAGACTAAAATGGCTGGAGCAATGGCGTGAGGTGGGAAGACAAACATCTGTACTGGAACAAAGAATGGAAGAAATAGATGAAATAACTGCAAATTATAATGATGAATTGGAACTATTTAAGGAAGACAATATTAATAATCGCTTGGAAGAATATGAAAACAGAGCTAGAAGGTCTAATCTGCGAATCCGTGTTGTACCAGAATCTGTAACAGATCTCCTTCCCGCCATTACTACACTATTCCATGAACTAGCTCCTACAATTCCCGAGGAACGCTTGGAAATGGATAGGATCCGCAGGTCACTAGCTCCCAGAAAAGAAGATGGCCCCCCAAGAGACATTATCATTAAACTTCATTATTTCAAAACTAAAGAACAACTTCTGGAAGCAGCCCACAATAAAGATGCTTTGATCTTCCAGGGACACAGATATCAGGTGTTCCAAGACCTTTTACAGCAAACCCTAACCAAAAGAAAGATGATGAAACCACAAATACAAATCCTTCAATACAACCACATTTCTTACCGATGGGGCTTCCCCTTTGCTCTTCGTTTTTCATATAAAGGCACCTCCTATACCTGCAAATCCGCTGAAGACCTTAATTCCACAATTCTTGAACTTTGTCTTTCCGTTCCTGAAAATACATCAGAAGGCTCCAAACGAAGAGCAACCTCAGGATCTCCCTCAGAGCAACATGCCATTTCCACTCTTCAAACTCATCCCAGCACTCATAAGAGGAGCCACTTAATTGCCCCCCAGCAAGCTACCGCAGAACAAATGGACTGAATCTCATCTGATTGGTGATATAAATTGTACAATCATATATAATTGACTCTATGTCTGCTATAAGGACCTCTGAGATAGAATATTTCTCTGTCTCAGTAGATCTCCTCATTAGTAGATTCCCCTAAAAGTTCTAGTTCTATACAATATTAATCCCCTTAGACAAATTGTTATAACAATTAACTTATAGTTATGCTGTACAGATTGATGAGTCTGGGCTCCATGTGGTACACAACTATAGGGATCTTATGACTCTCTCTCTCTCTCTCTGTATTTTCTTCAAATGTATGACCTAACACATGAGAGTCTGATAAGCCACGCCACAAAAAACAGTCTATTAGGGTACACAGTCTGTGAGAGTGTAGTTAGTCCGTAATTGATTGGATGGTGATTGTATAATCATGGATTGGTTCGGATAAATCCTGACAATGATGGCTCCTACAGTCCACAACCCAGTGAAGCAATATACAAAGTGACCCTCCACCAGAAAAAGAAGCCGCTTACCAGAAGGCAAGCAGTTAGGGCGGATGGCTAAAACCCAGCCTAGGCCTTTGCTCCTTGAAGTTTTCACCAGGAAGCCCTCCGTCCTCTGAGTGTGATATTCTCAGCTCCACCAGAAGGCAAACGGTTAAGGCGAATGGCTATGACCCAGCCTAGGCCTTTACTCCTTATAGTAGGGGGTCCTTCGTCCCCTCTGCGTGATGTCCAGAAGGCAAACGGTTCAGGCAGATGGCTATAACCCAGCCCAGGCCTTTACTCCTTGTGGTGGGAAGTCCTCCGTCCCCTAAGCGTGAAGTTTTCAACTCCCCCGTCTCAGTGCAGAAGCAGCCCTCCTCTGCCTGGAGGGCTGGCAGAGGAGGGCTGCTTCTGCACTGAGACGGGGGAGTTGAAAACTTCACGCTTAGGGGACGGAGGACTTCCCACCACAAGGAGTAAAGGCCTGGGCTGGGTTATAGCCATCTGCCTGAACCGTTTAAGAGACCCATTTTACTACTCACTCCTCCCCTAAATTCTGCCACCGTCGATATCCCCAAATATTTAAAGCAGGGGTCTCCAAACTTTTCAAACAAAGAGCCACTTTATTTCCCTTCAGACTTTAGGAGGGCCAGATTGTGGCCAGCAAGGGAAGAAAATGTCACGGGCCCGGCATCAGTGAGAACAAATATGGCCTCAGGGTTGGTGGTCAATATGAAAAGGAATATTCCCCCTATTAGTAGGAGGAATAGTATCCCATCATTGGTATCAGTGGATAATATAGTGCCCTATTGTTGGTGTCAATGGGAGGAATAGTGCCTCATGTCAGTGGGAGGAATGGTGCCCCAAGGGCCGAATAACGGCTAGCAAAGGGCCACATCTGCCCCTCGGGCCGCAGTTTGGAGACTCCTGATTTAAAGCCTCAGCCTCTACAAAACAAAGAGGTGTCATGATAGCGTTCCATCACAATACTCCATTTACCCTTCATGCTGAGATAACAGACCCAGAGGGTCGATACTTGCTACTTAAAGGTTTACTGCTGGATGCTGAAATAACCATTGTAACTTATTATGCACCAAACAAGAATCCTCTTTCTTTTCTTTCACATCTGTTTACTGTTGTAGACACACATAAACAAGGGATGCTTATAATGTGTGGTGACTCAAATCAAGTGATTTATCCTTTCTTGGATAAATCCCCTACACCTTCTACAAACCTTCGTCCCACATACCAACACCTTCTCAACCAACATTCACTTTTAGATACTTGGCGTGAACAACACCCTAGGAAAAAACAATATACCCACTATTCTCACCCCCACAAACAATTCTCTCGAATTGACAATTTATTTACCAATATTAATTTCGCACAACTTATTCTTCACTCACTAATCACCCCATGTACCTGGTCAGACCATGATGCAATTATTACCACATACTCCTCCCTTGTCCCTAAACCCAACTATCGCACTTGGAATATAAATGACAATCTTTTCGCTTCCTCTACCAATAGACAAACTATTGAAAATGCCATTCAAGATTATACTACAATCAATTCTCTGCCTGAAATAAACCCACTGACACTCTGGGAAGCCCACAAACCTACAATAAGCCAATCAACCTATCTCAAAAAACAAAACACAATTACCCAAACACAATTAGAAGAGAAATTCTACAAAGCCTCGGAGGACTTTCAAACATCCCCTTCCCTAAGTAACAAATTGACATATGACAAAGCTAAATTGGAATTAGATGTCTTTTTAACGGATTCGGCAGAAAAAATTCTTAGGAAATCTAGACATACACTATACATGAAAGCGAACAAACCTACAACCTTTTTAGCCTTGACTCTATGTAAAGCAGATCACATCAGGAAACCAATTCGGTTACAAATTACAAAAAATAACTTTTCTAGCAATCCACTGAAAATAGTAAATGAGTTTCGTAGAAAACTTGCTGATTTATACAAAGACACCCATAAATGTGATCAAACTAAACTAACCTCCTTTTTATCCAATATCCAACTTCCCTCTCTCAACTCTCATCAACATGACTCTTTTGAAAAGTCCATTACAACAGAAGAAGTACTATCAGCTATAAAAACCTTGAAAATACATAAACGCCCTGGCCCAGACGGCTTTTCAGCCACTTATTACAAAAGATTCTCTACATTACTTTCCCCCTTCTAACAGAAGCTTTTGATTCTCTCCTTTCAGGGCATTCTTTTCATCCAGAATCCCTGCTAGCTTCTATATCAGTGATACCAAAACCAAACTCTGATGACACATCCTGGTCCAATTATAGACCTATTTCTGTACTAAATTTTTACTAGCTAAAGTACTGTCAAATAGACTTAATCCAATAATAGGAAAACTTATAAATAAAGACCAAACAGGCTTCATTCCTTCTAGACACACAGGAGATAATATAAGGAGAGCAACCCTCCTTGCACATATGGCACGTACCCGCCACATCCCTGCCTGTTTCCTCTCTATCGATATACAAAAAGCATTTGACAGTCTATCTTGGGATTATCTAAAATATATTCTCCAAAAATGGGGCTGTGGAACAAATTTTTTACAATGGATATTATCACTATATGATAATCCAAAAGCATATGTTTTATATTCAGGATTCCGCTCTGAACCCTTAAAAATAGAAAGAGGAACCAGGCAGGGCTGCCCTTTATCCCCACTCCTTTTCACCCTTGCGGTCGAACCCCTTGCACAAATGATACGTACAAACATCAACATTAAAGGTCTCGAATTGGGCGGATATCAACATCAATTATGCATGTTCGCTGATGACATCTTGATCTTTCTCACATTGTATATATATATATATATATAAGTGGGTGCACTGGTCAATCAATAGTAGTACATAATTAAATATAAATTAATATACAAAATGTAAAATACTATAACACCTATTAATAGTGAATGATCTAGTAAAAAAGTCCAGGATTACTAAGATGCTGATATCAAAATAAGCATAAGTGGTTGGAAACAGTTGTTCCCTTAGGTAGTCCTCAATTGAAGAAAAATGTGTGCTTCCAATCAAACTATAGGTCCACCTTCACCATAATGCTGGCATACACCCAAAGTGAATTAATAAATTGGCTCCTTACCAAATGAAAATGCCCCCTATTTTGGTATCAAAAAGGAGGACATTTAAGGCTTGTCACAGGATCACCTGTAGTGGCAAATATGTCCTAGCAGCAGTAACAGTTGCAATCAATGGAAATCCGATGAGTGCATGCAAAATAAAATATGGCCAAACATAGGGCCTGATTTACTATGCTCTGTGCGCTGCGCTGGTTCATGCGTTAATTAGTACTCCGGGTGGAGGCTTAATTGGGCGCATGAACCAGCGCAGCAGCCGGCGCATTGAAACTAATATGAAAAGCCGCGCTGAACTCCCTATAGAAGTCTATGGGAGAAATCAAAAGTGTTCATTTTAAAGGCTAATCTGCAAGTTTTGTCCTAAAAAGTGTTTGGGGACCTCAGTCCTGCCCCAGGGAACATGTATCAATGCTTTTTTTATTTTTTAAAACGGCCGTTTTTTCGGGAGCAGTGAAATTAATAATTCTTAAAGTGAAACAATAAAAGTGAAATATTCCTTTAAATTTCGTACCTAGGGGGGGTGTAATGTCAGCATGTGAAATAGCGCATTTTTCCCGCACTTAGAACTCCCCCTGCACAAAGTGACATTCAGAAGGAAAAAAGTCATTTAAAAATTCACTCGCGGCTATAATGAATTGTCGGCTCTGACAATTCTAAAGGGATTCATTCATAAAACAAACAAGAAAATGTGTAGGGGTTCCCCCAAATTAAATTACCAGGCCCTTCAGGTCTGGAATGGATATTAAGGGGAACCCCGCCGTAAAAACCAAAAAAAAAAAAGACGTGCGGTTCCCGGCAAATATCCATTCCAGGCCCTTCAGGTCTGGTGTGGATTTTAAGGGGAACTCCACCCCAAATTGAAAAAAAAATGGCGTGGAGTCCCCCTAAAAATCCACACCAGACCCTTATCCGAGCACGTTGACCTGGCCGGCCGCAGAAAAGAGGGGGGGACAGAGTGCGGCCCCCCCCCCTCTCCTGAACCGCACCAGGCCACATGCCCTCAACATGGGGAGGATGTCCCCATGTTGATGGGGACAAGGGTCTCATCCCCACAACCCTTGCCCGGTGGTTGTGGGGGTATGCGGGCGGGAGGCTTATCAGAATCTGGAAGACCCCTTTAACAAAGGGGACCCCCAGATCCTGGCCCCCCCCCTATGTGAAATGGTAATGGGGTACATTGTACCTCTACCATTTCACCCCAAAAAAAATGTCAAAGTGTTAAAAATGACAGTAGCCGGTTTTTGACAAATCTTTTAATAAAATCTTCTTTTCTTCTTTCCTTCGGGTTTCTTCCGCTGCTTCTATCTTCTCGTCCACATCTTGCCCGACGTCTTCTTCTATCTTCTCCGTCCGTCCTTCAGCCTTCTGGTCCCGCATCTTGTGTCTTCTCCGGTCTTCTTCTCGGTCCGCCAGCCTTCTCGTCCCCGGACTCAGCGTTTGAATTTGAATTGGGCCGTCGTGTTCCCGCTCCTGGGACCCGCCCCCCTCTGACGCCACAAGTAAACTCCTTAGAAGGTCATGTGCGTCAGAGGGGGGCGGGTCACAGAGCGTCACACAGCGGGGGAATTCAATTTCAATCGCGCCGCCCGGAGAAGAAGTTCCCGCCGTGTCACACTCATGTGACCCCGCCCCCCTCTGACGCACATGACCTTCTAAGGAGTTTACTTGTGGCGTCAGAGGGGGGCGGGTCCCAGGAGCGGGAACACGACGGCCCAATTCAAATTCAAACGCTGAGTCCGGGGACAAGAAGGCTGGCGGACCGAGAAGAAGACCGGAGAAGACACAAGATGCGAGGAGGCTGGCGGAAGGACGGAGAAGAAGACAGGACAAGACAACGGGCAAGATGCGTGACCAGAAGGCTGAAGGACGGACGGAGAAGATAGAAGAAGACGTCAGGCAAGATGTGGACGAGAAGATAGAAGCAGCGGAAGAAACCCGAAGGAAAGAAGAAAAGAAGATTTTATTAAAAGATTTGTCAAAAACCGGCTACTGTCATTTTTAACACTTTGACATTTTTTTTGGGGTGAAATGGTAGAGGTACAATGTACCCCATTACCATTTCACATAGGGGGGGGCCAGGATCTGGGGGTCCCCTTTGTTAAAGGGGTCTTCCAGATTCTGATAAGCCTCCCGCCCGCATACCCCCACAACCACCGGGCAAGGGTTGTGGGGATGAGACCCTTGTCCCCATCAACATGGGGACATCCTCCCCATGTTGAGGGCATGTGGCCTGGTGCGGTTCAGGAGAGGGGGGGGGCGCACTCTGTCCCCCCCTCTTTTCTGCGGCCGGCCAGGTCAACGTGCTCGGATAAGGGTCTGGTGTGGATTTTTAGGGGGACTCCACGCCATTTTTTTTTCAATTTGGGGTGGAGTTCCCCTTAAAATCCACACCAGACCTGAAGGGTCTGGTATGGATATTTGGGGGGACCCCACGCCATTTTTTGGGGGGTTTTTTACGGCGGGGTTCCCCTTAATATCCATTCCAGACCTGAAGGGCCTGGTAATTTAATTTGGAGGGACCCCCTTTTTTTTTTTTTTTTTTTTTAATGAGCAATGACTCTATTCTTTATAGCCATGAGTACTTTAACCACTTGCCCACCGGGTTAATTCTGGCACTTCTCTCCTTCATGTGAAAATCAAAATTTTTTTGCTAGAAAATTAATCAGAACCCCCAAACATTATATATTTTTTTTTAGCAGACATCCTAGGGAATAAAATGGCAGTCATTGCAATACTTTTTGTCACACCGTATTTGCGCAGCGGTCTTACAAGCGCACTTTTTTTGGATAAAAATCACTTTTTTGAATTAAAAAATAAGACAACAATACATTTTGCCCAATTTTTTTATATATTGTGAAAGATAATGTTACGCCGAGTAAAATGATACCCAACATGTTACGCTTAAAAATTGCGCCCGTCAAACTTTTACCCTTTAAAAATCTCGATAGGCGACGTTAAAAAAATTCTACAGGTTGCATTTTTTGAGTTGCAGAGTAGGTCTAGGGCTAGAATTATTGCTCTCACTCTAACGATCGCGGCGATACCTCACTTGTGTGGTTTGAATACCGTTTTCATATGCGGGCGCTACTCGCGTATGCGTTTGCTTCTGTGCGCGAGCTCGTCGGGACGGGGCGCTTTAAAAATTTTTTAATGGGTTTTCTTATTTATTTTTATTTAGTTTTATAATTTTTTACACTGAAATAAAAAAATAAAAAAAAAAGATCAGTTTTCTTCCTATTACAAGGAATGTAAACATCCCTTGTAATAGGACTAGTGTGTTACAGGTCCTCTTTATGGAGAGAGGCGGGGTCAATAAGGCTGGAAAGCATGGTATTGAAAAAATAAATAAAAGATCTCATGCTTTCAGCTGCAATCATGTTCGTTCACCACAGTGGTGTAGTGTATAGCACTTTGACCTAGCAGCAAAAGAGTCGTTGGTTCGAATCCCGCCCGTGACAGCATCTGCATGGAGTTTGCATGTTCTCCCTGTGCCTGCGTGGGTTTCCTCCCACAATATAAAAACACGCTGTAAATTGGATCCGGTCTAAATAAGCCCTAATATGCAGTAGTATATTTAGGTTTGGTTCTGCCCTAGGCCTGACTACATATCTGCACCTCCTAATAGAAAAATGACCCACCCCTTCCTGTCAAGGTCACACCCTGTTTTTGTATAACCCCGCCCAGTAATTTTCAGGGGACCCACACACTAGTTCTGGGGGGGCACTGGATTCCCTTAACCACTTCCATACCAGGCACTTACGCACCTTCCCGCCCAAGCCAATTTTCAGCTTTCAACACTGTCGCACTTTGAATGGCAATTGCGCGGTCATACAACACTGTACCCAAACAAAATTGGCGTCCTTTTTTCCCCACAAATAGAGCTTTCTTTTGTTGTTATTTGATCACCTCTGGGTTTTTTTTTTGTGCGCAACAACTAAAAAAAGACTGCAAATTTTGAAACAAAAAAACGTTTTTATTTTTTAAGGTTAATTTTTTTGTAAATAAGTTTTTCTCTTTCAATTACGGGCACTGATATGGCGGCACTGATGGGCACCGATGAGATGGCACTGATGGACATCGATGAGGTAGTACTGACGGGCACAGATGAGGTGGCATTGATTGGCGGCGCTGCTATGCGGCACTGATGGGCACTCATAGGCGGCACTGATGGGCACTCATGGGTGGCACAGATGGGCGGCACTTATGGGTGGCACTGATGGATACTTATGGGTGGCACAGGTGGGCACTGATAGGTGGGCACTGTGCATGGATGGGCACTGTGGGGTGGCACTGATGGACACTGTGGGGTGGCACTGATTTTCCCAGTCAGTGCCCATTTGTGGGCACTGATTGGCATCTTTTTTCTTATTTTTTAATGCTTTTTGTTTTTTTGTTGTATATTTTTTTTGTTTTTGCACACCCTGGTGGTCCAGTGTGGTGATCCGAGGGGGGGCTGCGCTGATAAACAATCAGCGCGAACGCCCCCTGTCAGGAGAGGCGCCGATCGGCTCTCCTATACTCGCGTCTGTCAGACGCGAGTGAGGAAGAGCCATCGATGGCTCTTCCTGTTTACATCGTGATCAGCCGTGATTGGACACGGCTGATCACGTGGTAAAGAGTCTCCGTCTCCGTGAGAGACTCTTTACCGAGATCGGAGATGCAGGGTGTTAGACTGACACCCCGCATCACCGATCGCCGCGCTGCGTGCCCCCACAGGCGCGTGCGGCATGAAATCCTGCAGGACGTCCTGTCAGGATTGTGTAACCACTTCCCGGACGTAAATCGGCCATAGGCTGGGCGGGAAGTGGTTAATTTGCATAGTTTTTCTCTCACTTCCTGTTTGGCTATGGGGCAGGAAGTGAAGGCAAATCTCCCCAATTGGACACAGATAATACAAAATAAACTGACAGGGCCTATAACCCTCCCTCACTCTATCCAAAATTAAAGAAAATAAAACTTGTTGATTATAGTTCTTGTCAGGGGCGGACTGACCATTGAGTCACTCGGGCACTGCCCGAGGGCCCCATGACACTAGGGGGCCCCATCCGGGTTGCCAGGCTCAGTAAAACCAGGGACAGTATGTAAAAATCTGTGTTTTTTTTAGATCTGTCCCCGATATGTCCGAAAATGACATGCTTTTAATGTGAATATCCCAAGATTTTAGCTGCCCGCCTCTGCACTACCTCCTGGCGTGGTGGTCATCTGTAAGCCAGAGGGGCCCCATAATCTTCTATTGCCCAGGGGCCCCATGAGTTGTCAGTCCGCCCCTGGTTCTAGTTTAAGCACAAATTTCATAGAGTTTTATTGAGAGCCCTAAGAAAATATAACCATGCCAATAGGCCAGGATAGAGCGTTGCTAATATGTAGGAATGTGTGTGTTAGAGCACCCCACCCAATGTTAACTAAAAAATTATTAATTTGCAAATAAGTATTATCTGCTCATTTTTTTGGGGATGTCTGCACCCCTGATAGTGACAACATTTGTGAGGTGTCATCACCCTTTCTAATTCATTCACTTCCTGTCACATAGCCAAACAGGAAGTGAGGGTAAAACCTTACTAATATCTTTTCTTGGGGACACAGATCAATCTAAATAGTTTCCCATTATGTAAATTGCACTCTAGCATTTTGCTGTGTACACCCCAAATTATTAGGGATCTTGGACTTTGGGGTCCATTGACTAAAGGCAAATCCACTTTGCACTACAAGTGCAAAGCAAGGAAGAAAGAAAACAAAACAACTTTGCTTCTACAGGATTGGATGTTAAAACCATCAGTGCTTCCTCTCTGATTTTCAGCAACTATGCTTGTACTGCAGAGTGGCTTTGCCTTTACTAAACCCCAAACTAAATAATCATTTTGGGCAGGGATCCTCAAACTACAGCCCTCCAGCTGTTTTAGAACTACACATCCCATGAGGCCTTGTAATGCAC